>NC_069792.1:50350948-50676454 GCF_027406575.1 Nycticebus coucang | reverse complement strand
AGAAATGTCCCTTCTATACCAATTTTCTTAAGTGTTCTAATCATGAATGGATGTTGGATGTTATCAAAAGCTTTTTCTGCATCGAATGAGAGAATCGTATGGTCTTTGTTTTTTAATTTGTTTATGTGCTGGATTACATTTATAGATTTACGTATATTGAAGCAGCCTTGAGACCCTGGGATAAAACCGACTTGGTCATGATGTATGATTTGTTTGATATGTTGCTGGATTCTGTTTGTTAGAATCTTGTTGAATATTTTTGCATCTATATTCATTAGTGATATCGGTCTATAATTTTCTTTTCTTGTTGGGTCTTTTCCTGGTTTGGGGATCAGGGCGATGTTCGCTTCATAGAATGTGTTGGGTAGTCTTCCTTCTTTTTCTACCTTTTGGAACAGGTTGAGTAGTATAGGTACTAGTTCGTCTTTAAAGGTTTGGTAGAATTCTGATGTGAAACCATCTGGTCCCGGGCTTTTCTTTTTGGGGAGATTTTGTGTGGTTGATGATATTTCTGAACTTGATGTGGGCCTGTTCAACATTTCCAGTTGTTTTTGATTAAATCTTGGAAGGGGACGTGTTTCCAAGTAACGGTCGATTTCCTTCAGATTTTCGTATTTCTGAGAGTATAGTTTCTGGTAATATTCATGAAGGATTTTTTGGATTTCTGAGGAGTCTGTTGTTATTTCATCTTTGTTATTTCTGATTGATGAGATTAGAGATTTTACTCTTTTTTTCCTGATTAGGTTGGCCAAAGGTTTATCTATTTTGTTGACCTTTTAAAAAAAGCAGCTTTTTGATTTATTGATCTGTTGTATTATTCTTTTGTTTTCAATTTCATTTAGTTCTGCTCTGATTTTGGTTATTTCTTTTCTATTACTGGATTTGGGGTTGTGCTGTTCTTCCATTTCCAGTCTCTTGAGATGTCCCATTAAGTTGCTTACTTCCTCTTTTTCCGTTCTCCTGAGGAAGGCTGGCAGTGCTATAAATTTCCCTCGTACAACTGCCTTTGCTGTGTCCCAGAGGTTCTGATAGTTCGTGTCTTCATTGTCGTTTTGTTCCAGAAATTTGGCAATTTCCTTCTTGATCTCGTCTCTGACCCAGCTATCATTCAGCATAAGGGTTATTTAACTTCCATGTTTTTGTATGTGTATGCAGATTCCTGTTGTTACTCATCTCAAGTTTTATTCCATGATGGTCCGAGAAGATCTATGGAATAATTTCTATTCCTTTAAATTTGCTGAGGTTGGACTCGTGACCTAAGATGTGATCGATTCTGGAGTAAGTTCCGTGGGCTGATGAGAAGTATGTGTATTCAGTTTTGTTGGGATGAAATGTTCTGTAGATGTCAGCTAAATCTAAATGCTGGATGGTTAGATTTAAATCTAGAATTTCTTTACTCAGCTTTTTGTTGGAGGATCGATCCAGCACTGCCAAAGGAGTGTTAAAATCTCCGACTATTATAGAGTTGGAGGAAATCAAGTTGCTCATGTCTGTTAGAGTTTCTCTTATAAACTGAGGTGCATTCTGGTTGGGTGCATAGATATTAATAATTGAAATCTCATCATATTGAGTCTTACCCTTAACAAATATGAAGTGACCATTTTTGTCCTTCCTTACTTTTGTTGGTTTAAAGCCTATTGTGTCCGCAAATAAAATCGCAACTCCTGCTTTTTTCTGGATACCATTTGCCTGAAATATGGATGACCATCCTTTCACCCTGAGTCTGTATTTGTCTCTTAAGTTAAGATGTGACTCTTGTATGCAACAAATGTCTGGCCTGAGTTTTTGTATCCAGTCAGCTAACCTATGTCTCTTTAGAGGGCAGTTTAAGCCATTCACATTAATGGAGAGCATTGATAAGTTTGGTGAAATTTGGGGTATTGAGTTTTTTGAAAGTCCAGTGGGCATTTTTAATCCTTTTGCCATTGTGGAAGTTAGAGTTTGATCAGAAGTTTCTGAGTGAGTTTACTTTTGTAGTAGAGGATTGGGTTCGTTATTATGGAGGATAGGTCTGAGAATATCCTGAAGAGCTGGTTTAGTTATGGCAAATTTCTTTAGCATATGTATGTCATTAAAGTATTTAATTTCTCTGTCGTAAATGAAACTCAGTTTAGCTGGGTACAAGATTCGGGGTTGAAAGTTATTTTGCTTGAGGAGATTAAACGTTGATGACCACCCTCGTCTGGCTTGAAAAGTTTCAGCAGAGAGATCTGCAGTCATTCTAATGTTCTTCCCTTGGAAGGTGATAGATTTCTTTCTCCTGGCAGCTTTGAGAATTTTCTCCTTCATATTAACTTTAGTGAAGTTAATTATGATATGCCTGGGGGATGTCTCATTGGGGTTGAGTCATGCTGGCGTTCTGAAGCTGTCTGCTCTCTGAATTTCAGAATCTCTAGGCGTGTCTGGAAAATTCTCTTTCATAATTTCATGCAGAAGGGCCTCTGCGCCCAGTGAGGCCACTTCATCTGTTTCAGGAATTCCTATGGGACGCATATTTGCCTTCTTCGAGTTATGTCATAGCTCTCTGAGTGAGTGATCCATTTTTGCTCTCCATTTCTCTTCCTCTTTGAGAGTTTGGGCGCGTTCAAATGCTTTATCTTCGATGTCGGAGATCCTTTCTTCTGCTTGGTCCATTCTGTTACTAAGGGATTCCACTGTATTTTTCATATCTTTGAGGGCTGCAAATTCTTGTTTCAGTGTGTCTAAGTCTTTCGTGGTTTTGTCCTTAAATTCGTTAAATTCTTGAGACAGCTTTTGAATTTCTCCACGAATTCCTAATTCCATTTTGTTAATCTTGTTTGCCATCCAGATTCTGAATTCGATTTCTGACATCTCAGCCAGTTGTTTGTGAATGGGATCTTCAATTACATCTGCTGTATCTTTCCTTGGGCGGGGGGGTTGATCTATTCTGGTCATTCATGTTACCAGAGTTTTTCCGCTGATTCCACCCCATGATTGTTTTACTCCCTTTGATTTTCCTCTGGTGTTTTGTCGAGGACCCGTACAGTGCTGTGGCCTGAGAAACTGGGGCCCTGTTTGTTGTAGAGGGGCTAAGTGTTTCTGACTTGTTTTCAGCTGGTTTCTATGTGACCCTAGTGAGACAGTTACTCTGGGTTGAAGTCTCAGCTGTGGAGAAATACCAGCAATTAAGTCACCCCACCCACCACAGGCAACAAATGGAAAAGGAAAATCAAACCTTCCTACAACCGCACACCCAGGGCACCACCTGGATAGTCCGCAGGTGAGTGACTCAGTTCAAAAGGTCCAAGTCAATTGTCTCAGTCAGCAGCTGCCTCGGGTGGGAGAGTTCAAGAGGTCCCTGGGAACTGGGTCACAGGGGTCTGGTGGCTGCTCTAAAAGGCTTGCTCCAGTGCTGTGTGGAGTCAGGAAGAGCCACCAGTAAATAGATCAGTCTGGGAAGAATGATGCCTCCTTCCCCACCTTGCAGCTCTGTCACACCCAGTCTCTGCTAGCCAGACAGGGCTGTGACCCAGTCAGTTGTCTGCAGTAAGCAGATACTCCAGGGGTTTGCACCTGCCTAAGTCACAGGGTAGTCTATGTCTGCTCGACTAGGCCGCTATTCTCTGTCTTTATCCAGTGGGGAGTGGTGTGGCCTGTCAACCTCGGGCGCTTGATGGAGGCTGGAGGTGTTCACTCAGTTCCAGCCCTACCCTTGGTTTATGTTACTGGGTGAAGGGAACAACCCCGTGGGAGTTTGTTTCTGACCTTGCCAGATTCCTCTGCGGAGGAGAGGCTGATTTGAGTTCCCAGAACCTGTGTCTCAGGCCCTGTCTTTAGTCCTGCGGGTTTGTATTCGCAGCACGATCAGTTGTTGGCTGTAGCCTCTTGGCCTCCTTTGTCTATGGGCTGGTGATCCCCTATGGGCCAGGTGCGTCTTAGGCTCAGTAGAGCAGTTCTCTGGATCAGCCCCACCCTAGGAGTTTCCCGGCTCTGCGGGTGTGTTTTCTAGTCCCCGTGTTCCACCCAGGTCGGTACCGTCTCAGGAAAACCCTTTATTCACGGGGCCTGTGTTTCAGTCCCAGGTCCGTTCCATGGTGGTTGCCATCTGAGAAGATGCTCGGCCTCATCTGGTTGCCCAGGAAGACAGGAGGAGAGGCTATGGGATATCTGAGGGTGGGCCTTGTTATTGCTGAAGATGGCTGTTGCTCTGCACCTCGGGGCACCACCGCTCCAGTCTAATTCCCTCTCAGCCGACCGTTGTCTTCTCGCTCCTTTGCTACAGTGTCAGCACTGGCCAGCTGCAGTCCAGGTCCTGTCTATACCTCTTGAGAGTTCAGCCAAGAATCTGGACTCCTGAGGGGACAGGTCTCCAGATCATGGAGTGAGAGTGGAGGGGGGTGTTAGGAGCTCAGGGTTACAGGTCATAACACCAAGCTCATTGAGTCCAAATGAACAAATAAACAGATACAAAGGTTACCAGGCACATGGGCCCATAGATGCAGAGATAGACGGAAACACATAAACATAAAAGCAATAGCCAAAACAACAGCAATATAAGAACAACTGCAATACAAACAGTGATAATCGTAAAATAATTGAAAGAAAAGGAAAAAAAGAAGACAGAAAAAAGTGGTGTTAGAAGGAATGTTAAGTGAGAAGAAAGAAGAAATTAAAATTAGAAGACATAGAAATAAAAAATATATCTATATAAAATGTAATAATAAAAAATTATCGAAATCTCCTCTAAGGAAATGGTGAGGAAAAAATCAGACAAAAAGAAAACAACAGCAAAAAAACAAACAAACAAACAAAAAACCCCATGAAAACCAAAAAAAAAAAAAAAAAGGCACCAACTGCAAAAATATTCTTGTGGTAGAAATATACCTATAAGTATCTATATGTCTGCTGTAGAGATCAACTTTCGTAGGAATATATTCATACTGCAATATACTTTCTGGACACCAGGTGGCGCTGCGGGTGGTTTTGAGACTTATACCTGGTTTATAGTTTATACCGTTACCATGGTAACCACCTTCCAGGGCCGATCGCCATTTTGGAGTTTCTGTAAAAGTTTGTCGCCTAAGAATTGTGCAACCTCGGCTGTTCTCCTCCGGACAGCACTTGCGACCGACCCTCCCACTCAGCGCAGGTGTCCACGCTTCCTAAGTCCCTCCAGTCTGCTCCCAGGTTCCCCCGCAAACTGGCGACTTTGCAATCAGCCATAAGGGGAGTGGTGCTGAGTTCGCACGGTGTCTCCCGTAGCTGGTTCCCGGGGCTTCAGCAGCCAAAACCGGTCCGCGCCTTCAGTTGCTCCGCGGCCCCAGAAGCCAAAGCCAGGTCCTAGGCTTCTCGCCGTTCCGCGGTTGGAGCGCTTGTGGGATTTATTCTGAGTTTTATGATTTAGAGTTTTGGATGGGTGGCCGCCAGTTCGCTGCGCAGTCTGAACTGCCAGCCCCTTCCAACACCTGTGGGAAAGGTGCCCGCCCTTTTGGGTAGTTCAAAATGTCTGTTTCCCGGGCAGGATCCCTTCCCTTCAATTATCCAACAGTTTGCCCAGCTCCCTGCGGTTTTGAGTGGCTCTCCTTTCGGATGCCTCCCTCAGTTCAGGATTAATTACTTGTCAATTGGATTTTGTCAGCATTTACAAACTGCTGACCTCCGTGGGGGAGGGGCCTGCTGGCCAGTACGGCCTAGCAGGGAAGATTCTCTACAACAGAGTGTGTGATTTTAAATTACCCCTCATATATAGCAAACTGCCAGTTCGCTGGGCTTCTCCAGCTGTCTGTCCACTCCAATAATCCACACACAGGGAAGGTCCAGACTGCCTTTCCTCTCACCTGGTGGCTTGGGAGAGGTGGGCTACACGTCCGTCCTGTCCGCCATCATGCTCCGCCTCCTGGACCCACTGAATGCTTTTAATTGGCTTGTCAAAGATTAAATAACGGTAAGTAGCTGGATTCATCTCTTGCTTCTCTATTCTGTTCCAGACATCTACTTCTCTGTTTTTGTGCCAGTACCATACTGTTTTCATCAGTATCGATTTGTAGTATAGTCTGAGGTCTGGTAGCGTGATTCCTCCTGCTGTGTTTTTATTTTTGAGTAATGTCTTGGCTATTTGAGGTTTTTTCTGATTCCACATAAAACGAAGAATTATTTTTTCAAGATCTTTAAAGTATGACAGTGGAGCTTTAATGGGGATTGCGTTGAAATTATATATTGCTTTGGGTAGTATGGACATTTTAACAATGTTGATTCTTCCCAACCATGAGCATGGTATATTTTTCCATTTGTTAACATTCTCAGCTATCTCCTTCCTTAGACTTTCATAGTTCTCTTTATATAGATCTTTCACGTCCTTTGTTAGATAAACTCCCAAGTATTTCATCTTCTCTGGCACTACTGCGAATGGGATAGAGTCCTTAATCGTTTTTTCAACTTGACTATTGTTGGTGTATATAAAGGCTACCGATTTATGAATGTTGATTTTGTAACCTGAGACACTGCTGTATTCCTTAATCACTTCTAAGAGTTTTGCAGTAGAGTCCCTAGTATTTTCCAGATATACAATCATATCATCTGCGAAAAGTGAAAGTTTGATCTCTTCTAACCCTATGTGGATACCCTTGATCGCCTTTTCTTCCCTAATGGCAATGGCTAAAACTTCCATTGCAATGTTAAAGAGCAATGGAGACCATGGGCAGCCTTGCCTGGTTCCAGATCTAAGTGGAAATGAGTCCAATTTAAGTCCATTCAATATGATATTGGCTGTGGGTTTGCTGTAGATGGCCTCTATCAGTTTAAGAAATGTCCCTTCTATACCAATTTTCTTAAGTGTTCTAAACATGAATGGATGTTGGATGTTATCAAAAGCTTTTTCTGCATCGAATGAGAGAATCGTATGGTCTTTGTTTTTTAATTTGTTTATGTGCTGGATTACATTTATAGATTTACGTACATTGAAGCAGCCTTGAGACCCTGGGATAAAACCGACTTGGTCATGATGTATGATTTGTTTGATATGTTGCTGGATTCTGTTTGTTAGAATCTTGTTGAATATTTTTGCATCTATATTCATTAGTGATATCGGTCTATAATTTTCTTCTCTTGTTGGGTCTTTTCCTGGTTTGGGGATCAGGGCGATGTTCGCTTCATAGAATGTGTTGGGTAGTCTTCCTTCTTTTTCTACCTTTTGGAACAGGTTGAGTAGTATAGGTACTAGTTCGTCTTTAAAGGTTTGGTAGAATTCTGATGTGAAACCATCTGGTCCCGGGCTTTTCTTTTTGGGGAGATTTTGTGTGGTTGATGATATTTCTGAACTTGATGTGGGCCTGTTCAACATTTCCACTTGTTTTTGATTAAATCTTGGAAGGGGACGTGTTTCCAAGTAACGGTCGATTTCCTTCAGATTTTCGTATTTCTGAGAGTATAGTTTCTGGTAATATTCATGAAGGATTTTTTGGATTTCTGAGGAGTCTGTTGTTATTTCATCTTTGTTATTTCTGATTGATGAGATTAGAGATTTTACTCTTTTTTTCCTGATTAGGTTGGCCAAAGGTTTATCTATTTTGTTGACCTTTTAAAAAAAGCAGCTTTTTGATTTATTGATCTGTTGTATTATTCTTTTGTTTTCAATTTCATTTAGTTCTGCTCTGATTTTGGTTATTTCTTTTCTTTTACTGGATTTGGGGTTGTGCTGTTCTTCCATTTCCAGTCTCTTGAGATGTCCCATTAAGTTGCTTACTTCCTCTTTTTCCGTTCTCCTGAGGAAGGCTGGCAGTGCTATAAATTTCCCTCGTAGAACTGCCTTTGCTGTGTCCCAGAGGTTCTGATAGTTCGTGTCTTCATTGTCGTTTTGTTCCAGAAATTTGGCAATTTCCTTCTTGATCTCGTCTCTGACCCAGCTATCATTCAGCATAAGGGTTATTTAACTTCCATGTTTTTGTATGTGTATGCAGATTCCTGTTGTTACTCATCTCAAGTTTTATTCCATGATGGTCCGAGAAGATGCATGGAATAATTTCTATTCCTTTAAATTTGCTGAGGTTGGACTCGTGACCTAAGATGTGATCGATTCTGGAGTAAGTTCCGTGGGCTGATGAGAAGTATGTGTATTCAGTTTTGTTGGGATGAAATGTTCTGTAGATGTCAGCTAAATCTAAATGCTGGATGGTTAGATTTAAATCTAGAATTTCTTTACTCAGCTTTTTGTTGGAGGATCGATCCAGCACTGCCAAAGGAGTGTTAAAATCTCCGACTATTATAGAGTTGGAGGAAATCAAGTTGCTCATGTCTGTTAGAGTTTCTCTTATAAACTGAGGTACATTCTGGTTGGGTGCATAGATATTAATAATTGAAATCTCATCATATTGAGTCTTACCCTTAACAAATATGAGGTGACCATTTTTGTCCTTCCTTACTTTTGTTGGTTTAAAGCCTATTGTGTCCGCAAATAAAATCGCAACTCCTGCTTTTTTCTGGATACCATTTGCCTGAAATATGGATGACCATCCTTTCACCCTGAGTCTGTATTTGTCTCTTAAGTTAAGATGTGACTCTTGTATGCAACAAATGTCTGGCCTGAGTTTTTGTATCCAGTCAGCTAACCTATGTCTCTTTAGAGGGCAGTTTAAGCCAATCACATTAATGGAGAGCATTGATAAGTTTGGTGAAATTTGGGGTATTGAGTTTTTTGAAAGTCCAGTGGGCATTTTTAATCCTTTTGCCATTGTGGAAGTTAGAGTTTGATCAGAAGTTTCTGAGTGAGTTTACTTTTGTAGTAGAGGATTGGGTTCGTTATTATGGAGGATCGGTCTGAGAATATCCTGAAGAGCTGGTTTAGTTATGGCAAATTTCTTTAGCATATGTATGTCATTAAAGTATTTAATTTCTCTGTCGTAAATGAAACTCAGTTTAGCTGGGTACAAGATTCGGGGTTGAAAGTTATTTTGCTTGAGGAGATTAAACGTTGATGACCACCCTCGTCTGGCTTGAAAAGTTTCAGCAGAGAGATCTGCAGTCATTCTAATGTTCTTCCCTTGGAAGGTGATAGATTTCTTTCTCCTGGCAGCTTTGAGAATTTTCTCCTTCATATTAACTTTAGTGAAGTTAATTATGATATGCCTGGGGGATGTCTCATTGGGGTTGAGTCATGCTGGGGTTCTGAAGCTGTCTGCTCTCTGAATTTCAGAATCTCTAGGCGTGTCTGGAAAATTCTCTTTCATAATTTCATGCAGAAGGGCCTCTGCGCCCAGTGAGGCCACTTCATCTGTTTCAGGAATTCCTATGAGACGCATATTTGCCTTCTTCGAGTTATGTCATAGCTCTCTGAGTGAGTGATCCATTTTTGCTCTCCATTTCTCTTCCTCTTTGAGAGTTTGGGCGCGTTCAAATGCTTTATCTTCGATGTCGGAGATCCTTTCTTCTGCTTGGTCCATTCTGTTACTAAGGGATTCCACTGTATTTTTCATATCTTTGAGGGCTGCAAATTCTTGTTTCAGTGTGTCTAAGTCTTTCGTGGTTTTGTCCTTAAATTCGTTAAATTCTTGAGACAGCTTTTGAATTTCTCCACGAATTCCTAATTCCATTTTGTTAATCTTGTTTGCCATCCAGATTCTGAATTCGATTTCTGACATCTCAGCCAGTTGTTTGTGAATGGGATCTTCAATTACATCTGCTGTATCTTTCCTTGGGTGGGGGGGTTGATCTATTCTGGTCATTCATGTTACCAGAGTTTTTCCGCTGATTCCAACCCATGATTGTTTTACTCCCTTTGATTTTCCTCTGGTGTTTTGTCGAGGACCCGTACAGTGCTGTGGCCTGAGAAACTGGGGCCCTGTTTGTTGTAGAGGGGCTAAGTGTTTCTGACTTGTTTTCAGCTGGTTTCTATGTGACCCTAGTGAGACAGTTACTCTGGGTTGAAGTCTCAGCTGTGGAGAAATACCAGCAATTAAGTCACCCCACCCACCACAGGCAACAAATGGAAAAGGAAAATCAAACCTTCCTACAACCGCACACCCAGGGCACCACCTGGATAGTCCGCAGGTGAGTGACTCAGTTCAAAAGGTCCAAGTCAATTGTCTCAGTCAGCAGCTGCCTCGGGTGGGAGAGTTCAAGAGGTCCCTGGGAACTGGGTCACAGGGGTCTGGTGGCTGCTCTAAAAGGCTTGCTCCAGTGCTGCGTGGAGTCAGGAAGAGCCACCAGTAAATAGATCAGTCTGGGAAGAATGATGCCTCCTTCCCCACCTTGCAGCTCTGTCACACCCAGTCTCTGCTAGCCAGACAGGGCTGTGACCCAGTCAGTTGTCTGCAGTAAGCAGATACTCCAGGGGTTTGCACCTGCCTAAGTCACAGGGTAGTCTATGTCTGCTCGACTAGGCCGCTATTCTCTGTCTTTATCCAGTGGGGAGTGGTGTGGCCTGTCAACCTCGGGCGCTTGATGGAGGCTGGAGGTGTTCACTCAGTTCCAGCCCTACCCTTGGTTTATGTTACTGGGTGAAGGGAACAACCCCGTGGGAGTTTGTTTCTGACCTTGCCAGATTCCTCTGCGGAGGAGAGGCTGATTTGAGTTCCCAGAACCTGTGTCTCAGGCCCTGTCTTTAGTCCTGCGGGTTTGTATTCGCAGCACGATCAGTTGTTGGCTGTAGCCTCTTGGCCTCCTTTGTCTATGGGCTGGTGATCCCCTATGGGCCAGGTGCGTCTTAGGCTCAGTAGAGCAGTTCTCTGGATCAGCCCCACCCTAGGAGTTTCCCGGCTCTGCGGGTGTGTTTTCTAGTCCCCGTGTTCCACCCAGGTCGGTACCGTCTCAGGAAAACCCTTTATTCACGGGGCCTGTGTTTCAGTCCCAGGTCCGTTCCATGGTGGTTGCCATCTGAGAAGATGCTCGGCCTCATCTGGTTGCCCAGGAAGACAGGAGGAGAGGCTATGGGATATCTGAGGGTGGGCCTTGTTATTGCTGAAGATGGCTGTTGCTCTGCACCTCGGGGCACCACCGCTCCAGTCTAATTCCCTCTCAGCCGAGCGTTGTCTTCTCGCTCCTTTGCTACAGTGTCAGCACTGGCCAGCTGCAGTCCAGGTCCTGTCTATACCTCTTGAGAGTTCAGCCAAGAATCTGGACTCCTGAGGGGACAGGTCTCCAGATCATGGAGTGAGAGTGGAGGGGGGTGTTAGGAGCTCAGGGTTACAGGTCATAACACCAAGCTCATTGAGTCCAAATGAACAAATAAACAGATACAAAGGTTACCAGGCACATGGGCCCATAGATGCAGAGATAGACGGAAACACATAAACATAAAAGCAATAGCCAAAACAACAGCAATATAAGAACAACTGCAATACAAACAGTGATAATCGTAAAATAATTGAAAGAAAAGGAAAAAAAGAAGACAGAAAAAAGTGGTGTTAGAAGGAATGTTAAGTGAGAAGAAAGAAGAAATTAAAATTAGAAGACATAGAAATAAAAAATATATCTATATAAAATGTAATAATAAAAAATTATCGAAATCTCCTCTAAGGAAATGGTGAGGAAAAAATCAGACAAAAAGAAAACAACAGCAAAAAAACAAACAAACAAACAAAAAACCCCATGAAAACCAAAAAAAAAAAAAAAAGGCACCAACTGCAAAAATATTCTTGTGGTAGAAATATACCTATAAGTATCTATATGTCTGCTGTAGAGATCAACTTTCGTAGGAATATATTCATACTGCAATATACTTTCTGGACACCAGGTGGCGCTGCGGGTGGTTTTGAGACTTATACCTGGTTTATAGTTTATACCGTTACCATGGTAACCACCTTCCAGGGCCGATCGCCATTTTGGAGTTTCTGTAAAAGTTTGTCGCCTAAGAATTGTGCAACCTCGGCTGTTCTCCTCCGGACAGCACTTGCGACCGACCCTCCCACTCAGCGCAGGTGTCCACGCTTCCTAAGTCCCTCCAGTCTGCTCCCAGGTTCCCCCGCAAACTGGCGACTTTGCAATCAGCCATAAGGGGAGTGGTGCTGAGTTCGCGCGGTGTCTCCCGTAGCTGGTTCCCGGGGCTTCAGCAGCCAAAACCGGTCCGCGCCTTCAGTTGCTCCGCGGCCCCAGAAGCCAAAGCCAGGTCCTAGGCTTCTCGCCGTTCCGCGGTTGGAGCGCTTGTGGGATTTATTCTGAGTTTTATGATTTAGAGTTTTGGATGGGTGGCCGCCAGTTCGCTGCGCAGTCTGAACTGCCAGCCCCTTCCAACACCTGTGGGAAAGGTGCCCGCCCTTTTGGGTAGTTCAAAATGTCTGTTTCCCGGGCAGGATCCCTTCCCTTCAATTATCCAACAGTTTGCCCAGCTCCCTGCGGTTTTGAGTGGCTCTCCTTTCGGATGCCTCCCTCAGTTCAGGATTAATTACTTGTCAATTGGATTTTGTCAGCATTTACAAGCTGCTGACCTCCGTGGGGGAGGGGCCTGCTGGCCAGTACGGCCTAGCAGGGAAGATTCTCTACAACAGAGTGTGTGATTTTAAATTACCCCTCATATATAGCAAACTGCCAGTTCGCTGGGCTTCTCCAGCTGTCTGTCCACTCCAATAATCCACACACAGGGAAGGTCCAGACTGCCTTTCCTCTCACCTGGTGGCTTGGGAGAGGTGGGCTACACGTCCGTCCTGTCCGCCATCATGCTCCGCCTCCTGGACCCACTGAATGCTTTTAATTGGCTTGTCAAAGATTAAATAACGGTAAGTAGCTGGATTCATCTCTTGCTTCTCTATTCTGTTCCAGACATCTACTTCTCTATTTTTGTGCCAGTACCATACTGTTTTCGTCAGTATCGATTTGTAGTATAGACTGAGGTCTGGTAGCGTGATTCCTCCTGCTGTGTTTTTATTTTTGAGTAATGTCTTGGCTATTTGAGGTTTTTTCTGATTCCATATAAAACGAAGAATTATTTTTTCAAGATCTTTAAAGTATGACAGTGGAGCTTTAATGGGGATTGCGTTGAAATTATATATTGCTTTGGGTAGTATGGACATTTTAACAATGTTGATTCTTCCCAACCATGAGCATGGTATATTTTTCCATTTGTTAACATTCTCAGCTATCTCCTTCCTTAGACTTTCATAGTTCTCTTTATATAGATCTTTCACGTCCTTTGTTAGATAAACTCCCAAGTATTTCATCTTCTCTGGCACTACTGTGAATGGGATAGAGTCCTTAATTGTTTTTTCAACTTGACTATTGTTGGTGTATATAAAGGCTACCGATTTATGAATGTTGATTTTGTAACCTGAGACACTGCTGTATTCCTTAATCACTTCTAAGAGTTTTGTAGTAGAGTCCCTAGTATTTTCCAGATATACAATCATATCATCTGCGAAAAGTGAAAGTTTGATCTCTTCTGACCCTATGTGGATACCCTTGATCGCCTTTTCTTCCCTAATGGCAATGGCTAAAACTTCCATTGCAATGTTAAAGAGCAATGGAGACCATGGGCAGCCTTGCCTGGTTCCAGATCTAAGTGGAAATGATTCCAATTTAAGTCCATTCAATATGATATTGGCTGTGGGTTTGCTGTAGATGGCCTCTATCAGTTTAAGAAATGTCCCTTCTATACCAATTTTCTTAAGTGTTCTAATCATGAATGGATGTTGGATGTTATCAAAAGCTTTTTCTGCATCGAATGAGAGAATCATATGGTCTTTGTTTTTTAATTTGTTTATGTGCTGGATTACATTTATAGATTTACGTATATTGAAGCAGCCTTGAGACCCTGGGATAAAACCGACTTGGTCATGATGTATGATTTGTTTGATATGTTGCTGGATACTGTTTGTTAGAATCTTGTTGAATATTTTTGCATCTATATTCATTAGTGATATCGGTCTATAATTTTCTTTTCTTGTTGGGTCTTTTCCTGGTTTGGGGATCAGGGTGATGTTCGCTTCATAGAATGTGTTGGGTAGTCTTCCTTCTTTTTCTACCTTTTGGAACAGGTTGAGTAGTATAGGTACTAGTTCGTCTTTAAAGGTTTGGTAGAATTCTGATGTGAAACCATCTGGTCCCGGGCTTTTCTTTTTGGGGAGATTTTGTGTGGTTGATGATATTTCTGAACTTGATGTGGGCCTGTTCAACATTTCCAGTTGTTTTTGATTAAATCTTGGAAGGGGACGTGTTTCCAAGTAACGGTCGATTTCCTTCAGATTTTCGTATTTCTGAGAGTATAGTTTCTGGTAATATTCATGAAGGATTTTTTGGATTTCTGAGGAGTCTGTTGTTATTTCATCTTTGTTATTTCTGATTGATGAGATTGGAGATTTTACTCTTTTTTTCCTGATTAGGTTGGCCAAAGGTTTATCTATTTTGTTGACCTTTTAAAAAAAGCAGCTTTTTGATTTATTGATCTGTTGTATTATTCTTTTGTTTTCAATTTCATTTAGTTCTGCTCTGATTTTGGTTATTTCTTTTCTTTTACTGGATTTGGGGTTGTGCTGTTCTTCCATTTCCAGTCTCTTGAGATGTCCCATTAAGTTGCTTACTTCCTCTTTTTCCGTTCTCCTGAGGAAGGCTGGCAGTGCTATAAATTTCCCTCGTAGAACTGCCTTTGCTGTGTCCCAGAGGTTCTGATAGTTCGTGTCTTCATTGTCGTTTTGTTCCAGAAATTTGGCAATTTCCTTCTTGATCTCGTCTCTGACCCAGCTATCATTCAGCATAAGGGTTATTTAACTTCCATGTTTTTGTATGTGTATGCAGATTCCTGTTGTTACTCATCTCAAGTTTTATTCCATGATGGTCCGAGAAGATGCATGGAATAATTTCTATTCCTTTAAATTTGCTGAGGTTGGACTTGTGACCTAAGATGTGATCGATTCTGGAGTAAGTTCCGTGGGCTGATGAGAAGTATGTGTATTCAGTTTTGTTGGGATGAAATGTTCTGTAGATGTCAGCTAAATCTAAATGCTGGATGGTTAGATTTAAATCTAGAATTTCTTTACTCAGCTTTTTGTTGGAGGATCGATCCAGCACTGCCAAAGGAGTGTTAAAATCTCCGACTATTATAGAGTTGGAGGAAATCAAGTTGCTCATGTCTGTTAGAGTTTCTCTTATAAACTGAGGTGCATTCTGGTTGGGTGCATAGATATTAATAATTGAAATCTCATCATATTGAGTCTTACCCTTAACAAATATGAGGTGACCATTTTTGTCCTTCCTTACTTTTGTTGGTTTAAAGCCTATTGTGTCCGCAAATAAAATCGCAACTCCTGCTTTTTTCTGGATACCATTTGCCTGAAATATGGATGACCATCCTTTCACCCTGAGTCTGTATTTGTCTCTTAAGTTAAGATGTGACTCTTGTATGCAACAAATGTCTGGCCTGAGTTTTTGTATCCAGTCAGCTAACCTATGTCTCTTTAGAGGGCAGTTTAAGCCATTCACATTAATGGAGAGCATTGATAAGTTTGGTGAAATTTGGGGTATTGAGTTTTTTGAAAGTCCAGTGGGCATTTTTAATCCTTTTGCCATTGTGGAAGTTAGAGTTTGATCAGAAGTTTCTGAGTGAGTTTACTTTTGTAGTAGAGGATTGGGTTCGTTATTATGGAGGATAGGTCTGAGAATATCCTGAAGAGCTGGTTTAGTTATGGCAAATTTCTTTAGCATATGTATGTCATTAAAGTATTTAATTTCTCTGTCGTAAATGAAAGTCAGTTTAGCTGGGTACAAGATTCGGGGTTGAAAGTTATTTTGCTTGAGGAGATTAAACGTTGATGACCACCCTCGTCTGGCTTGAAAAGTTTCAGCAGAGAGATCTGCAGTCATTCTAATGTTCTTCCCTTGGAAGGTGATAGATTTCTTTCTCCTGGCAGCTTTGAGAATTTTCTCCTTCATATTAACTTTAGTGAAGTTAATTATGATATGCCTGGGGGATGTCTCATTGGGGTTGAGTCATGCTGGGGTTCTGAAGCTGTCTGCTCTCTGAATTTCAGAATCTCTAGGCGTGTCTGGAAAATTCTCTTTCATAATTTCATGCAGAAGGGCCTCTGCGCCCAGTGAGGCCACTTCATCTGTTTCAGGAATTCCTATGGGACGCATATTTGCCTTCTTCGAGTTATGTCATAGCTCTCTGAGTGAGTGATCTATTTTTGCTCTCCATTTCTCTTCCTCTTTGAGAGTTTGGGCGCGTTCAAATGCTTTATCTTCGATGTCGGAGATCCTTTCTTCTGCTTGGTCCATTCTGTTACTAAGGGATTCCACTGTATTTTTCATATCTTTGAGGGCTGCAAATTCTTGTTTCAGTGTGTCTAAGTCTTTCGTGTTTTTGTCCTTAAATTCGTTAAATTCTTGAGACAGCTTTTGAATTTCTCCACGAATTCCTAATTCCATTTTGTTAATCTTGTTTGCCATCCAGATTCTGAATTCGATTTCTGACATCTCAGCCAGTTGTTTGTGAATGGGATCTTCAATTACATCTGCTGTATCTTTCCTTGGGCGGGGGGGTTGATCTATTCTGGTCATTCATGTTACCAGAGTTTTTCCGCTGATTCCACCCCATGATTGTTTTACTCCCTTTGATTTTCCTCTGGTGTTTTGTCGAGGACCCGTACAGTGCTGTGGCCTGAGAAACTGGGGCCCTGTTTGTTGTAGAGGGGCTAAGTGTTTCTGACTTGTTTTCAGCTGGTTTCTATGTGACCCTAGTGAGACAGTTACTCTGGGTTGAAGTCTCAGCTGTGGAGAAATACCAGCAATTAAGTCACCCCACCCACCACAGGCAACAAATGGAAAAGGAAAATCAAACCTTCCTACAACCGCACACCCAGGGCACCACCTGGATAGTCCGCAGGTGAGTGACTCAGTTCAACAGGTCCAAGTCAATTGTCTCAGTCAGCAGCTGCCTCGGGTGGGAGAGTTCAAGAGGTCCCTGGGAACTGGGTCACAGGGGTCTGGTGGCTGCTCTAAAAGGCTTGCTCCAGTGCTGCGTGGAGTCAGGAAGAGCCACCAGTAAATAGATCAGTCTGGGAAGAATGATGCCTCCTTCCCCACCTTGCAGTTCTGTCACACCCAGTCTCTGCTAGCCAGACAGGGCTGTGACCCAGTCAGTTGTCTGCAGTAAGCAGATACTCCAGGGGTTTGCACCTGCCTAAGTCACAGGGTAGTCTATGTCTGCTCGACTAGGCCGCTATTCTCTGTCTTTATCCAGTGGGGAGTGGTGTGGCCTGTCAACCTCGGGCGCTTGATGGAGGCTGGAGGTGTTCACTCAGTTCCAGCCCTACCCTTGGTTTATGTTACTGGGTGAAGGGAACAACCCCGTGGGAGTTTGTTTCTGACCTTGCCAGATTCCTCTGCGGAGGAGAGGCTGATTTGAGTTCCCAGAACCTGTGTCTCAGGCCCTGTCTTTAGTCCTGCGGGTTTGTATTCGCAGCACGATCAGTTGTTGGCTGTAGCCTCTTGGCCTCCTTTGTCTATGGGCTGGTGATCCCCTATGGGCCAGGTGCGTCTTAGGCTCAGTAGAGCAGTTCTCTGGATCAGCCCCACCCTAGGAGTTTCCCGGCTCTGCGGGTGTGTTTTCTAGTCCCCGTGTTCCACCCAGGTCGGTACCGTCTCAGGAAAACCCTTTATTCACGGGGCCTGTGTTTCAGTCCCAGGTCCGTTCCATGGTGGTTGCCATCTGAGAAGATGCTCGGCCTCATCTGGTTGCCCAGGAAGACAGGAGGAGAGGCTATGGGATATCTGAGGGTGGGCCTTGTTATTGCTGAAGATGGCTGTTGCTCTGCACCTCGGGGCACCACCGCTCCAGTCTAATTCCCTCTCAGCCGACCGTTGTCTTCTCGCTCCTTTGCTACAGTGTCAGCACTGGCCAGCTGCAGTCCAGGTCCTGTCTATACCTCTTGAGAGTTCAGCCAAGAATCTGGACTCCTGAGGGGACAGGTCTCCAGATCATGGAGTGAGAGTGGAGGGGGGTGTTAGGAGCTCAGGGTTACAGGTCATAACACCAAGCTCATTGAGTCCAAATGAACAAATAAACAGATACAAAGGTTACCAGGCACATGGGCCCATAGATGCAGAGATAGACGGAAACACATAAACATAAAAGCAATAGCCAAAACAACAGCAATATAAGAACAACTGCAATACAAACAGTGATAATCGTAAAATAATTGAAAGAAAAGGAAAAAAAGAAGACAGAAAAAAGTGGTGTTAGAAGGAATGTTAAGTGAGAAGAAAGAAGAAATTAAAATTAGAAGACATAGAAATAAAAAATATATCTATATAAAATGTAATAATAAAAAATTATCGAAATCTCCTCTAAGGAAATGGTGAGGAAAAAATCAGACAAAAAGAAAACAACAGCAAAAAAACAAACAAACAAAGAAAAAACCCCATGAAAACCAAAAAAAAAAAAAAAAGGCACCAACTGCAAAAATATTCTTGTGGTAGAAATATACCTATAAGTATCTATATGTCTGCTGTAGAGATCAACTTTCGTAGGAATATATTCATACTGCAATATACTTTCTGGACACCAGGTGGCGCTGCGGTTAGTTTTGAGACTTACACCTGGTTTATAGTTTATACCGTTACCATGGTAACCACCTTCCAGGGCCGATCGCCATTTTGGAGTTTCTGTAAAAGTTTGTCGCCTAAGAATTGTGCAACCTCGGCTGTTCTCCTCCGGACAGCACTTGCGACCGACCCTCCCACTCAGCGCAGGTGTCCACGCTTCCTAAGTCCCTCCAGTCTGCTCCCAGGTTCCCCCGCAAACTGGCGACTTTGCAATCAGCCATAAGGGGAGTGGTGCTGAGTTCGCGCGGTGTCTCCTGTAGCTGGTTCCCGGGGCTTCAGCAGCCAAAACCGGTCCGCGCCTTCAGTTGCTCCGCGGCCCCAGAAGCCAAAGCCAGGTCCTAGGCTTCTCGCCGTTCCGCGGTTGGAGCGCTTGTGGGATTTATTCTGAGTTTTATGATTTAGAGTTTTGGATGGGTGGCCGCCAGTTCGCTGCGCAGTCTGAACTGCCAGCCCCTTCCAACACCTGTGGGAAAGGTGCCCGCCCTTTTGGGTAGTTCAAAATGTCTGTTTCCCGGGCAGGATCCCTTCCCTTCAATTATCCAACAGTTTGCCCAGCTCCCTGCAGTTTTGAGTGGCTCTCCTTTCGGATGCCTCCCTCAGTTCAGGATTAATTACTTGTCAATTGGATTTTGTCAGCATTTACAAGCTGCTGACCTCCGTGGGGGAGGGGCCTGCTGGCCAGTACGGCCTAGCAGGGAAGATTCTCTACAACAGAGTGTGTGATTTTAAATTACCCCTCATATATAGCAAACTGCCAGTTCGCTGGGCTTCTCCAGCTGTCTGTCCACTCCAATAATCCACACACAGGGAAGGTCCAGACTGCCTTTCCTCTCACCTGGTGGCTTGGGAGAGGTGGGCTACACGTCCGTCCTGTCCGCCATCATGCTCCGCCTCCTGGACCCACTGAATGCTTTTAATTGGCTTGTCAAAGATTAAATAACGGTAAGTAGCTGGATTCATCTCTTGCTTCTCTATTCTGTTCCAGACATCTACTTCTCTGTTTTTGTGCCAGTACCATACTGTTTTCATCAGTATCGATTTGTAGTATAGTCTGAGGTCTGGTAGCGTGATTCCTCCTGCTGTGTTTTTATTTTTGAGTAATGTCTTGGCTATTTGAGTTTTTTTCTGATTCCATATAAAACGAAGAATTATTTTTTCAAGATCTTTAAAGTATGACAGTGGAGCTTTAATGGGGATTGCGTTGAAATTATATATTGCTTTGGGTAGTATGGACATTTTAACAATGTTGATTCTTCCCAACCATGAGCCTGGTATATTTTTCCATTTGTTAACATTCTCAGCTATCTCCTTCCTTAGACTTTCATAGTTCTCTTTATATAGATCTTTCACGTCCTTTGTTAGATAAACTCCCAAGTATTTCATCTTCTCTGGCACTACTGTGAATGGGATAGAGTCCTTAATTGTTTTTTCAACTTGACTATTGTTGGTGTATATAAAGGCTACCGATTTATGAATGTTGATTTTGTAACCTGAGACACTGCTGTATTCCTTAATCACTTCTAAGAGTTTTGTAGTAGAGTCCCTAGTATTTTCCAGATATACAATCATATCATCTGCGAAAAGTGAAAGTTTGATCTCTTCTGACCCTATGTGGATACCCTTGATCGCCTTTTCTTCCCTAATGGCAATGGCTAAAACTTCCATTGCAATGTTAAAGAGCAATGGAGACCATGGGCAGCCTTGCCTGGTTCCAGATCTAAGTGGAAATGATTCCAATTTAAGTCCATTCAATATGATATTGGCTGTGGGTTTGCTGTAGATGGCCTCTATCAGTTTAAGAAATGTCCCTTCTATACCAATTTTCTTAAGTGTTCTAATCATGAATGGATGTTGGATGTTATCAAAAGCTTTTTCTGCATCGAATGAGAGAATCATATGGTCTTTGTTTTTTAATTTGTTTATGTGCTGGATTACATTTATAGATTTACGTATATTGAAGCAGCCTTGAGACCCTGGGATAAAACCGACTTGGTCATGATGTATGATTTGTTTGATATGTTGCTGGATTCTGTTTGTTAGAATCTTGTTGAATATTTTTGCATCTATATTCATTAGTGATATCGGTCTATAATTTTCTTTTCTTGTTGGGTCTTTTCCTGGTTTGGGGATCAGGGCGATGTTCGCTTCATAGAATGTGTTGGGTAGTCTTCCTTCTTTTTCTACCTTTTGGAACAGGTTGAGTAGTATAGGTACTAGTTCGTCTTTAAAGGTTTGGTAGAATTCTGATGTGAAACCATCTCGTCCCGGGCTTTTCTTTTTGGGGAGATTTTGTGTGGTTGATGATATTTCTGAACTTGATGTGGGCCTGTTCAACATTTCCAGTTGTTTTTGATTAAATCTTGGAAGGGGACGTGTTTCCAAGTAACGGTCGATTTCCTTCAGATTTTCGTATTTCTGAGAGTATAGTTTCTGGTAATATTCATGAAGGATTTTTTGGATTTCTGAGGAGTCTGTTGTTATTTCATCTTTGTTATTTCTGATTGATGAGATTAGAGATTTTACTCTTTTTTTCCTGATTAGGTTGGCCAAAGGTTTATCTATTTTGTTGACCTTTTAAAAAAAGCAGCTTTTTGATTTATTGATCTGTTGTATTATTCTTTTGTTTTCAATTTCATTTAGTTCTGCTCTGATTTTGGTTATTTCTTTTCTATTACTGGATTTGGGGTTGTACTGTTCTTCCATTTCCAGTCTCTTGAGATGTCCCATTAAGTTGCTTACTTCCTCTTTTTCCGTTCTCCTGAGGAAGGCTGGCAGTGCTATAAATTTCCCTCGTACAACTGCCTTTGCTGTGTCCCAGAGGTTCTGATAGTTCGTGTCTTCATTGTCGTTTTGTTCCAGAAATTTGGCAATTTCCTTCTTGATCTCGTCTCTGACCCAGCTATCATTCAGCATAAGGGTTATTTAACTTCCATGTTTTTGTATGTGTATGCAGATTCCTGTTGTTACTCATCTCAAGTTTTATTCCATGATGGTCCGAGAAGATGCATGGAATAATTTCTATTCCTTTAAATTTGCTGAGGTTGGACTCGTGACCTAAGATGTGATCGATTCTGGAGTAAGTTCCGTGGGCTGATGAGTAGTATGTGTATTCAGTTTTGTTGGGATGAAATGTTCTGTAGATGTCAGCTAAATCTAAATGCTGGATGGTTAGATTTAAATCTAGAATTTCTTTACTCAGCTTTTTGTTGGAGGATCGATCCAGCACTGCCAAAGGAGTGTTAATATCTCCGACTATTATAGAGTTGGAGGAAATCAAGTTGCTCATGTCTGTTAGAGTTTCTCTTATAAACTGAGGTGCATTCTGGTTGGGTGCATAGATATTAATAATTGAAATCTCATCATATTGAGTCTTACCCTTAACAAATATGAAGTGACCATTTTTGTCGTTCCTTACTTTTGTTGGTTTAAAGCCTATTGTGTCCGCAAATAAAATCGCAACTCCTGCTTTTTTCTGGATACCATTTGCCTGAAATATGGATGACCATCCTTTCACCCTGAGTCTGTATTTGTCTCTTAAGTTAAGATGTGACTCTTGTATGCAACAAATGTCTGGCCTGAGTTTTTGTATCCAGTCAGCTAACCTATGTCTCTTTAGAGGGCAGTTTAAGCCATTCACATTAATGGAGAGCATTGATAAGTTTGGTGAAATTTGGGGTATTGAGTTTTTTGAAAGTCCAGTGGGCATTTTTAATCCTTTTGCCATTGTGGAAGTTAGAGTTTGATCAGAAGTTTCTGAGTGAGTTTACTTTTGTAGTAGAGGATTGGGTTCGTTATTATGGAGGATAGGTCTGAGAATATCCTGAAGAGCTGGTTTAGTTATGGCAAATTTCTTTAGCATATGTATGTCATTAAAGTATTTAATTTCTCTGTCGTAAATGAAACTCAGTTTAGCTGGGTACAAGATTCGGGGTTGAAAGTTATTTTGCTTGAGGAGATTAAACGTTGATGACCACCCTCGTCTGGCTTGAAAAGTTTCAGCAGAGAGATCTGCAGTCATTCTAATGTTCTTCCCTTGGAAGGTGATAGATTTCTTTCTCCTGGCAGCTTTGAGAATTTTCTCCTTCATATTAACTTTAGTGAAGTTAATTATGATATGCCTGGGGGATGTCTCATTGGGGTTGAGTCATGCTGGGGTTCTGAAGCTGTCTGCTCTCTGAATTTCAGAATCTCTAGGCGTGTCTGGAAAATTCTCTTTCATAATTTCATGCAGAAGGGCCTCTGCGCCCAGTGAGGCCACTTCATCTGTTTCAGGAATTCCTATGGGACGCATATTTGCCTTCTTCGAGTTATGTCATAGCTCTCTGAGTGAGTGATCCATTTTTGCTCTCCATTTCTCTTCCTCTTTGAGAGTTTGGGCGCGTTCAAATGCTTTATCTTCGATGTCGGTGATCCTTTCTTCTGCTTGGTCCATTCTGTTACTAAGGGATTCCACTGTATTTTTCATATCTTTGAGGGCTGCAAATTCTTGTTTCAGTGTGTCTAAGTCTTTCGTGGTTTTGTCCTTAAATTCGTTAAATTCTTGAGACAGCTTTTGAATTTCTCCACGAATTCCTAATTCCATTTTGTTAATCTTGTTTGCCATCCAGATTCTGAATTCGATTTCTGACATCTCAGCCAGTTGTTTGTGAATGGGATCTTCAATTACATCTGCTGTATCTTTCCTTGGGCGGGGGGGTTGATCTATTCTGGTCATTCATGTTACCAGAGTTTTTCCTCTGATTCCAACCCATGATTGTTTTACTCCCTTTGATTTTCCTCTGGTGTTTTGTCGAGGACCCGTACAGTGCTGTGGCCTGAGAAACTGGGGCCCTGTTTGTTGTAGAGGGGCTAAGTGTTTCTGACTTGTTTTCAGCTGGTTTCTATGTGACCCTAGTGAGACAGTTACTCTGGGTTGAAGTCTCAGCTGTGGAGAAATACCAGCAATTAAGTCACCCCACCCACCACAGGCAACAAATGGAAAAGGAAAATCAAACCTTCCTACAACCGCACACCCAGGGCACCACCTGGATAGTCCGCAGGTGAGTGACTCAGTTCAAAAGGTCCAAGTCAATTGTCTCAGTCAGCAGCTGCCTCGGGTGGGAGAGTTCAAGAGGTCCCTGGGAACTGGGTCACAGGGGTCTGGTGGCTGCTCTAAAAGGCTTGCTCCAGTGCTGCGTGGAGTCAGGAAGAGCCACCAGTAAATAGATCAGTCTGGGAAGAATGATGCCTCCTTCCCCACCTTGCAGCTCTGTCACACCCAGTCTCTGCTAGCCAGACAGGGCTGTGACCCAGTCAGTTGTCTGCAGTAAGCAGATACTCCAGGGGTTTGCACCTGCCTAAGTCACAGGGTAGTCTATGTCTGCTCGACTAGGCCGCTATTCTCTGTCTTTATCCAGTGGGGAGTGGTGTGGCCTGTCAACCTCGGGCGCTTGATGGAGGCTGGAGGTGTTCACTCAGTTCCAGCCCTACCCTTGGTTTATGTTACTGGGTGAAGGGAACAACCCCGTGGGAGTTTGTTTCTGACCTTGCCAGATTCCTCTGCGGAGGAGAGGCTGATTTGAGTTCCCAGAACCTGTGTCTCAGGCCCTGTCTTTAGTCCTGCGGGTTTGTATTCGCAGCACGATCAGTTGTTGGCTGTAGCCTCTTGGCCTCCTTTGTCTATGGGCTGGTGATCCCCTATGGGCCAGGTGCGTCTTAGGCTCAGTAGAGCAGTTCTCTGGATCAGCCCCACCCTAGGAGTTTCCCGGCTCTGCGGGTGTGTTTTCTAGTCCCCGTGTTCCACCCAGGTCGGTACCGTCTCAGGAAAACCCTTTATTCACGGGGCCTGTGTTTCAGTCCCAGGTCCGTTCCATGGTGGTTGCCATCTGAGAAGATGCTCGGCCTCATCTGGTTGCCCAGGAAGACAGGAGGAGAGGCTATGGGATATCTGAGGGTGGGCCTTGTTATTGCTGAAGATGGCTGTTGCTCTGCACCTCGGGGCACCACCGCTCCAGTCTAATTCCCTCTCAGCCGACCGTTGTCTTCTCGCTCCTTTGCTACAGTGTCAGCACTGGCCAGCTGCAGTCCAGGTCCTGTCTATACCTCTTGAGAGTTCAGCCAAGAATCTGGACTCCTGAGGGGACAGGTCTCCAGATCATGGAGTGAGAGTGGAGGGGGGTGTTAGGAGCTCAGGGTTACAGGTCATAACACCAAGCTCATTGAGTCCAAATGAACAAATAAACAGATACAAAGGTTACCAGGCACATGGGCCCATAGATGCAGAGATAGACGGAAACACATAAACATAAAAGCAATAGCCAAAACAACAGCAATATAAGAACAACTGCAATACAAACAGTGATAATCCTAAAATAATTGAAAGAAAAGGAAAAAAAGAAGACAGAAAAAAGTGGTGTTAGAAGGAATGTTAAGTGAGAAGAAAGAAGAAATTAAAATTAGAAGACATAGAAATAAAAAATATATCTATATAAAATGTAATAATAAAAAATTATCGAAATCTCCTCTAAGGAAATGGTGAGGAAAAAATCAGACAAAAAGAAAACAACAGCAAAAAAACAAACAAACAAACAAAAAACCCCATGAAAACCAAAAAAAAAAAAAAAGGCACCAACTGCAAAAATATTCTTGTGGTAGAAATATACCTATAAGTATCTATATGTCTGCTGTAGAGATCAACTTTCGTAGGAATATATTCATACTGCAATATACTTTCTGGACACCAGGTGGCGCTGCGGGTGGTTTTGAGACTTATACCTGGTTTATAGTTTATACCGTTACCATGGTAACCACCTTCCAGGGCCGATCGCCATTTTGGAGTTTCTGTAAAAGTTTGTCGCCTAAGAATTGTGCAACCTCGGCTGTTCTCCTCCGGACAGCACTTGCGACCGACCCTCCCACTCAGCGCAGGTGTCCACGCTTCCTAAGTCCCTCCAGTCTGCTCCCAGGTTCCCCCGCAAACTGGCGACTTTGCAATCAGCCATAAGGGGAGTGGTGCTGAGTTCGCGCGGTGTCTCCCGTAGCTGGTTCCCGGGGCTTCAGCAGCCAAAACCGGTCCGCGCCTTCAGTTGCTCCGCGGCCCCAGAAGCCAAAGCCAGGTCCTAGGCTTCTCGCCGTTCCGCGGTTGGAGCGCTTGTGGGATTTATTCTGAGTTTTATGATTTAGAGTTTTGGATGGGTGGCCGCCAGTTCGCTGCGCAGTCTGAACTGCCAGCCCCTTCCAACACCTGTGGGAAAGGTGCCCGCCCTTTTGGGTAGTTCAAAATGTCTGTTTCCCGGGCAGGATCCCTTCCCTTCAATTATCCAACAGTTTGCCCAGCTCCCTGCGGTTTTGAGTGGCTCTCCTTTCGGATGCCTCCCTCAGTTCAGGATTAATTACTTGTCAATTGGATTTTGTCAGCATTTACAAGCTGCTGACCTCCGTGGGGGAGGGGCCTGCTGGCCAGTACGGCCTAGCAGGGAAGATTCTCTACAACAGAGTGTGTGATTTTAAATTACCCCTCATATATAGCAAACTGCCAGTTCGCTGGGCTTCTCCAGCTGTCTGTCCACTCCAATAATCCACACACAGGGAAGGTCCAGACTGCCTTTCCTCTCACCTGGTGGCTTGGGAGAGGTGGGCTACACGTCCGTCCTGTCCGCCATCATGCTCCGCCTCCTGGACCCACTGAATGCTTTTAATTGGCTTGTCAAAGATTAAATAACGGTAAGTAGCTGGATTCATCTCTTGCTTCTCTATTCTGTTCCAGACATCTACTTCTCTGTTTTTGTGCCAGTACCATACTGTTTTCATCAGTATCGATTTGTAGTATAGTCTGAGGTCTGGTAGCGTGATTCCTCCTGCTGTGTTTTTATTTTTGAGTAATGTCTTGGCTATTTGAGGTTTTTTCTGATTCCATATAAAACGAAGAATTATTTTTTCAAGATCTTTAAAGTATGACAGTGGAGCTTTAATGGGGATTGCGTTGAAATTATATATTGCTTTGGGTAGTATGGACATTTTAACAATGTTGATTCTTCCCAACCATGAGCCTGGTATATTTTTCCATTTGTTAACATTCTCAGCTATCTCCTTTCTTAGACTTTCATAGTTCTCTTTATATAGATCTTTCACGTCCTTTGTTAGATAAACTCCCAAGTATTTCATCTTCTCTGGCACTACTGTGAATGGGATAGAGTCCTTAATTGTTTTTTCAACTTGACTATTGTTGGTGTATATAAAGGCTACCGATTTATGAATGTTGATTTTGTAACCTGAGACACTGCTGTATTCCTTAATCACTTCTAAGAGTTTTGTAGTAGAGTCCCTAGTATTTTCCAGATATACAATCATATCATCTGCGAAAAGTGAAAGTTTGATCTCTTCTGACCCTATGTGGATACCCTTGATCGCCTTTTCTTCCCTAATGGCAATGGCTAAAACTTCCATTGCAATGTTAAAGAGCAATGGAGACCATGGGCAGCCTTGCCTGGTTCCAGATCTAAGTGGAAATGATTCCAATTTAAGTCCATTCAATATGATATTGGCTGTGGGTTTGCTGTAGATGGCCTCTATCAGTTTAAGAAATGTCCCTTCTATACCAATTTTCTTAAGTGTTCTAATCATGAATGGATGTTGGATGTTATCAAAAGCTTTTTCTGCATCGAATGAGAGAATCGTATGGTCTTTGTTTTTTAATTTGTTTATGTGCTGGATTACATTTATAGATTTACGTATATTGAAGCAGCCTTGAGACCCTGGGATAAAACCGACTTGGTCATGATGTATGATTTGTTTGATATGTTGCTGGATTCTGTTTGTTAGAATCTTGTTGAATATTTTTGCATCTATATTCATTAGTGATATCGGTCTATAATTTTCTTTTCTTGTTGGGTCTTTTCCTGGTTTGGGGATCAGGGCGATGTTCGCTTCATAGAATGTGTTGGGTAGTCTTCCTTCTTTTTCTACCTTTTGGAACAGGTTGAGTAGTATAGGTACTAGTTCGTCTTTAAAGGTTTGGTAGAATTCTGATGTGAAACCATCTGGTCCCGGGCTTTTCTTTTTGGGGAGATTTTGTGTGGTTGATGATATTTCTGAACTTGATGTGGGCCTGTTCAACATTTCCAGTTGTTTTTGATTAAATCTTGGAAGGGGACGTGTTTCCAAGTAACGGTCGATTTCCTTCAGATTTTCGTATTTCTGAGAGTATAGTTTCTGGTAATATTCATGAAGGATTTTTTGGATTTCTGAGGAGTCTGTTGTTATTTCATCTTTGTTATTTCTGATTGATGAGATTAGAGATTTTACTCTTTTTTTCCTGATTAGGTTGGCCAAAGGTTTATCTATTTTGTTGACCTTTTAAAAAAAGCAGCTTTTTGATTTATTGATCTGTTGTATTATTCTTTTGTTTTCAATTTCATTTAGTTCTGCTCTGATTTTGGTCATTTCTTTTCTATTACTGGATTTGGGGTTGTGCTGTTCTTCCATTTCCAGTCTCTTGAGATGTCCCATTAAGTTGCTTACTTCCTCTTTTTCCGTTCTCCTGAGGAAGGCTGGCAGTGCTATAAATTTCCCTCGTACAACTGCCTTTGCTGTGTCCCAGAGGTTCTGATAGTTCGTGTCTTCATTGTCGTTTTGTTCCAGAAATTTGGCAATTTCCTTCTTGATCTCGTCTCTGACCCAGCTATCATTCAGCATAAGGGTTATTTAACTTCCATGTTTTTGTATGTGTATGCAGATTCCTGTTGTTACTCATCTCAAGTTTTATTCCATGATGGTCCGAGAAGATGCATGGAATAATTTCTATTCCTTTAAATTTGCTGAGGTTGGACTCGTGACCTAAGATGTGATCGATTCTGGAGTAAGTTCCGTGGGCTGATGAGAAGTATGTGTATTCAGTTTTGTTGGGATGAAATGTTCTGTAGATGTCAGCTAAATCTAAATGCTGGATGGTTAGATTTAAATCTAGAATTTCTTTACTCAGCTTTTTGTTGGAGGATCGATCCAGCACTGCCAAAGGAGTGTTAAAATCTCCGACTATTATAGAGTTGGAGGAAATCAAGTTGCTCATGTCTGTTAGAGTTTCTCTTATAAACTGAGGTGCATTCTGGTTGGGTGCATAGATATTAATAATTGAAATCTCATCATATTGAGTCTTACCCTTAACAAATATGAAGTGACCATTTTTGTCCTTCCTTACTTTTGTTGGTTTAAAGCCTATTGTGTCCGCAAATAAAATCGCAACTCCTGCTTTTTTCTGGATACCATTTGCCTGAAATATGGATGACCATCCTTTCACCCTGAGTCTGTATTTGTCTCTTAAGTTAAGATGTGACTCTTGTATGCAACAAATGTCTGGCCTGAGTTTTTGTATCCAGTCAGCTAACCTATGTCTCTTTAGAGGGCAGTTTAAGCCATTCACATTAATGGAGAGCATTGATAAGTTTGGTGAAATTTGGGGTATTGAGTTTTTTGAAAGTCCAGTGGGCATTTTTAATCCTTTTGCCATTGTGGAAGTTAGAGTTTGATCAGAAGTTTCTGAGTGAGTTTACTTTTGTAGTAGAGGATTGGGTTCGTTATTATGGAGGATAGGTCTGAGAATATCCTGAAGAGCTGGTTTAGTTATGGCAAATTTCTTTAGCATATGTATGTCATTAAAGTATTTAATTTCTCTGTCGTAAATGAAACTCAGTTTAGCTGGGTACAAGATTCGGGGTTGAAAGTTATTTTGCTTGAGGAGATTAAACGTTGATGACCACCCTCGTCTGGCTTGAAAAGTTTCAGCAGAGAGATCTGCAGTCATTCTAATGTTCTTCCCTTGGAAGGTGATAGATTTCTTTCTCCTGGCAGCTTTGAGAATTTTCTCCTTCATATTAACTTTAGTGAAGTTAATTATGATATGCCTGGGGGATGTCTCATTGGGGTTGAGTCATGCTGGGGTTCTGAAGCTGTCTGCTCTCTGAATTTCAGAATCTCTAGGCGTGTCTGGAAAATTCTCTTTCATAATTTCATGCAGAAGGGCCTCTGCGCCCAGTGAGGCCACTTCATCTGTTTCAGGAATTCCTATGGGACGCATATTTGCCTTCTTCGAGTTATGTCATAGCTCTCTGAGTGAGTGATCCATTTTTGCTCTCCATTTCTCTTCCTCTTTGAGAGTTTGGGCGCGTTCAAATGCTTTATCTTCGATGTCGGAGATCCTTTCTTCTGCTTGGTCCATTCTGTTACTAAGGGATTCCACTGTATTTTTCATATCTTTGAGGGCTGCAAATTCTTGTTTCAGTGTGTCTAAGTCTTTCGTGGTTTTGTCCTTAAATTCGTTAAATTCTTGAGACAGCTTTTGAATTTCTCCACGAATTCCTAATTCCATTTTGTTAATCTTGTTTGCCATCCAGATTCTGAATTCGATTTCTGACATCTCAGCCAGTTGTTTGTGAATGGGATCTTCAATTACATCTGCTGTATCTTTCCTTGGGCGGGGGGGTTGATCTATTCTGGTCATTCATGTTACCAGAGTTTTTCCGCTGATTCCACCCCATGATTGTTTTACTCCCTTTGATTTTCCTCTGGTGTTTTGTCGAGGACCCGTACAGTGCTGTGGCCTGAGAAACTGGGGCCCTGTTTGTTGTAGAGGGGCTAAGTGTTTCTGACTTGTTTTCAGCTGGTTTCTATGTGACCCTAGTGAGACAGTTACTCTGGGTTGAAGTCTCAGCTGTGGAGAAATACCAGCAATTAAGTCACCCCACCCACCACAGGCAACAAATGGAAAAGGAAAATCAAACCTTCCTACAACCGCACACCCAGGGCACCACCTGGATAGTCCGCAGGTGAGTGACTCAGTTCAAAAGGTCCAAGTCAATTGTCTCAGTCAGCAGCTGCCTCGGGTGGGAGAGTTCAAGAGGTCCCTGGGAACTGGGTCACAGGGGTCTGGTGGCTGCTCTAAAAGGCTTGCTCCAGTGCTGCGTGGAGTCAGGAAGAGCCACCAGTAAATAGATCAGTCTGGGAAGAATGATGCCTCCTTCCCCACCTTGCAGCTCTGTCACACCCAGTCTCTGCTAGCCAGACAGGGCTGTGACCCAGTCAGTTGTCTGCAGTAAGCAGATACTCCAGGGGTTTGCACCTGCCTAAGTCACAGGGTAGTCTATGTCTGCTCGACTAGGCCGCTATTCTCTGTCTTTATCCAGTGGGGAGTGGTGTGGCCTGTCAACCTCAGGCGCTTGATGGAGGCTGGAGGTGTTCACTCAGTTCCAGCCCTACCCTTGGTTTATGTTACTGGGTGAAGGGAACAACCCCATGGGAGTTTGTTTCTGACCTTGCCAGATTCCTCTGCGGAGGAGAGGCTGATTTGAGTTCCCAGAACCTGTGTCTCAGGCCCTGTCTTTAGTCCTGCGGGTTTGTATTCGCAGCACGATCAGTTGTTGGCTGTAGCCTCTTGGCCTCCTTTGTCTATGGGCTGGTGATCCCCTATGGGCCAGGTGCGTCTTAGGCTCAGTAGAGCAGTTCTCTGGATCAGCCCCACCCTAGGAGTTTCCCGGCTCTGCGGGTGTGTTTTCTAGTCCCCGTGTTCCACCCAGATCGGTACCGTCTCAGGAAAACCCTTTATTCACGGGGCCTGTGTTTCAGTCCCAGGTCCGTTCCATGGTGGTTGCCATCTGAGAAGATGCTCGGCCTCATCTGGTTGCCCAGGAAGACAGGAGGAGAGGCTATGGGATATCTGAGGGTGGGCCTTGTTATTGCTGAAGATGGCTGTTGCTCTGCACCTCGGGGCACCACCGCTCCAGTCTAATTCCCTCTCAGCCGACCGTTGTCTTCTCGCTCCTTTGCTACAGTGTCAGCACTGGCCAGCTGCAGTCCAGGTCCTGTCTATACCTCTTGAGAGTTCAGCCAAGAATCTGGACTCCTGAGGGGACAGGTCTCCAGATCATGGAGTGAGAGTGGAGGGGGGTGTTAGGAGCTCAGGGTTACAGGTCATAACACCAAGCTCATTGAGTCCAAATGAACAAATAAACAGATACAAAGGTTACCAGGCACATGGGCCCATAGATGCAGAGATAGACGGAAACACATAAACATAAAAGCAATAGCCAAAACAACAGCAATATAAGAACAACTGCAATACAAACAGTGATAATCGTAAAATAATTGAAAGAAAAGGAAAAAAAGAAGACAGAAAAAAGTGGTGTTAGAAGGAATGTTAAGTGAGAAGAAAGAAGAAATTAAAATTAGAAGACATAGAAATAAAAAATATATCTATATAAAATGTAATAATAAAAAATTATCGAAATCTCCTCTAAGGAAATGGTGAGGAAAAAATCAGACAAAAAGAAAACAACAGCAAAAAAACAAACAAACAAAGAAAAAACCCCATGAAAACCAAAAAAAAAAAAAAAAGGCACCAACTGCAAAAATATTCTTGTGGTAGAAATATACCTATAAGTATCTATATGTCTGCTGTAGAGATCAACTTTCGTAGGAATATATTCATACTGCAATATACTTTCTGGACACCAGGTGGCGCTGCGGGTAGTTTTGAGACTTATACCTGGTTTATAGTTTATACCGTTACCATGGTAACCACCTTCCAGGGCCGATCGCCATTTTGGAGTTTCTGTAAAAGTTTGTCGCCTAAGAATTGTGCAACCTCGGCTGTTCTCCTCCGGACAGCACTTGCGACCGACCCTCCCACTCAGCGCAGGTGTCCACGCTTCCTAAGTCCCTCCAGTCTGCTCCCAGGTTCCCCCGCAAACTGGCGACTTTGCAATCAGCCATAAGGGGAGTGGTGCTGAGTTCGCGCGGTGTCTCCTGTAGCTGGTTCCCGGGGCTTCAGCAGCCAAAACCGGTCCGCGCCTTCAGTTGCTCCGCGGCCCCAGAAGCCAAAGCCAGGTCCTAGGCTTCTCGCCGTTCCGCGGTTGGAGCGCTTGTGGGATTTATTCTGAGTTTTATGATTTAGAGTTTTGGATGGGTGGCCGCCAGTTCGCTGCGCAGTCTGAACTGCCAGCCCCTTCCAACACCTGTGGGAAAGGTGCCCGCCCTTTTGGGTAGTTCAAAATGTCTGTTTCCCGGGCAGGATCCCTTCCCTTCAATTATCCAACAGTTTGCCCAGCTCCCTGCGGTTTTGAGTGGCTCTCCTTTCGGATGCCTCCCTCAGTTCAGGATTAATTACTTGTCAATTGGATTTTGTCAGCATTTACAAGCTGCTGACCTCCGTGGGGGAGGGGCCTGCTGGCCAGTACGGCCTAGCAGGGAAGATTCTCTACAACAGAGTGTGTGATTTTAAATTACCCCTCATATATAGCAAACTGCCAGTTCGCTGGGCTTCTCCAGCTGTCTGTCCACTCCAATAATCCACACACAGGGAAGGTCCAGACTGCGTTTCCTCTCACCTGGTGGCTTGGGAGAGGTGGGCTACGCGTCCGTCCTGTCCGCCATCATGCTCCGCCTCCTGGACCCACTGAATGCTTTTAATTGTCTTGTCAAAGATTAAATAACGGTAAGTAGCTGGATTCATCTCTTGCTTCTCTATTCTGTTCCAGACATCTACTTCTCTGTTTTTGTGCCAGTACCATACTGTTTTCATCAGTATCGATTTGTAGTATAGTCTGAGGTCTGGTAGCGTGATTCCTCCTGCTGTGTTTTTATTTTTGAGTAATGTCTTGCTATTTGAGGTTTTTTCTGATTCCATATAAAACGAAGAATTATTTTTTCAAGATCTTTAAAGTATGACAGTGGAGCTTTAATGGGGATTGCGTTGAAATTATATATTGCTTTGGGTAGTATGGACATTTTAACAATGTTGATTCTTCCAACCATGAGCCTGGTATATTTTTCCATTTGTTAACATTCTCAGCTATCTCCTTTCTTAGACTTTCATAGTTCTCTTTATATAGATCTTTCACGTCCTTTGTTAGATAAACTCCCAAGTATTTCATCTTCTCTGGCACTACTGTGAATGGGATAGAGTCCTTAATTGTTTTTTCAACTTGACTATTGTTGGTGTATATAAAGGCTACCGATTTATGAATGTTGATTTTGTAACCTGAGACACTGCTGTATTCCTTAATCACTTCTAAGAGTTTTGTAGTAGAGTCCCTAGTATTTCCAGATATACAATCATATCATCTGCGAAAAGTGAAAGTTTGATCTCTTCTGACCCTATGTGGATACCCTTGATCGCCTTTTCTTCCCTAATGGCAATGGCTAAAACTTCCATTGCAATGTTAAAGAGCAATGGAGACCATGGGCAGCCTTGCCTGGTTCCAGATCTAAGTGGAAATGATTCCAATTTAAGTCCATTCAATATGATATTGGCTGGTGGGTTTGCTGTAGATGGCCTCTATCAGTTTAAGAAATGTCCCTTCTATACCAATTTTCTTAAGTGTTCTAATCATGAATGGATGTTGGATGTTATCAAAAGCTTTTTCTGCATCGAATGAGAGAATCATATGGTCTTTGTTTTTTAATTTGTTTATGTGCTGGATTACATTTATAGATTTACGTATATTGAAGCAGCCTTGAGACCCTGGGATAAAACCGACTTGGTCATGATGTATGATTTGTTTGATATGTTGCTGGATTCTGTTTGTTAGAATCTTGTTGAATATTTTTGCATCTATATTCATTAGTGATATCGGTCTATAATTTTCTTTTCTTGTTGGGTCTTTTCCTGGTTTGGGGATCAGGGCGATGTTCGCTTCATAGAATGTGTTGGGTAGTCTTCCTTCTTTTTCTACCTTTTGGAACAGGTTGAGTAGTATAGGTACTAGTTCGTCTTTAAAGGTTTGGTAGAATTTCTGATGTGAAACCATCTGGTCCCGGGCTTTCTTTTTGGGGAGATTTTGTGTGGTTGATGATATTTCTGAACTTGATGTGGGCCTGTTCAACATTTCCAGTTGTTTTGATTAAATCTTGGAAGGGGACGTGTTTCCAAGTAACGGTCGATTTCCTTCAGATTTTCGTATTTCTGAGAGTATAGTTTCTGGTATATTCATGAAGGATTTTTTGGATTTCTGAGGAGTCTGTTGTTATTTCATCTTGTTATTTCTGATTGATGAGATTAGAGATTTTACTCTTTTTTTCCTGATTAGGTTGGCCAAAGGTTTATCTATTTTGTTGACCTTTTAAAAAAGCAGCTTTTTGATTTATTGATCTGTTGTATTATTCTTTTGTTTTCAATTTCATTTAGTTCTGCTCTGATTTTGGTTATTTCTTTCTATTACTGGATTTGGGGTTGTGCTGTTCTTCCATTTCCAGTCTCTTGAGATGTCCCATTAAGTTGCTTACTTCCTCTTTTTCCGTTCTCCTGAGGAAGGCTGGCAGTGCTATAAATTTCCCTCGTACAACTGCCTTTGCTGTGTCCCAGAGGTTCTGATAGTTCGTGTCTTCATTGTCGTTTTGTTCCAGAAATTTGGCAATTTCCTTCTTGATCTCGTCTCTGACCCAGCTATCATTCAGCATAAGGGTTATTTAACTTCCATGTTTTTGTATGTGTATGCAGATTCCTGTTGTTACTCATCTCAAGTTTTATTCCATGATGGTCCGAGAAGATGCATGGAATAATTTCTATTCCTTTAAATTTGCTGAGGTTGGACTCGTGACCTAAGATGTGATCGATTCTGGAGTAAGTTCCGTGGGCTGATGAGAAGTATGTGTATTCAGTTTTGTTGGGATGAAATGTTCTGTAGATGTCAGCTAATCTAAATGCTGGATGGTTAGATTTAAATCTAGAATTTCTTTACTCAGCTTTTTGTTGGAGGATCGATCCAGCACTGCCAAAGGAGTGTTAAAATCTCCGACTATTATAGAGTTGGAGGAAATCAAGTTGCTCATGTCTGTTAGAGTTTCTCTTATAAACTGAGGTGCATTCTGGTTGGGTGCATAGATATTAATAATTGAAATCTCATCATATTGAGTCTTACCCTTAACAAATATGAGGTGACCATTTTTGTCCTTCCTTACTTTTGTTGGTTTAAAGCCTATTGTGTCCGCAAATAAAATCGCAACTCCTGCTTTTTCTGGATACCATTTGCCTGAAATATGGATGACCATCCTTTCACCCTGAGTCTGTATTTGTCTCTTAAGTTAAGATGTGACTCTTGTATGCAACAAAGTCTGGCCTGAGTTTTTGTATCCAGTCAGCTAACCTATGTCTCTTTAGAGGGCAGTTTAAGCCATTCACATTAATGGAGAGCATTGATAAGTTGGTGAAATTTGGGGTATTGAGTTTTTTGAAAGTCCAGTGGGCATTTTTAATCCTTTTGCCATTGTGGAAGTTAGAGTTTGATCAGAAGTTTCTGAGTGAGTTTACTTTTGTAGTAGAGGATTGGGTTCGTTATTATGGAGGATAGGTCTGAGAATATCCTGAAGAGCTGGTTTAGTTATGGCAAATTTCTTTAGCATATGTATGTCATTAAAGTATTTAATTTCTCTGTCGTAATGAAACTCAGTTTAGCTGGGAGTTTAGCTGGGTACAAGATTCGGGGTTGAAAGTTATTTTGCTTGAGGAGATTAAACGTTGATGACCACCCTCGTCTGGCTTGAAAAGTTTCAGCAGAGAGATCTGCAGTCATTCTAATGTTCTTCCCTTGGAAGGTGATAGATTTCTTTCTCCTGGCAGCTTTGAGAATTTTCTCCTTCATATTAACTTTAGTGAAGTTAATTATGATATGCCTGGGGGATGTCTCATTGGGGTTGAGTCATGCTGGGGTTCTGAAGCTGTCTGCTCTCTGAATTTCAGAATCTCTAGGCGTGTCTGGAAAATTCTCTTTCATAATTTCATGCAGAAGGGCCTCTGCGCCCAGTGAGGCCACTTCATCTGTTTCAGGAATTCCTATGGGACGCATATTTGCCTTCTTCGAGTTATGTCATAGCTCTCTGAGTGAGTGATCCATTTTTGCTCTCCATTTCTCTTCCTCTTTGAGAGTTTGGGCGCGTTCAAATGCTTTATCTTCGATGTCGGAGATCCTTTCTTCTGCTTGGTCCATTCTGTTACTAAGGGATTCCACTGTATTTTTCATATCTTTGAGGGCTGCAAATTCTTGTTTCAGTGTGTCTAAGTCTTTCGTGGTTTTGTCCTTAAATTCGTTAAATTCTTGAGACAGCTTTTGAATTTCTCCACGAATTCCTAATTCCATTTTGTTAATCTTGTTTGCCATCCAGATTCTGAATTCGATTTCTGACATCTCAGCCAGTTGTTTGTGAATGGGATCTTCAATTACATCTGCTGTATCTTTCCTTGGGCGGGGGGGTTGATCTATTCCGGTCATTCATGTTACCAGAGTTTTTCCGCTGATTCCACCCCATGATTGTTTTACTCCCTTTGATTTTCCTCTGGTGTTTTGTCGAGGACCCGTACAGTGCTGTGGCCTGAGAAACTGGGGCCCTGTTTGTTGTAGAGGGGCTAAGTGTTTCTGACTTGTTTTCAGCTGGTTTCTATGTGACCCTAGTGAGACAGTTACTCTGGGTTGAAGTCTCAGCTGTGGAGAAATACCAGCAATTAAGTCACCCCACCCACCACAGGCAACAAATGGAAAAGGAAAATCAAACCTTCCTACAACCGCACACCCAGGGCACCACCTGGATAGTCCGCAGGTGAGTGACTCAGTTCAAAAGGTCCAAGTCAATTGTCTCAGTCAGCAGCTGCCTCGGGTGGGAGAGTTCAAGAGGTCCCTGGGAACTGGGTCACAGGGGTCTGGTGGCTGCTCTAAAAGGCTTGCTCCAGTGCTGCGTGGAGTCAGGAAGAGCCACCAGTAAATAGATCAGTCTGGGAAGAATGATGCCTCCTTCCCCACCTTGCAGCTCTGTCACACCCAGTCTCTGCTAGCCAGACAGGGCTGTGACCCAGTCAGTTGTCTGCAGTAAGCAGATACTCCAGGGGTTTGCACCTGCCTAAGTCACAGGGTAGTCTATGTCTGCTCGACTAGGCCGCTATTCTCTGTCTTTATCCAGTGGGGAGTGGTGTGGCCTGTCAACCTCGGGCGCTTGATGGAGGCTGGAGGTGTTCACTCAGTTCCAGCCCTACCCTTGGTTTATGTTACTGGGTGAAGGGAACAACCCCGTGGGAGTTTGTTTCTGACCTTGCCAGATTCCTCTGCGGAGGAGAGGCTGATTTGAGTTCCCAGAACCTGTGTCTCAGGCCCTGTCTTTAGTCCTGCGGGTTTGTATTCGCAGCACGATCAGTTGTTGGCTGTAGCCTCTTGGCCTCCTTTGTCTATGGGCTGGTGATCCCCTATGGGCCAGGTGCGTCTTAGGCTCAGTAGAGCAGTTCTCTGGATCAGCCCCACCCTAGGAGTTTCCCGGCTCTGCGGGTGTGTTTTCTAGTCCCCGTGTTCCACCCAGGTCGGTACCGTCTCAGGAAAACCCTTTATTCACGGGGCCTGTGTTTCAGTCCCAGGTCCGTTCCATGGTGGTTGCCATCTGAGAAGATGCTCGGCCTCATCTGGTTGCCCAGGAAGACAGGAGGAGAGGCTATGGGATATCTGAGGGTGGGCCTTGTTATTGCTGAAGATGGCTGTTGCTCTGCACCTCGGGGCACCACCGCTCCAGTCTAATTCCCTCTCAGCCGACCGTTGTCTTCTCGCTCCTTTGCTACAGTGTCAGCACTGGCCAGCTGCAGTCCAGGTCCTGTCTATACCTCTTGAGAGTTCAGCCAAGAATCTGGACTCCTGAGGGGACAGGTCTCCAGATCATGGAGTGAGAGTGGAGGGGGGTGTTAGGAGCTCAGGGTTACAGGTCATAACACCAAGCTCATTGAGTCCAAATGAACAAATAAACAGATACAAAGGTTACCAGGCACATGGGCCCATAGATGCAGAGATAGACGGAAACACATAAACATAAAAGCAATAGCCAAAACAACAGCAATATAAGAACAACTGCAATACAAACAGTGATAATCGTAAAATAATTGAAAGAAAAGGAAAAAAAGAAGACAGAAAAAAGTGGTGTTAGAAGGAATGTTAAGTGAGAAGAAAGAAGAAATTAAAATTAGAAGACATAGAAATAAAAAATATATCTATATAAAATGTAATAATAAAAAATTATCGAAATCTCCTCTAAGGAAATGGTGAGGAAAAAATCAGACAAAAAGAAAACAACAGCAAAAAAACAAACAAACAAAGAAAAAACCCCATGAAAACCAAAAAAAAAAAAAAAAGGCACCAACTGCAAAAATATTCTTGTGGTAGAAATATACCTATAAGTATCTATATGTCTGCTGTAGAGATCAACTTTCGTAGGAATATATTCATACTGCAATATACTTTCTGGACACCAGGTGGCGCTGCGGGTAGTTTTGAGACTTATACCTGGTTTATAGTTTATACCGTTACCATGGTAACCACCTTCCAGGGCCGATCGCCATTTTGGAGTTTCTGTAAAAGTTTGTCGCCTAAGAATTGTGCAACCTCGGCTGTTCTCCTCCGGACAGCACTTGCGACCGACCCTCCCACTCAGCGCAGGTGTCCACGCTTCCTAAGTCCCTCCAGTCTGCTCCCAGGTTCCCCCGCAAACTGGCGACTTTGCAATCAGCCATAAGGGGAGTGGTGCTGAGTTCGCGCGGTGTCTCCTGTAGCTGGTTCCCGGGGCTTCAGCAGCCAAAACCGGTCCGCGCCTTCAGTTGCTCCGCGGCCCCAGAAGCCAAAGCCAGGTCCTAGGCTTCTCGCCGTTCCGCGGTTGGAGCGCTTGTGGGATTTATTCTGAGTTTTATGATTTAGAGTTTTGGATGGGTGGCCGCCAGTTCGCTGCGCAGTCTGAACTGCCAGCCCCTTCCAACACCTGTGGGAAAGGTGCCCGCCCTTTTGGGTAGTTCAAAATGTCTGTTTCCCGGGCAGGATCCCTTCCCTTCAATTATCCAACAGTTTGCCCAGCTCCCTGCGGTTTTGAGTGGCTCTCCTTTCGGATGCCTCCCTCAGTTCAGGATTAATTACTTGTCAATTGGATTTTGTCAGCATTTACAAGCTGCTGACCTCCGTGGGGGAGGGGCCTGCTGGCCAGTACGGCCTAGCAGGGAAGATTCTCTACAACAGAGTGTGTGATTTTAAATTACCCCTCATATATAGCAAACTGCCAGTTCGCTGGGCTTCTCCAGCTGTCTGTCCACTCCAATAATCCACACACAGGGAAGGTCCAGACTGCGTTTCCTCTCACCTGGTGGCTTGGGAGAGGTGGGCTACGCGTCCGTCCTGTCCGCCATCATGCTCCGCCTCCTGGACCCACTGAATGCTTTTAATTGTCTTGTCAAAGATTAAATAACGGTAAGTAGCTGGATTCATCTCTTGCTTCTCTATTCTGTTCCAGACATCTACTTCTCTGTTTTTGTGCCAGTACCATACTGTTTTCATCAGTATCGATTTGTAGTATAGTCTGAGGTCTGGTAGCGTGATTCCTCCTGCTGTGTTTTTATTTTTGAGTAATGTCTTGGCTATTTGAGGTTTTTTCTGATTCCATATAAAACGAAGAATTATTTTTTCAAGATCTTTAAAGTATGACAGTGGAGCTTTAATGGGGATTGCGTTGAAATTATATATTGCTTTGGGTAGTATGGACATTTTAACAATGTTGATTCTTCCCAACCATGAGCCTGGTATATTTTTCCATTTGTTAACATTCTCAGCTATCTCCTTTCTTAGACTTTCATAGTTCTCTTTATATAGATCTTTCACGTCCTTTGTTAGATAAACTCCCAAGTATTTCATCTTCTCTGGCACTACTGTGAATGGGATAGAGTCCTTAATTGTTTTTTCAACTTGACTATTGTTGGTGTATATAAAGGCTACCGATTTATGAATGTTGATTTTGTAACCTGAGACACTGCTGTATTCCTTAATCACTTCTAAGAGTTTTGTAGTAGAGTCCCTAGTATTTTCCAGATATACAATCATATCATCTGCGAAAAGTGAAAGTTTGATCTCTTCTGACCCTATGTGGATACCCTTGATCGCCTTTTCTTCCCTAATGGCAATGGCTAAAACTTCCATTGCAATGTTAAAGAGCAATGGAGACCATGGGCAGCCTTGCCTGGTTCCAGATCTAAGTGGAAATGATTCCAATTTAAGTCCATTCAATATGATATTGGCTGTGGGTTTGCTGTAGATGGCCTCTATCAGTTTAAGAAATGTCCCTTCTATACCAATTTTCTTAAGTGTTCTAATCATGAATGGATGTTGGATGTTATCAAAAGCTTTTTCTGCATCGAATGAGAGAATCATATGGTCTTTGTTTTTTAATTTGTTTATGTGCTGGATTACATTTATAGATTTACGTATATTGAAGCAGCCTTGAGACCCTGGGATAAAACCGACTTGGTCATGATGTATGATTTGTTTGATATGTTGCTGGATTCTGTTTGTTAGAATCTTGTTGAATATTTTTGCATCTATATTCATTAGTGATATCGGTCTATAATTTTCTTTTCTTGTTGGGTCTTTTCCTGGTTTGGGGATCAGGGCGATGTTCGCTTCATAGAATGTGTTGGGTAGTCTTCCTTCTTTTTCTACCTTTTGGAACAGGTTGAGTAGTATAGGTACTAGTTCGTCTTTAAAGGTTTGGTAGAATTCTGATGTGAAACCATCTGGTCCCGGGCTTTTCTTTTTGGGGAGATTTTGTGTGGTTGATGATATTTCTGAACTTGATGTGGGCCTGTTCAACATTTCCAGTTGTTTTTGATTAAATCTTGGAAGGGGACGTGTTTCCAAGTAACGGTCGATTTCCTTCAGATTTTCGTATTTCTGAGAGTATAGTTTCTGGTAATATTCATGAAGGATTTTTTGGATTTCTGAGGAGTCTGTTGTTATTTCATCTTTGTTATTTCTGATTGATGAGATTAGAGATTTTACTCTTTTTTTCCTGATTAGGTTGGCCAAAGGTTTATCTATTTTGTTGACCTTTTAAAAAAAGCAGCTTTTTGATTTATTGATCTGTTGTATTATTCTTTTGTTTTCAATTTCATTTAGTTCTGCTCTGATTTTGGTTATTTCTTTTCTATTACTGGATTTGGGGTTGTGCTGTTCTTCCATTTCCAGTCTCTTGAGATGTCCCATTAAGTTGCTTACTTCCTCTTTTTCCGTTCTCCTGAGGAAGGCTGGCAGTGCTATAAATTTCCCTCGTACAACTGCCTTTGCTGTGTCCCAGAGGTTCTGATAGTTCGTGTCTTCATTGTCGTTTTGTTCCAGAAATTTGGCAATTTCCTTCTTGATCTCGTCTCTGACCCAGCTATCATTCAGCATAAGGGTTATTTAACTTCCATGTTTTTGTATGTGTATGCAGATTCCTGTTGTTACTCATCTCAAGTTTTATTCCATGATGGTCCGAGAAGATGCATGGAATAATTTCTATTCCTTTAAATTTGCTGAGGTTGGACTCGTGACCTAAGATGTGATCGATTCTGGAGTAAGTTCCGTGGGCTGATGAGAAGTATGTGTATTCAGTTTTGTTGGGATGAAATGTTCTGTAGATGTCAGCTAAATCTAAATGCTGGATGGTTAGATTTAAATCTAGAATTTCTTTACTCAGCTTTTTGTTGGAGGATCGATCCAGCACTGCCAAAGGAGTGTTAAAATCTCCGACTATTATAGAGTTGGAGGAAATCAAGTTGCTCATGTCTGTTAGAGTTTCTCTTATAAACTGAGGTGCATTCTGGTTGGGTGCATAGATATTAATAATTGAAATCTCATCATATTGAGTCTTACCCTTAACAAATATGAGGTGACCATTTTTGTCCTTCCTTACTTTTGTTGGTTTAAAGCCTATTGTGTCCGCAAATAAAATCGCAACTCCTGCTTTTTTCTGGATACCATTTGCCTGAAATATGGATGACCATCCTTTCACCCTGAGTCTGTATTTGTCTCTTAAGTTAAGATGTGACTCTTGTATGCAACAAATGTCTGGCCTGAGTTTTTGTATCCAGTCAGCTAACCTATGTCTCTTTAGAGGGCAGTTTAAGCCATTCACATTAATGGAGAGCATTGATAAGTTTGGTGAAATTTGGGGTATTGAGTTTTTTGAAAGTCCAGTGGGCATTTTTAATCCTTTTGCCATTGTGGAAGTTAGAGTTTGATCAGAAGTTTCTGAGTGAGTTTACTTTTGTAGTAGAGGATTGGGTTCGTTATTATGGAGGATAGGTCTGAGAATATCCTGAAGAGCTGGTTTAGTTATGGCAAATTTCTTTAGCATATGTATGTCATTAAAGTATTTAATTTCTCTGTCGTAAATGAAACTCAGTTTAGCTGGGTACAAGATTCGGGGTTGAAAGTTATTTTGCTTGAGGAGATTAAACGTTGATGACCACCCTCGTCTGGCTTGAAAAGTTTCAGCAGAGAGATCTGCAGTCATTCTAATGTTCTTCCCTTGGAAGGTGATAGATTTCTTTCTCCTGGCAGCTTTGAGAATTTTCTCCTTCATATTAACTTTAGTGAAGTTAATTATGATATGCCTGGGGGATGTCTCATTGGGGTTGAGTCATGCTGGGGTTCTGAAGCTGTCTGCTCTCTGAATTTCAGAATCTCTAGGCGTGTCTGGAAAATTCTCTTTCATAATTTCATGCAGAAGGGCCTCTGCGCCCAGTGAGGCCACTTCATCTGTTTCAGGAATTCCTATGGGACGCATATTTGCCTTCTTCGAGTTATGTCATAGCTCTCTGAGTGAGTGATCCATTTTTGCTCTCCATTTCTCTTCCTCTTTGAGAGTTTGGGCGCGTTCAAATGCTTTATCTTCGATGTCGGAGATCCTTTCTTCTGCTTGGTCCATTCTGTTACTAAGGGATTCCACTGTATTTTTCATATCTTTGAGGGCTGCAAATTCTTGTTTCAGTGTGTCTAAGTCTTTCGTGGTTTTGTCCTTAAATTCGTTAAATTCTTGAGACAGCTTTTGAATTTCTCCACGAATTCCTAATTCCATTTTGTTAATCTTGTTTGCCATCCAGATTCTGAATTCGATTTCTGACATCTCAGCCAGTTGTTTGTGAATGGGATCTTCAATTACATCTGCTGTATCTTTCCTTGGGCGGGGGGGTTGATCTATTCCGGTCATTCATGTTACCAGAGTTTTTCCGCTGATTCCACCCCATGATTGTTTTACTCCCTTTGATTTTCCTCTGGTGTTTTGTCGAGGACCCGTACAGTGCTGTGGCCTGAGAAACTGGGGCCCTGTTTGTTGTAGAGGGGCTAAGTGTTTCTGACTTGTTTTCAGCTGGTTTCTATGTGACCCTAGTGAGACAGTTACTCTGGGTTGAAGTCTCAGCTGTGGAGAAATACCAGCAATTAAGTCACCCCACCCACCACAGGCAACAAATGGAAAAGGAAAATCAAACCTTCCTACAACCGCACACCCAGGGCACCACCTGGATAGTCCGCAGGTGAGTGACTCAGTTCAAAAGGTCCAAGTCAATTGTCTCAGTCAGCAGCTGCCTCGGGTGGGAGAGTTCAAGAGGTCCCTGGGAACTGGGTCACAGGGGTCTGGTGGCTGCTCTAAAAGGCTTGCTCCAGTGCTGCGTGGAGTCAGGAAGAGCCACCAGTAAATAGATCAGTCTGGGAAGAATGATGCCTCCTTCCCCACCTTGCAGCTCTGTCACACCCAGTCTCTGCTAGCCAGACAGGGCTGTGACCCAGTCAGTTGTCTGCAGTAAGCAGATACTCCAGGGGTTTGCACCTGCCTAAGTCACAGGGTAGTCTATGTCTGCTCGACTAGGCCGCTATTCTCTGTCTTTATCCAGTGGGGAGTGGTGTGGCCTGTCAACCTCGGGCGCTTGATGGAGGCTGGAGGTGTTCACTCAGTTCCAGCCCTACCCTTGGTTTATGTTACTGGGTGAAGGGAACAACCCCGTGGGAGTTTGTTTCTGACCTTGCCAGATTCCTCTGCGGAGGAGAGGCTGATTTGAGTTCCCAGAACCTGTGTCTCAGGCCCTGTCTTTAGTCCTGCGGGTTTGTATTCGCAGCACGATCAGTTGTTGGCTGTAGCCTCTTGGCCTCCTTTGTCTATGGGCTGGTGATCCCCTATGGGCCAGGTGCGTCTTAGGCTCAGTAGAGCAGTTCTCTGGATCAGCCCCACCCTAGGAGTTTCCCGGCTCTGCGGGTGTGTTTTCTAGTCCCCGTGTTCCACCCAGATCGGTACCGTCTCAGGAAAACCCTTTATTCACGGGGCCTGTGTTTCAGTCCCAGGTCCGTTCCATGGTGGTTGCCATCTGAGAAGATGCTCGGCCTCATCTGGTTGCCCAGGAAGACAGGAGGAGAGGCTATGGGATATCTGAGGGTGGGCCTTGTTATTGCTGAAGATGGCTGTTGCTCTGCACCTCGGGGCACCACCGCTCCAGTCTAATTCCCTCTCAGCCGACCGTTGTCTTCTCGCTCCTTTGCTACAGTGTCAGCACTGGCCAGCTGCAGTCCAGGTCCTGTCTATACCTCTTGAGAGTTCAGCCAAGAATCTGGACTCCTGAGGGGACAGGTCTCCAGATCATGGAGTGAGAGTGGAGGGGGGTGTTAGGAGCTCAGGGTTACAGGTCATAACACCAAGCTCATTGAGTCCAAATGAACAAATAAACAGATACAAAGGTTACCAGGCACATGGGCCCATAGATGCAGAGATAGACGGAAACACATAAACATAAAAGCAATAGCCAAAACAACAGCAATATAAGAACAACTGCAATACAAACAGTGATAATCGTAAAATAATTGAAAGAAAAGGAAAAAAAGAAGACAGAAAAAAGTGGTGTTAGAAGGAATGTTAAGTGAGAAGAAAGAAGAAATTAAAATTAGAAGACATAGAAATAAAAAATATATCTATATAAAATGTAATAATAAAAAATTATCGAAATCTCCTCTAAGGAAATGGTGAGGAAAAAATCAGACAAAAAGAAAACAACAGCAAAAAAACAAACAAACAAACAAAAAACCCCATGAAAACCAAAAAAAAAAAAAAAGGCACCAACTGCAAAAATATTCTTGTGGTAGAAATATACCTATAAGTATCTATATGTCTGCTGTAGAGATCAACTTTCGTAGGAATATATTCATACTGCAATATACTTTCTGGACACCAGGTGGCGCTGCGGGTGGTTTTGAGACTTATACCTGGTTTATAGTTTATACCGTTACCATGGTAACCACCTTCCAGGGCCGATCGCCATTTTGGAGTTTCTGTAAAAGTTTGTCGCCTAAGAATTGTGCAACCTCGGCTGTTCTCCTCCGGACAGCACTTGCGACCGACCCTCCCACTCAGCGCAGGTGTCCACGCTTCCTAAGTCCCTCCAGTCTGCTCCCAGGTTCCCCCGCAAACTGGCGACTTTGCAATCAGCCATAAGGGGAGTGGTGCTGAGTTCGCGCGGTGTCTCCCGTAGCTGGTTCCCGGGGCTTCAGCAGCCAAAACCGGTCCGCGCCTTCAGTTGCTCCGCGGCCCCAGAAGCCAAAGCCAGGTCCTAGGCTTCTCGCCGTTCCGCGGTTGGAGCGCTTGTGGGATTTATTCTGAGTTTTATGATTTAGAGTTTTGGATGGGTGGCCGCCAGTTCGCTGCGCAGTCTGAACTGCCAGCCCCTTCCAACACCTGTGGGAAAGGTGCCCGCCCTTTTGGGTAGTTCAAAATGTCTGTTTCCCGGGCAGGATCCCTTCCCTTCAATTATCCAACAGTTTGCCCAGCTCCCTGCGGTTTTGAGTGGCTCTCCTTTCGGATGCCTCCCTCAGTTCAGGATTAATTACTTGTCAATTGGATTTTGTCAGCATTTACAAGCTGCTGACCTCCGTGGGGGAGGGGCCTGCTGGCCAGTACGGCCTAGCAGGGAAGATTCTCTACAACAGAGTGTGTGATTTTAAATTACCCCTCATATATAGCAAACTGCCAGTTCGCTGGGCTTCTCCAGCTGTCTGTCCACTCCAATAATCCACACACAGGGAAGGTCCAGACTGCGTTTCCTCTCACCTGGTGGCTTGGGAGAGGTGGGCTACACGTCCGTCCTGTCCGCCATCATGCTCCGCCTCCTGGACCCACTGAATGCTTTTAATTGGCTTGTCAAAGATTAAATAACGGTAAGTAGCTGGATTCATCTCTTGCTTCTCTATTCTGTTCCAGACATCTACTTCTCTGTTTTTGTGCCAGTACCATACTGTTTTCATCAGTATCGATTTGTAGTATAGTCTGAGGTCTGGTAGCGTGATTCCTCCTGCTGTGTTTTTATTTTTGAGTAATGTCTTGGCTATTTGAGGTTTTTTCTGATTCCATATAAAACGAAGAATTATTTTTTCAAGATCTTTAAAGTATGACAGTGGAGCTTTAATGGGGATTGCGTTGAAATTATATATTGCTTTGGGTAGTATGGACATTTTAACAATGTTGATTCTTCCCAACCATGAGCCTGGTATATTTTTCCATTTGTTAACATTCTCAGCTATCTCCTTCCTTAGACTTTCATAGTTCTCTTTATATAGATCTTTCACGTCCTTTGTTAGATAAACTCCCAAGTATTTCATCTTCTCTGGCACTACTGTGAATGGGATAGAGTCCTTAATTGTTTTTTCAACTTGACTATTGTTGGTGTATATAAAGGCTACCGATTTATGAATGTTGATTTTGTAACCTGAGACACTGCTGTATTCCTTAATCACTTCTAAGAGTTTTGTAGTAGAGTCCTTAGTATTTTCCAGATATACAATCATATCATCTGCGAAAAGTGAAAGTTTGATCTCTTCTGACCCTATGTGGATACCCTTGATCGCCTTTTCTTCCCTAATGGCAATGGCTAAAACTTCCATTGCAATGTTAAAGAGCAATGGAGACCATGGGCAGCCTTGCCTGGTTCCAGATCTAAGTGGAAATGATTCCAATTTAAGTCCATTCAATATGATATTGGCTGTGGGTTTGCTGTAGATGGCCTCTATCAGTTTAAGAAATGTCCCTTCTATACCAATTTTCTTAAGTGTTCTAATCATGAATGGATGTTGGATGTTATCAAAAGCTTTTTCTGCATCGAATGAGAGAATCATATGGTCTTTGTTTTTTAATTTGTTTATGTGCTGGATTACATTTATAGATTTACGTATATTGAAGCAGCCTTGAGACCCTGGGATAAAACCGACTTGGTCATGATGTATGATTTGTTTGATATGTTGCTGGATTCTGTTTGTTAGAATCTTGTTGAATATTTTTGCATCTATATTCATTAGTGATATCGGTCTATAATTTTCTTTTCTTGTTGGGTCTTTTCCCGGTTTGGGGATCAGGGCGATGTTCGCTTCATAGAATGTGTTGGGTAGTCTTCCTTCTTTTTCTACCTTTTGGAACAGGTTGAGTAGTATAGGTACTAGTTCGTCTTTAAAGGTTTGGTAGAATTCTGATGTGAAACCATCTGGTCCCGGGCTTTTCTTTTTGGGGAGATTTTGTGTGGTTGATGATATTTCTGAACTTGATGTGGGCCTGTTCAACATTTCCAGTTGTTTTTGATTAAATCTTGGAAGGGGACGTGTTTCCAAGTAACGGTCGATTTCCTTCAGATTTTCGTATTTCTGAGAGTATAGTTTCTGGTAATATTCATGAAGGATTTTTTGGATTTCTGAGGAGTCTGTTGTTATTTCATCTTTGTTATTTCTGATTGATGAGATTAGAGATTTTACTCTTTTTTTCCTGATTAGGTTGGCCAAAGGTTTATCTATTTTGTTGACCTTTTAAAAAAAGCAGCTTTTTGATTTATTGATCTGTTGTATTATTCTTTTGTTTTCAATTTCATTTAGTTCTGCTCTGATTTTGGTTATTTCTTTTCTATTACTGGATTTGGGGTTGTGCTGTTCTTCCATTTCCAGTCTCTTGAGATGTCCCATTAAGTTGCTTACTTCCTCTTTTTCCGTTCTCCTGAGGAAGGCTGGCAGTGCTATAAATTTCCCTCGTACAACTGCCTTTGCTGTGTCCCAGAGGTTCTGATAGTTCGTGTCTTCATTGTCGTTTTGTTCCAGAAATTTGGCAATTTCCTTCTTGATCTCGTCTCTGACCCAGCTATCATTCAGCATAAGGGTTATTTAACTTCCATGTTTTTGTATGTGTATGCAGATTCCTGTTGTTACTCATCTCAAGTTTTATTCCATGATGGTCCGAGAAGATGCATGGAATAATTTCTATTCCTTTAAATTTGCTGAGGTTGGACTCGTGACCTAAGATGTGATCGATTCCGGAGTAAGTTCCGTGGGCTGATGAGAAGTATGTGTATTCAGTTTTGTTGGGATGAAATGTTCTGTAGATGTCAGCTAAATCTAAATGCTGGATGGTTAGATTTAAATCTAGAATTTCTTTACTCAGCTTTTTGTTGGAGGATCGATCCAGCACTGCCAAAGGAGTGTTAAAATCTCCGACTATTATAGAGTTGGAGGAAATCAAGTTGCTCATGTCTGTTAGAGTTTCTCTTATAAACTGAGGTGCATTCTGGTTGGGTGCATAGATATTAATAATTGAAATCTCATCATATTGAATCTTACCCTTAACAAATATGAAGTGACCATTTTTGTCCTTCCTTACTTTTGTTGGTTTAAAGCCTATTGTGTCCGCAAATAAAATCGCAACTCCTGCTTTTTTCTGGATACCATTTGCCTGAAATATGGATGACCATCCTTTCACCCTGAGTCTGTATTTGTCTCTTAAGTTAAGATGTGACTCTTGTATGCAACAAATGTCTGGCCTGAGTTTTTGTATCCAGTCAGCTAACCTATGACTCTTTAGAGGGCAGTTTAAGCCATTCACATTAATGGAGAGCATTGATAAGTTTGGTGAAATTTGGGGTATTGAGTTTTTTGAAAGTCCAGTGGGCATTTTTAATCCTTTTGCCATTGTGGAAGTTAGAGTTTGATCAGAAGTTTCTGAGTGAGTTTACTTTTGTAGTAGAGGATTGGGTTCGTTATTATGGAGGATAGGTCTGAGAATATCCTGAAGAGCTGGTTTAGTTATGGCAAATTTCTTTAGCATATGTATGTCATTAAAGTATTTAATTTCTCTGTCGTAAATGAAACTCAGTTTAGCTGGGTACAAGATTCGGGGTTGAAAGTTATTTTGCTTGAGGAGATTAAACGTTGATGACCACCCTCGTCTGGCTTGAAAAGTTTCAGCAGAGAGATCTGCAGTCATTCTAATGTTCTTCCCTTGGAAGGTGATAGATTTCTTTCTCCTGGCAGCTTTGAGAATTTTCTCCTTCATATTAACTTTAGTGAAGTTAATTATGATATGCCTGGGGGATGTCTCATTGGGGTTGAGTCATGCTGGGGTTCTGAAGCTGTCTGCTCTCTGAATTTCAGAATCTCTAGGCGTGTCTGGAAAATTCTCTTTCATAATTTCATGCAGAAGGGCCTCTGTGCCCAGTGAGGCCACTTCATCTGTTTCAGGAATTCCTATGGGACGCATATTTGCCTTCTTCGAGTTATGTCATAGCTCTCTGAGTGAGTGATCCATTTTTGCTCTCCATTTCTCTTCCTCTTTGAGAGTTTGGGCGCGTTCAAATGCTTTATCTTCGATGTCGGAGATCCTTTCTTCTGCTTGGTCCATTCTGTTACTAAGGGATTCCACTGTATTTTTCATATCTTTGAGGGCTGCAAATTCTTGTTTCAGTGTGTCTAAGTCTTTCGTGGTTTTGTCCTTAAATTCGTTAAATTCTTGAGACAGCTTTTGAATTTCTCCACGAATTCCTAATTCCATTTTGTTAATCTTGTTTGCCATCCAGATTCTGAATTCGATTTCTGACATCTCAGCCAGTTGTTTGTGAATGGGATCTTCAATTACATCTGCTGTATCTTTCCTTGGGCGGGGGGGTTGATCTATTCTGGTCATTCATGTTACCAGAGTTTTTCCGCTGATTCCACCCCATGATTGTTTTACTCCCTTTGATTTTCCTCTGGTGTTTTGTCGAGGACCCGTACAGTGCTGTGGCCTGAGAAACTGGGGCCCTGTTTGTTGTAGAGGGGCTAAGTGTTTCTGACTTGTTTTCAGCTGGTTTCTATGTGACCCTAGTGAGACAGTTACTCTGGGTTGAAGTCTCAGCTGTGGAGAAATACTAGCAATTAAGTCACCCCACCCACCACAGGCAACAAATGGAAAAGGAAAATCAAACCTTCCTACAACCGCACACCCAGGGCACCACCTGGATAGTCCGCAGGTGAGTGACTCAGTTCAAAAGGTCCAAGTCAATTGTCTCAGTCAGCAGCTGCCTCGGGTGGGAGAGTTCAAGAGGTCCCTGGGAACTGGGTCACAGGGGTCTGGTGGCTGCTCTAAAAGGCTTGCTCCAGTGCTGCGTGGAGTCAGGAAGAGCCACCAGTAAATAGATCAGTCTGGGAAGAATGATGCCTCCTTCCCCACCTTGCAGCTCTGTCACACCCAGTCTCTGCTAGCCAGACAGGGCTGTGACCCAGTCAGTTGTCTGCAGTAAGCAGATCCTCCAGGGGTTTGCACCTGCCTAAGTCACAGGGTAGCCTATGTCTGCTCGACTAGGCCGCTATTCTCTGTCTTTATCCAGTGGGGAGTGGTGTGGCCTGTCAACCTCGGGCGCTTGATGGAGGCTGGAGGTGTTCACTCAGTTCCAGCCCTACCCTTGGTTTATGTTACTGGGTGAAGGGAACAACCCCGTGGGAGTTTGTTTCTGACCTTGCCAGATTCCTCTGCGGAGGAGAGGCTGATTTGAGTTCCCAGAACCTGTGTCTCAGGCCCTGTCTTTAGTCCTGCGGGTTTGTATTCGCAGCACGATCAGTTGTTGGCTGTAGCCTCTTGGCCTCCTTTGTCTATGGGCTGGTGATCCCCTATGGGCCAGGTGCGTCTTAGGCTCAGTAGAGCAGTTCTCTGGATCAGCCCCACCCTAGGAGTTTCCCGGCTCTGCGGGTGTGTTTTCTAGTCCCCGTGTTCCACCCAGGTCGGTACCGTCTCAGGAAAACCCTTTATTCACGGGGCCTGTGTTTCAGTCCCAGGTCCGTTCCATGGTGGTTGCCATCTGAGAAGATGCTCGGCCTCATCTGGTTGCCCAGGAAGACAGGAGGAGAGGCTATGGGATATCTGAGGGTGGGCCTTGTTATTGCTGAAGATGGCTGTTGCTCTGCACCTCGGGGCACCACCGCTCCAGTCTAATTCCCTCTCAGCCGACCGTTGTCTTCTCGCTCCTTTGCTACAGTGTCAGCACTGGCCAGCTGCAGTCCAGGTCCTGTCTATACCTCTTGAGAGTTCAGCCAAGAATCTGGACTCCTGAGGGGACAGGTCTCCAGATCATGGAGTGAGAGTGGAGGGGGGTGTTAGGAGCTCAGGGTTACAGGTCATAACACCAAGCTCATTGAGTCCAAATGAACAAATAAACAGATACAAAGGTTACCAGGCACATGGGCCCATAGATGCAGAGATAGACGGAAACACATAAACATAAAAGCAATAGCCAAAACAACAGCAATATAAGAACAACTGCAATACAAACAGTGATAATCGTAAAATAATTGAAAGAAAAGGAAAAAAAGAAGACAGAAAAAAGTGGTGTTAGAAGGAATGTTAAGTGAGAAGAAAGAAGAAATTAAAATTAGAAGACATAGAAATAAAAAATATATCTATATAAAATGTAATAATAAAAAATTATCGAAATCTCCTCTAAGGAAATGGTGAGGAAAAAATCAGACAAAAAGAAAACAACAGCAAAAAAACAAACAAACAAAGAAAAAACCCCATGAAAACCAAAAAAAAAAAAAAAAGGCACCAACTGCAAAAATATTCTTGTGGTAGAAATATACCTATAAGTATCTATATGTCTGCTGTAGAGATCAACTTTCGTAGGAATATATTCATACTGCAATATACTTTCTGGACACCAGGTGGCGCTGCGGGTAGTTTTGAGACTTATACCTGGTTTATAGTTTATACCGTTACCATGGTAACCACCTTCCAGGGCCGATCGCCATTTTGGAGTTTCTGTAAAAGTTTGTCGCCTAAGAATTGTGCAACCTCGGCTGTTCTCCTCCGGACAGCACTTGCGACCGACCCTCCCACTCAGCGCAGGTGTCCACGCTTCCTAAGTCCCTCCAGTCTGCTCCCAGGTTCCCCCGCAAACTGGCGACTTTGCAATCAGCCATAAGGGGAGTGGTGCTGAGTTCGCGCGGTGTCTCCCGTAGCTGGTTCCCGGGGCTTCAGCAGCCAAAACCGGTCCGCGCCTTCAGTTGCTCCGCGGCCCCAGAAGCCAAAGCCAGGTCCTAGGCTTCTCGCCGTTCCGCGGTTGGAGCGCTTGTGGGATTTATTCTGAGTTTTATGATTTAGAGTTTTGGATGGGTGGCCGCCAGTTCGCTGCGCAGTCTGAACTGCCAGCCCCTTCCAACACCTGTGGGAAAGGTGCCCGCCCTTTTGGGTAGTTCAAAATGTCTGTTTCCCGGGCAGGATCCCTTCCCTTCAATTATCCAACAGTTTGCCCAGCTCCCTGCGGTTTTGAGTGGCTCTCCTTTCGGATGCCTCCCTCAGTTCAGGATTAATTACTTGTCAATTGGATTTTGTCAGCATTTACAAGCTGCTGACCTCCGTGGGGGAGGGGCCTGCTGGCCAGTACGGCCTAGCAGGGAAGATTCTCTACAACAGAGTGTGTGATTTTAAATTACCCCTCATATATAGCAAACTGCCAGTTCGCTGGGCTTCTCCAGCTGTCTGTCCACTCCAATAATCCACACACAGGGAAGGTCCAGACTGCGTTTCCTCTCACCTGGTGGCTTGGGAGAGGTGGGCTACACGTCCGTCCTGTCCGCCATCATGCTCCGCCTCCTGGACCCACTGAATGCTTTTAATTGGCTTGTCAAAGATTAAATAACGGTAAGTAGCTGGATTCATCTCTTGCTTCTCTATTCTGTTCCAGACATCTACTTCTCTGTTTTTGTGCCAGTACCATACTGTTTTCATCAGTATCGATTTGTAGTATAGTCTGAGGTCTGGTAGCGTGATTCCTCCTGCTGTGTTTTTATTTTTGAGTAATGTCTTGGCTATTTGAGGTTTTTTCTGATTCCATATAAAACGAAGAATTATTTTTTCAAGATCTTTAAAGTATGACAGTGGAGCTTTAATGGGGATTGCGTTGAAATTATATATTGCTTTGGGTAGTATGGACATTTTAACAATGTTGATTCTTCCCAACCATGAGCCTGGTATATTTTTCCATTTGTTAACATTCTCAGCTATCTCCTTTCTTAGACTTTCATAGTTCTCTTTATATAGATCTTTCACGTCCTTTGTTAGATAAACTCCCAAGTATTTCATCTTCTCTGGCACTACTGTGAATGGGATAGAGTCCTTAATTGTTTTTTCAACTTGACTATTGTTGGTGTATATAAAGGCTACCGATTTATGAATGTTGATTTTGTAACCTGAGACACTGCTGTATTCCTTAATCACTTCTAAGAGTTTTGTAGTAGAGTCCCTAGTATTTTCCAGATATACAATCATATCATCTGCGAAAAGTGAAAGTTTGATCTCTTCTGACCCTATGTGGATACCCTTGATCGCCTTTTCTTCCCTAATGGCAATGGCTAAAACTTCCATTGCAATGTTAAAGAGCAATGGAGACCATGGGCAGCCTTGCCTGGTTCCAGATCTAAGTGGAAATGATTCCAATTTAAGTCCATTCAATATGATATTGGCTGTGGGTTTGCTGTAGATGGCCTCTATCAGTTTAAGAAATGTCCCTTCTATACCAATTTTCTTAAGTGTTCTAATCATGAATGGATGTTGGATGTTATCAAAAGCTTTTTCTGCATCGAATGAGAGAATCATATGGTCTTTGTTTTTTAATTTGTTTATGTGCTGGATTACATTTATAGATTTACGTATATTGAAGCAGCCTTGAGACCCTGGGATAAAACCGACTTGGTCATGATGTATGATTTGTTTGATATGTTGCTGGATTCTGTTTGTTAGAATCTTGTTGAATATTTTTGCATCTATATTCATTAGTGATATCGGTCTATAATTTTCTTTTCTTGTTGGGTCTTTTCCTGGTTTGGGGATCAGGGCGATGTTCGCTTCATAGAATGTGTTGGGTAGTCTTCCTTCTTTTTCTACCTTTTGGAACAGGTTGAGTAGTATAGGTACTAGTTCGTCTTTAAAGGTTTGGTAGAATTCTGATGTGAAACCATCTGGTCCCGGGCTTTTCTTTTTGGGGAGATTTTGTGTGGTTGATGATATTTCTGAACTTGATGTGGGCCTGTTCAACATTTCCAGTTGTTTTTGATTAAATCTTGGAAGGGGACGTGTTTCCAAGTAACGGTCGATTTCCTTCAGATTTTCGTATTTCTGAGAGTATAGTTTCTGGTAATATTCATGAAGGATTTTTTGGATTTCTGAGGAGTCTGTTGTTATTTCATCTTTGTTATTTCTGATTGATGAGATTAGAGATTTTACTCTTTTTTTCCTGATTAGGTTGGCCAAAGGTTTATCTATTTTGTTGACCTTTTAAAAAAAGCAGCTTTTTGATTTATTGATCTGTTGTATTATTCTTTTGTTTTCAATTTCATTTAGTTCTGCTCTGATTTTGGTTATTTCTTTTCTATTACTGGATTTGGGGTTGTGCTGTTCTTCCATTTCCAGTCTCTTGAGATGTCCCATTAAGTTGCTTACTTCCTCTTTTTCCGTTCTCCTGAGGAAGGCTGGCAGTGCTATAAATTTCCCTCGTACAACTGCCTTTGCTGTGTCCCAGAGGTTCTGATAGTTCGTGTCTTCATTGTCGTTTTGTTCCAGAAATTTGGCAATTTCCTTCTTGATCTCGTCTCTGACCCAGCTATCATTCAGCATAAGGGTTATTTAACTTCCATGTTTTTGTATGTGTATGCAGATTCCTGTTGTTACTCATCTCAAGTTTTATTCCATGATGGTCCGAGAAGATGCATGGAATAATTTCTATTCCTTTAAATTTGCTGAGGTTGGACTCGTGACCTAAGATGTGATCGATTCTGGAGTAAGTTCCGTGGGCTGATGAGAAGTATGTGTATTCAGTTTTGTTGGGATGAAATGTTCTGTAGATGTCAGCTAAATCTAAATGCTGGATGGTTAGATTTAAATCTAGAATTTCTTTACTCAGCTTTTTGTTGGAGGATCGATCCAGCACTGCCAAAGGAGTGTTAAAATCTCCGACTATTATAGAGTTGGAGGAAATCAAGTTGCTCATGTCTGTTAGAGTTTCTCTTATAAACTGAGGTGCATTCTGGTTGGGTGCATAGATATTAATAATTGAAATCTCATCATATTGAGTCTTACCCTTAACAAATATGAGGTGACCATTTTTGTCCTTCCTTACTTTTGTTGGTTTAAAGCCTATTGTGTCCGCAAATAAAATCGCAACTCCTGCTTTTTTCTGGATACCATTTGCCTGAAATATGGATGACCATCCTTTCACCCTGAGTCTGTATTTGTCTCTTAAGTTAAGATGTGACTCTTGTATGCAACAAATGTCTGGCCTGAGTTTTTGTATCCAGTCAGCTAACCTATGTCTCTTTAGAGGGCAGTTTAAGCCATTCACATTAATGGAGAGCATTGATAAGTTTGGTGAAATTTGGGGTATTGAGTTTTTTGAAAGTCCAGTGGGCATTTTTAATCCTTTTGCCATTGTGGAAGTTAGAGTTTGATCAGAAGTTTCTGAGTGAGTTTACTTTTGTAGTAGAGGATTGGGTTCGTTATTATGGAGGATAGGTCTGAGAATATCCTGAAGAGCTGGTTTAGTTATGGCAAATTTCTTTAGCATATGTATGTCATTAAAGTATTTAATTTCTCTGTCGTAAATGAAACTCAGTTTAGCTGGGTACAAGATTCGGGGTTGAAAGTTATTTTGCTTGAGGAGATTAAACGTTGATGACCACCCTCGTCTGGCTTGAAAAGTTTCAGCAGAGAGATCTGCAGTCATTCTAATGTTCTTCCCTTGGAAGGTGATAGATTTCTTTCTCCTGGCAGCTTTGAGAATTTTCTCCTTCATATTAACTTTAGTGAAGTTAATTATGATATGCCTGGGGGATGTCTCATTGGGGTTGAGTCATGCTGGGGTTCTGAAGCTGTCTGCTCTCTGAATTTCAGAATCTCTAGGCGTGTCTGGAAAATTCTCTTTCATAATTTCATGCAGAAGGGCCTCTGCGCCCAGTGAGGCCACTTCATCTGTTTCAGGAATTCCTATGGGACGCATATTTGCCTTCTTCGAGTTATGTCATAGCTCTCTGAGTGAGTGATCCATTTTTGCTCTCCATTTCTCTTCCTCTTTGAGAGTTTGGGCGCGTTCAAATGCTTTATCTTCGATGTCGGAGATCCTTTCTTCTGCTTGGTCCATTCTGTTACTAAGGGATTCCACTGTATTTTTCATATCTTTGAGGGCTGCAAATTCTTGTTTCAGTGTGTCTAAGTCTTTCGTGGTTTTGTCCTTAAATTCGTTAAATTCTTGAGACAGCTTTTGAATTTCTCCACGAATTCCTAATTCCATTTTGTTAATCTTGTTTGCCATCCAGATTCTGAATTCGATTTCTGACATCTCAGCCAGTTGTTTGTGAATGGGATCTTCAATTACATCTGCTGTATCTTTCCTTGGGCGGGGGGGTTGATCTATTCTGGTCATTCATGTTACCAGAGTTTTTCCGCTGATTCCACCCCATGATTGTTTTACTCCCTTTGATTTTCCTCTGGTGTTTTGTCGAGGACCCGTACAGTGCTGTGGCCTGAGAAACTGGGGCCCTGTTTGTTGTAGAGGGGCTAAGTGTTTCTGACTTGTTTTCAGCTGGTTTCTATGTGACCCTAGTGAGACAGTTACTCTGGGTTGAAGTCTCAGCTGTGGAGAAATACCAGCAATTAAGTCACCCCACCCACCACAGGCAACAAATGGAAAAGGAAAATCAAACCTTCCTACAACCGCACACCCAGGGCACCACCTGGATAGTCCGCAGGTGAGTGACTCAGTTCAAAAGGTCCAAGTCAATTGTCTCAGTCAGCAGCTGCCTCGGGTGGGAGAGTTCAAGAGGTCCCTGGGAACTGGGTCACAGGGGTCTGGTGGCTGCTCTAAAAGGCTTGCTCCAGTGCTGCGTGGAGTCAGGAAGAGCCACCAGTAAATAGATCAGTCTGGGAAGAATGATGCCTCCTTCCCCACCTTGCAGCTCTGTCACACCCAGTCTCTGCTAGCCAGACAGGGCTGTGACCCAGTCAGTTGTCTGCAGTAAGCAGATACTCCAGGGGTTTGCACCTGCCTAAGTCACAGGGTAGTCTATGTCTGCTCGACTAGGCCGCTATTCTCTGTCTTTATCCAGTGGGGAGTGGTGTGGCCTGTCAACCTCGGGCGCTTGATGGAGGCTGGAGGTGTTCACTCAGTTCCAGCCCTACCCTTGGTTTATGTTACTGGGTGAAGGGAACAACCCCGTGGGAGTTTGTTTCTGACCTTGCCAGATTCCTCTGCGGAGGAGAGGCTGATTTGAGTTCCCAGAACCTGTGTCTCAGGCCCTGTCTTTAGTCCTGCGGGTTTGTATTCGCAGCACGATCAGTTGTTGGCTGTAGCCTCTTGGCCTCCTTTGTCTATGGGCTGGTGATCCCCTATGGGCCAGGTGCGTCTTAGGCTCAGTAGAGCAGTTCTCTGGATCAGCCCCACCCTAGGAGTTTCCCGGCTCTGCGGGTGTGTTTTCTAGTCCCCGTGTTCCACCCAGGTCGGTACCGTCTCAGGAAAACCCTTTATTCACGGGGCCTGTGTTTCAGTCCCAGGTCCGTTCCATGGTGGTTGCCATCTGAGAAGATGCTCGGCCTCATCTGGTTGCCCAGGAAGACAGGAGGAGAGGCTATGGGATATCTGAGGGTGGGCCTTGTTATTGCTGAAGATGGCTGTTGCTCTGCACCTCGGGGCACCACCGCTCCAGTCTAATTCCCTCTCAGCCGACCGTTGTCTTCTCGCTCCTTTGCTACAGTGTCAGCACTGGCCAGCTGCAGTCCAGGTCCTGTCTATACCTCTTGAGAGTTCAGCCAAGAATCTGGACTCCTGAGGGGACAGGTCTCCAGATCATGGAGTGAGAGTGGAGGGGGGTGTTAGGAGCTCAGGGTTACAGGTCATAACACCAAGCTCATTGAGTCCAAATGAACAAATAAACAGATACAAAGGTTACCAGGCACATGGGCCCATAGATGCAGAGATAGACGGAAACACATAAACATAAAAGCAATAGCCAAAACAACAGCAATATAAGAACAACTGCAATACAAACAGTGATAATCGTAAAATAATTGAAAGAAAAGGAAAAAAAGAAGACAGAAAAAAGTGGTGTTAGAAGGAATGTTAAGTGAGAAGAAAGAAGAAATTAAAATTAGAAGACATAGAAATAAAAAATATATCTATATAAAATGTAATAATAAAAAATTATCGAAATCTCCTCTAAGGAAATGGTGAGGAAAAAATCAGACAAAAAGAAAACAACAGCAAAAAAACAAACAAACAAAGAAAAAACCCCATGAAAACCAAAAAAAAAAAAAAAAGGCACCAACTGCAAAAATATTCTTGTGGTAGAAATATACCTATAAGTATCTATATGTCTGCTGTAGAGATCAACTTTCGTAGGAATATATTCATACTGCAATATACTTTCTGGACACCAGGTGGCGCTGCGGGTAGTTTTGAGACTTATACCTGGTTTATAGTTTATACCGTTACCATGGTAACCACCTTCCAGGGCCGATCGCCATTTTGGAGTTTCTGTAAAAGTTTGTCGCCTAAGAATTGTGCAACCTCGGCTGTTCTCCTCCGGACAGCACTTGCGACCGACCCTCCCACTCAGCGCAGGTGTCCACGCTTCCTAAGTCCCTCCAGTCTGCGCCCAGGTTCCCCCGCAAACTGGCGACTTTGCAATCAGCCATAAGGGGAGTGGTGCTGAGTTCGCGCGGTGTCTCCTGTAGCTGGTTCCCGGGGCTTCAGCAGCCAAAACCGGTCCGCGCCTTCAGTTGCTCCGCGGCCCCAGAAGCCAAAGCCAGGTCCTAGGCTTCTCGCCGTTCCGCGGTTGGAGCGCTTGTGGGATTTATTCTGAGTTTTATGATTTAGAGTTTTGGATGGGTGGCCGCCAGTTCGCTGCGCAGTCTGAACTGCCAGCCCCTTCCAACACCTGTGGGAAAGGTGCCCGCCCTTTTGGGTAGTTCAAAATGTCTGTTTCCCGGGCAGGATCCCTTCCCTTCAATTATCCAACAGTTTGCCCAGCTCCCTGCGGTTTTGAGTGGCTCTCCTTTCGGATGCCTCCCTCAGTTCAGGATTAATTACTTGTCAATTGGATTTTGTCAGCATTTACAAGCTGCTGACCTCCGTGGGGGAGGGGCCTGCTGGCCAGTACGGCCTAGCAGGGAAGATTCTCTACAACAGAGTGTGTGATTTTAAATTACCCCTCATATATAGCAAACTGCCAGTTCGCTGGGCTTCTCCAGCTGTCTGTCCACTCCAATAATCCACACACAGGGAAGGTCCAGACTGCGTTTCCTCTCACCTGGTGGCTTGGGAGAGGTGGGCTACGCGTCCGTCCTGTCCGCCATCATGCTCCGCCTCCTGGACCCACTGAATGCTTTTAATTGGCTTGTCAAAGATTAAATAACGGTAAGTAGCTGGATTCATCTCTTGCTTCTCTATTCTGTTCCAGACATCTACTTCTCTGTTTTTGTGCCAGTACCATACTGTTTTCATCAGTATCGATTTGTAGTATAGTCTGAGGTCTGGTAGCGTGATTCCTCCTGCTGTGTTTTTATTTTTGAGTAATGTCTTGGCTATTTGAGGTTTTTTCTGATTCCATATAAAACGAAGAATTATTTTTTCAAGATCTTTAAAGTATGACAGTGGAGCTTTAATGGGGATTGCGTTGAAATTATATATTGCTTTGGGTAGTATGGACATTTTAACAATGTTGATTCTTCCCAACCATGAGCCTGGTATATTTTTCCATTTGTTAACATTCTCAGCTATCTCCTTTCTTAGACTTTCATAGTTCTCTTTATATAGATCTTTCACGTCCTTTGTTAGATAAACTCCCAAGTATTTCATCTTCTCTGGCACTACTGTGAATGGGATAGAGTCCTTAATTGTTTTTTCAACTTGACTATTGTTGGTGTATATAAAGGCTACCGATTTATGAATGTTGATTTTGTAACCTGAGACACTGCTGTATTCCTTAATCACTTCTAAGAGTTTTGTAGTAGAGTCCCTAGTATTTTCCAGATATACAATCATATCATCTGCGAAAAGTGAAAGTTTGATCTCTTCTGACCCTATGTGGATACCCTTGATCGCCTTTTCTTCCCTAATGGCAATGGCTAAAACTTCCATTGCAATGTTAAAGAGCAATGGAGACCATGGGCAGCCTTGCCTGGTTCCAGATCTAAGTGGAAATGATTCCAATTTAAGTCCATTCAATATGATATTGGCTGTGGGTTTGCTGTAGATGGCCTCTATCAGTTTAAGAAATGTCCCTTCTATACCAATTTTCTTAAGTGTTCTAATCATGAATGGATGTTGGATGTTATCAAAAGCTTTTTCTGCATCGAATGAGAGAATCGTATGGTCTTTGTTTTTTAATTTGTTTATGTGCTGGATTACATTTATAGATTTACGTATATTGAAGCAGCCTTGAGACCCTGGGATAAAACCGACTTGGTCATGATGTATGATTTGTTTGATATGTTGCTGGATTCTGTTTGTTAGAATCTTGTTGAATATTTTTGCATCTATATTCATTAGTGATATCGGTCTATAATTTTCTTTTCTTGTTGGGTCTTTTCCTGGTTTGGGGATCAGGGCGATGTTCGCTTCATAGAATGTGTTGGGTAGTCTTCCTTCTTTTTCTACCTTTTGGAACAGGTTGAGTAGTATAGGTACTAGTTCGTCTTTAAAGGTTTGGTAGAATTCTGATGTGAAACCATCTGGTCCCGGGCTTTTCTTTTTGGGGAGATTTTGTGTGGTTGATGATATTTCTGAACTTGATGTGGGCCTGTTCAACATTTCCAGTTGTTTTTGATTAAATCTTGGAAGGGGACGTGTTTCCAAGTAACGGTCGATTTCCTTCAGATTTTCGTATTTCTGAGAGTATAGTTTCTGGTAATATTCATGAAGGATTTTTTGGATTTCTGAGGAGTCTGTTGTTATTTCATCTTTGTTATTTCTGATTGATGAGATTAGAGATTTTACTCTTTTTTTCCTGATTAGGTTGGCCAAAGGTTTATCTATTTTGTTGACCTTTTAAAAAAAGCAGCTTTTTGATTTATTGATCTGTTGTATTATTCTTTTGTTTTCAATTTCATTTAGTTCTGCTCTGATTTTGGTTATTTCTTTTCTATTACTGGATTTGGGGTTGTGCTGTTCTTCCATTTCCAGTCTCTTGAGATGTCCCATTAAGTTGCTTACTTCCTCTTTTTCCGTTCTCCTGAGGAAGGCTGGCAGTGCTATAAATTTCCCTCGTACAACTGCCTTTGCTGTGTCCCAGAGGTTCTGATAGTTCGTGTCTTCATTGTCGTTTTGTTCCAGAAATTTGGCAATTTCCTTCTTGATCTCGTCTCTGACCCAGCTATCATTCAGCATAAGGGTTATTTAACTTCCATGTTTTTGTATGTGTATGCAGATTCCTGTTGTTACTCATCTCAAGTTTTATTCCATGATGGTCCGAGAAGATCTATGGAATAATTTCTATTCCTTTAAATTTGCTGAGGTTGGACTCGTGACCTAAGATGTGATCGATTCTGGAGTAAGTTCCGTGGGCTGATGAGAAGTATGTGTATTCAGTTTTGTTGGGATGAAATGTTCTGTAGATGTCAGCTAAATCTAAATGCTGGATGGTTAGATTTAAATCTAGAATTTCTTTACTCAGCTTTTTGTTGGAGGATCGATCCAGCACTGCCAAAGGAGTGTTAAAATCTCCGACTATTATAGAGTTGGAGGAAATCAAGTTGCTCATGTCTGTTAGAGTTTCTCTTATAAACTGAGGTGCATTCTGGTTGGGTGCATAGATATTAATAATTGAAATCTCATCATATTGAGTCTTACCCTTAACAAATATGAAGTGACCATTTTTGTCCTTCCTTACTTTTGTTGGTTTAAAGCCTATTGTGTCCGCAAATAAAATCGCAACTCCTGCTTTTTTCTGGATACCATTTGCCTGAAATATGGATGACCATCCTTTCACCCTGAGTCTGTATTTGTCTCTTAAGTTAAGATGTGACTCTTGTATGCAACAAATGTCTGGCCTGAGTTTTTGTATCCAGTCAGCTAACCTATGTCTCTTTAGAGGGCAGTTTAAGCCATTCACATTAATGGAGAGCATTGATAAGTTTGGTGAAATTTGGGGTATTGAGTTTTTTGAAAGTCCAGTGGGCATTTTTAATCCTTTTGCCATTGTGGAAGTTAGAGTTTGATCAGAAGTTTCTGAGTGAGTTTACTTTTGTAGTAGAGGATTGGGTTCGTTATTATGGAGGATAGGTCTGAGAATATCCTGAAGAGCTGGTTTAGTTATGGCAAATTTCTTTAGCATATGTATGTCATTAAAGTATTTAATTTCTCTGTCGTAAATGAAACTCAGTTTAGCTGGGTACAAGATTCGGGGTTGAAAGTTATTTTGCTTGAGGAGATTAAACGTTGATGACCACCCTCGTCTGGCTTGAAAAGTTTCAGCAGAGAGATCTGCAGTCATTCTAATGTTCTTCCCTTGGAAGGTGATAGATTTCTTTCTCCTGGCAGCTTTGAGAATTTTCTCCTTCATATTAACTTTAGTGAAGTTAATTATGATATGCCTGGGGGATGTCTCATTGGGGTTGAGTCATGCTGGCGTTCTGAAGCTGTCTGCTCTCTGAATTTCAGAATCTCTAGGCGTGTCTGGAAAATTCTCTTTCATAATTTCATGCAGAAGGGCCTCTGCGCCCAGTGAGGCCACTTCATCTGTTTCAGGAATTCCTATGGGACGCATATTTGCCTTCTTCGAGTTATGTCATAGCTCTCTGAGTGAGTGATCCATTTTTGCTCTCCATTTCTCTTCCTCTTTGAGAGTTTGGGCGCGTTCAAATGCTTTATCTTCGATGTCGGAGATCCTTTCTTCTGCTTGGTCCATTCTGTTACTAAGGGATTCCACTGTATTTTTCATATCTTTGAGGGCTGCAAATTCTTGTTTCAGTGTGTCTAAGTCTTTCGTGGTTTTGTCCTTAAATTCGTTAAATTCTTGAGACAGCTTTTGAATTTCTCCACGAATTCCTAATTCCATTTTGTTAATCTTGTTTGCCATCCAGATTCTGAATTCGATTTCTGACATCTCAGCCAGTTGTTTGTGAATGGGATCTTCAATTACATCTGCTGTATCTTTCCTTGGGCGGGGGGGTTGATCTATTCTGGTCATTCATGTTACCAGAGTTTTTCCGCTGATTCCACCCCATGATTGTTTTACTCCCTTTGATTTTCCTCTGGTGTTTTGTCGAGGACCCGTACAGTGCTGTGGCCTGAGAAACTGGGGCCCTGTTTGTTGTAGAGGGGCTAAGTGTTTCTGACTTGTTTTCAGCTGGTTTCTATGTGACCCTAGTGAGACAGTTACTCTGGGTTGAAGTCTCAGCTGTGGAGAAATACCAGCAATTAAGTCACCCCACCCACCACAGGCAACAAATGGAAAAGGAAAATCAAACCTTCCTACAACCGCACACCCAGGGCACCACCTGGATAGTCCGCAGGTGAGTGACTCAGTTCAAAAGGTCCAAGTCAATTGTCTCAGTCAGCAGCTGCCTCGGGTGGGAGAGTTCAAGAGGTCCCTGGGAACTGGGTCACAGGGGTCTGGTGGCTGCTCTAAAAGGCTTGCTCCAGTGCTGTGTGGAGTCAGGAAGAGCCACCAGTAAATAGATCAGTCTGGGAAGAATGATGCCTCCTTCCCCACCTTGCAGCTCTGTCACACCCAGTCTCTGCTAGCCAGACAGGGCTGTGACCCAGTCAGTTGTCTGCAGTAAGCAGATACTCCAGGGGTTTGCACCTGCCTAAGTCACAGGGTAGTCTATGTCTGCTCGACTAGGCCGCTATTCTCTGTCTTTATCCAGTGGGGAGTGGTGTGGCCTGTCAACCTCGGGCGCTTGATGGAGGCTGGAGGTGTTCACTCAGTTCCAGCCCTACCCTTGGTTTATGTTACTGGGTGAAGGGAACAACCCCGTGGGAGTTTGTTTCTGACCTTGCCAGATTCCTCTGCGGAGGAGAGGCTGATTTGAGTTCCCAGAACCTGTGTCTCAGGCCCTGTCTTTAGTCCTGCGGGTTTGTATTCGCAGCACGATCAGTTGTTGGCTGTAGCCTCTTGGCCTCCTTTGTCTATGGGCTGGTGATCCCCTATGGGCCAGGTGCGTCTTAGGCTCAGTAGAGCAGTTCTCTGGATCAGCCCCACCCTAGGAGTTTCCCGGCTCTGCGGGTGTGTTTTCTAGTCCCCGTGTTCCACCCAGGTCGGTACCGTCTCAGGAAAACCCTTTATTCACGGGGCCTGTGTTTCAGTCCCAGGTCCGTTCCATGGTGGTTGCCATCTGAGAAGATGCTCGGCCTCATCTGGTTGCCCAGGAAGACAGGAGGAGAGGCTATGGGATATCTGAGGGTGGGCCTTGTTATTGCTGAAGATGGCTGTTGCTCTGCACCTCGGGGCACCACCGCTCCAGTCTAATTCCCTCTCAGCCGACCGTTGTCTTCTCGCTCCTTTGCTACAGTGTCAGCACTGGCCAGCTGCAGTCCAGGTCCTGTCTATACCTCTTGAGAGTTCAGCCAAGAATCTGGACTCCTGAGGGGACAGGTCTCCAGATCATGGAGTGAGAGTGGAGGGGGGTGTTAGGAGCTCAGGGTTACAGGTCATAACACCAAGCTCATTGAGTCCAAATGAACAAATAAACAGATACAAAGGTTACCAGGCACATGGGCCCATAGATGCAGAGATAGACGGAAACACATAAACATAAAAGCAATAGCCAAAACAACAGCAATATAAGAACAACTGCAATACAAACAGTGATAATCGTAAAATAATTGAAAGAAAAGGAAAAAAAGAAGACAGAAAAAAGTGGTGTTAGAAGGAATGTTAAGTGAGAAGAAAGAAGAAATTAAAATTAGAAGACATAGAAATAAAAAATATATCTATATAAAATGTAATAATAAAAAATTATCGAAATCTCCTCTAAGGAAATGGTGAGGAAAAAATCAGACAAAAAGAAAACAACAGCAAAAAAACAAACAAACAAACAAAAAACCCCATGAAAACCAAAAAAAAAAAAAAAAAGGCACCAACTGCAAAAATATTCTTGTGGTAGAAATATACCTATAAGTATCTATATGTCTGCTGTAGAGATCAACTTTCGTAGGAATATATTCATACTGCAATATACTTTCTGGACACCAGGTGGCGCTGCGGGTGGTTTTGAGACTTATACCTGGTTTATAGTTTATACCGTTACCATGGTAACCACCTTCCAGGGCCGATCGCCATTTTGGAGTTTCTGTAAAAGTTTGTCGCCTAAGAATTGTGCAACCTCGGCTGTTCTCCTCCGGACAGCACTTGCGACCGACCCTCCCACTCAGCGCAGGTGTCCACGCTTCCTAAGTCCCTCCAGTCTGCTCCCAGGTTCCCCCGCAAACTGGCGACTTTGCAATCAGCCATAAGGGGAGTGGTGCTGAGTTCGCACGGTGTCTCCCGTAGCTGGTTCCCGGGGCTTCAGCAGCCAAAACCGGTCCGCGCCTTCAGTTGCTCCGCGGCCCCAGAAGCCAAAGCCAGGTCCTAGGCTTCTCGCCGTTCCGCGGTTGGAGCGCTTGTGGGATTTATTCTGAGTTTTATGATTTAGAGTTTTGGATGGGTGGCCGCCAGTTCGCTGCGCAGTCTGAACTGCCAGCCCCTTCCAACACCTGTGGGAAAGGTGCCCGCCCTTTTGGGTAGTTCAAAATGTCTGTTTCCCGGGCAGGATCCCTTCCCTTCAATTATCCAACAGTTTGCCCAGCTCCCTGCGGTTTTGAGTGGCTCTCCTTTCGGATGCCTCCCTCAGTTCAGGATTAATTACTTGTCAATTGGATTTTGTCAGCATTTACAAACTGCTGACCTCCGTGGGGGAGGGGCCTGCTGGCCAGTACGGCCTAGCAGGGAAGATTCTCTACAACAGAGTGTGTGATTTTAAATTACCCCTCATATATAGCAAACTGCCAGTTCGCTGGGCTTCTCCAGCTGTCTGTCCACTCCAATAATCCACACACAGGGAAGGTCCAGACTGCCTTTCCTCTCACCTGGTGGCTTGGGAGAGGTGGGCTACACGTCCGTCCTGTCCGCCATCATGCTCCGCCTCCTGGACCCACTGAATGCTTTTAATTGGCTTGTCAAAGATTAAATAACGGTAAGTAGCTGGATTCATCTCTTGCTTCTCTATTCTGTTCCAGACATCTACTTCTCTGTTTTTGTGCCAGTACCATACTGTTTTCATCAGTATCGATTTGTAGTATAGTCTGAGGTCTGGTAGCGTGATTCCTCCTGCTGTGTTTTTATTTTTGAGTAATGTCTTGGCTATTTGAGGTTTTTTCTGATTCCACATAAAACGAAGAATTATTTTTTCAAGATCTTTAAAGTATGACAGTGGAGCTTTAATGGGGATTGCGTTGAAATTATATATTGCTTTGGGTAGTATGGACATTTTAACAATGTTGATTCTTCCCAACCATGAGCATGGTATATTTTTCCATTTGTTAACATTCTCAGCTATCTCCTTCCTTAGACTTTCATAGTTCTCTTTATATAGATCTTTCACGTCCTTTGTTAGATAAACTCCCAAGTATTTCATCTTCTCTGGCACTACTGCGAATGGGATAGAGTCCTTAATCGTTTTTTCAACTTGACTATTGTTGGTGTATATAAAGGCTACCGATTTATGAATGTTGATTTTGTAACCTGAGACACTGCTGTATTCCTTAATCACTTCTAAGAGTTTTGCAGTAGAGTCCCTAGTATTTTCCAGATATACAATCATATCATCTGCGAAAAGTGAAAGTTTGATCTCTTCTAACCCTATGTGGATACCCTTGATCGCCTTTTCTTCCCTAATGGCAATGGCTAAAACTTCCATTGCAATGTTAAAGAGCAATGGAGACCATGGGCAGCCTTGCCTGGTTCCAGATCTAAGTGGAAATGAGTCCAATTTAAGTCCATTCAATATGATATTGGCTGTGGGTTTGCTGTAGATGGCCTCTATCAGTTTAAGAAATGTCCCTTCTATACCAATTTTCTTAAGTGTTCTAAACATGAATGGATGTTGGATGTTATCAAAAGCTTTTTCTGCATCGAATGAGAGAATCGTATGGTCTTTGTTTTTTAATTTGTTTATGTGCTGGATTACATTTATAGATTTACGTACATTGAAGCAGCCTTGAGACCCTGGGATAAAACCGACTTGGTCATGATGTATGATTTGTTTGATATGTTGCTGGATTCTGTTTGTTAGAATCTTGTTGAATATTTTTGCATCTATATTCATTAGTGATATCGGTCTATAATTTTCTTCTCTTGTTGGGTCTTTTCCTGGTTTGGGGATCAGGGCGATGTTCGCTTCATAGAATGTGTTGGGTAGTCTTCCTTCTTTTTCTACCTTTTGGAACAGGTTGAGTAGTATAGGTACTAGTTCGTCTTTAAAGGTTTGGTAGAATTCTGATGTGAAACCATCTGGTCCCGGGCTTTTCTTTTTGGGGAGATTTTGTGTGGTTGATGATATTTCTGAACTTGATGTGGGCCTGTTCAACATTTCCACTTGTTTTTGATTAAATCTTGGAAGGGGACGTGTTTCCAAGTAACGGTCGATTTCCTTCAGATTTTCGTATTTCTGAGAGTATAGTTTCTGGTAATATTCATGAAGGATTTTTTGGATTTCTGAGGAGTCTGTTGTTATTTCATCTTTGTTATTTCTGATTGATGAGATTAGAGATTTTACTCTTTTTTTCCTGATTAGGTTGGCCAAAGGTTTATCTATTTTGTTGACCTTTTAAAAAAAGCAGCTTTTTGATTTGTTGATCTGTTGTATTATTCTTTTGTTTTCAATTTCATTTAGTTCTGCTCTGATTTTGGTTATTTCTTTTCTTTTACTGGATTTGGGGTTGTGCTGTTCTTCCATTTCCAGTCTCTTGAGATGTCCCATTAAGTTGCTTACTTCCTCTTTTTCCGTTCTCCTGAGGAAGGCTGGCAGTGCTATAAATTTCCCTCGTAGAACTGCCTTTGCTGTGTCCCAGAGGTTCTGATAGTTCGTGTCTTCATTGTCGTTTTGTTCCAGAAATTTGGCAATTTCCTTCTTGATCTCGTCTCTGACCCAGCTATCATTCAGCATAAGGGTTATTTAACTTCCATGTTTTTGTATGTGTATGCAGATTCCTGTTGTTACTCATCTCAAGTTTTATTCCATGATGGTCCGAGAAGATGCATGGAATAATTTCTATTCCTTTAAATTTGCTGAGGTTGGACTCGTGACCTAAGATGTGATCGATTCTGGAGTAAGTTCCGTGGGCTGATGAGAAGTATGTGTATTCAGTTTTGTTGGGATGAAATGTTCTGTAGATGTCAGCTAAATCTAAATGCTGGATGGTTAGATTTAAATCTAGAATTTCTTTACTCAGCTTTTTGTTGGAGGATCGATCCAGCACTGCCAAAGGAGTGTTAAAATCTCCGACTATTATAGAGTTGGAGGAAATCAAGTTGCTCATGTCTGTTAGAGTTTCTCTTATAAACTGAGGTACATTCTGGTTGGGTGCATAGATATTAATAATTGAAATCTCATCATATTGAGTCTTACCCTTAACAAATATGAGGTGACCATTTTTGTCCTTCCTTACTTTTGTTGGTTTAAAGCCTATTGTGTCCGCAAATAAAATCGCAACTCCTGCTTTTTTCTGGATACCATTTGCCTGAAATATGGATGACCATCCTTTCACCCTGAGTCTGTATTTGTCTCTTAAGTTAAGATGTGACTCTTGTATGCAACAAATGTCTGGCCTGAGTTTTTGTATCCAGTCAGCTAACCTATGTCTCTTTAGAGGGCAGTTTAAGCCAATCACATTAATGGAGAGCATTGATAAGTTTGGTGAAATTTGGGGTATTGAGTTTTTTGAAAGTCCAGTGGGCATTTTTAATCCTTTTGCCATTGTGGAAGTTAGAGTTTGATCAGAAGTTTCTGAGTGAGTTTACTTTTGTAGTAGAGGATTGGGTTCGTTATTATGGAGGATCGGTCTGAGAATATCCTGAAGAGCTGGTTTAGTTATGGCAAATTTCTTTAGCATATGTATGTCATTAAAGTATTTAATTTCTCTGTCGTAAATGAAACTCAGTTTAGCTGGGTACAAGATTCGGGGTTGAAAGTTATTTTGCTTGAGGAGATTAAACGTTGATGACCACCCTCGTCTGGCTTGAAAAGTTTCAGCAGAGAGATCTGCAGTCATTCTAATGTTCTTCCCTTGGAAGGTGATAGATTTCTTTCTCCTGGCAGCTTTGAGAATTTTCTCCTTCATATTAACTTTAGTGAAGTTAATTATGATATGCCTGGGGGATGTCTCATTGGGGTTGAGTCATGCTGGGGTTCTGAAGCTGTCTGCTCTCTGAATTTCAGAATCTCTAGGCGTGTCTGGAAAATTCTCTTTCATAATTTCATGCAGAAGGGCCTCTGCGCCCAGTGAGGCCACTTCATCTGTTTCAGGAATTCCTATGAGACGCATATTTGCCTTCTTCGAGTTATGTCATAGCTCTCTGAGTGAGTGATCCATTTTTGCTCTCCATTTCTCTTCCTCTTTGAGAGTTTGGGCGCGTTCAAATGCTTTATCTTCGATGTCGGAGATCCTTTCTTCTGCTTGGTCCATTCTGTTACTAAGGGATTCCACTGTATTTTTCATATCTTTGAGGGCTGCAAATTCTTGTTTCAGTGTGTCTAAGTCTTTCGTGGTTTTGTCCTTAAATTCGTTAAATTCTTGAGACAGCTTTTGAATTTCTCCACGAATTCCTAATTCCATTTTGTTAATCTTGTTTGCCATCCAGATTCTGAATTCGATTTCTGACATCTCAGCCAGTTGTTTGTGAATGGGATCTTCAATTACATCTGCTGTATCTTTCCTTGGGTGGGGGGGTTGATCTATTCTGGTCATTCATGTTACCAGAGTTTTTCCGCTGATTCCAACCCATGATTGTTTTACTCCCTTTGATTTTCCTCTGGTGTTTTGTCGAGGACCCGTACAGTGCTGTGGCCTGAGAAACTGGGGCCCTGTTTGTTGTAGAGGGGCTAAGTGTTTCTGACTTGTTTTCAGCTGGTTTCTATGTGACCCTAGTGAGACAGTTACTCTGGGTTGAAGTCTCAGCTGTGGAGAAATACCAGCAATTAAGTCACCCCACCCACCACAGGCAACAAATGGAAAAGGAAAATCAAACCTTCCTACAACCGCACACCCAGGGCACCACCTGGATAGTCCGCAGGTGAGTGACTCAGTTCAAAAGGTCCAAGTCAATTGTCTCAGTCAGCAGCTGCCTCGGGTGGGAGAGTTCAAGAGGTCCCTGGGAACTGGGTCACAGGGGTCTGGTGGCTGCTCTAAAAGGCTTGCTCCAGTGCTGCGTGGAGTCAGGAAGAGCCACCAGTAAATAGATCAGTCTGGGAAGAATGATGCCTCCTTCCCCACCTTGCAGCTCTGTCACACCCAGTCTCTGCTAGCCAGACAGGGCTGTGACCCAGTCAGTTGTCTGCAGTAAGCAGATACTCCAGGGGTTTGCACCTGCCTAAGTCACAGGGTAGTCTATGTCTGCTCGACTAGGCCGCTATTCTCTGTCTTTATCCAGTGGGGAGTGGTGTGGCCTGTCAACCTCGGGCGCTTGATGGAGGCTGGAGGTGTTCACTCAGTTCCAGCCCTACCCTTGGTTTATGTTACTGGGTGAAGGGAACAACCCCGTGGGAGTTTGTTTCTGACCTTGCCAGATTCCTCTGCGGAGGAGAGGCTGATTTGAGTTCCCAGAACCTGTGTCTCAGGCCCTGTCTTTAGTCCTGCGGGTTTGTATTCGCAGCACGATCAGTTGTTGGCTGTAGCCTCTTGGCCTCCTTTGTCTATGGGCTGGTGATCCCCTATGGGCCAGGTGCGTCTTAGGCTCAGTAGAGCAGTTCTCTGGATCAGCCCCACCCTAGGAGTTTCCCGGCTCTGCGGGTGTGTTTTCTAGTCCCCGTGTTCCACCCAGGTCGGTACCGTCTCAGGAAAACCCTTTATTCACGGGGCCTGTGTTTCAGTCCCAGGTCCGTTCCATGGTGGTTGCCATCTGAGAAGATGCTCGGCCTCATCTGGTTGCCCAGGAAGACAGGAGGAGAGGCTATGGGATATCTGAGGGTGGGCCTTGTTATTGCTGAAGATGGCTGTTGCTCTGCACCTCGGGGCACCACCGCTCCAGTCTAATTCCCTCTCAGCCGACCGTTGTCTTCTCGCTCCTTTGCTACAGTGTCAGCACTGGCCAGCTGCAGTCCAGGTCCTGTCTATACCTCTTGAGAGTTCAGCCAAGAATCTGGACTCCTGAGGGGACAGGTCTCCAGATCATGGAGTGAGAGTGGAGGGGGGTGTTAGGAGCTCAGGGTTACAGGTCATAACACCAAGCTCATTGAGTCCAAATGAACAAATAAACAGATACAAAGGTTACCAGGCACATGGGCCCATAGATGCAGAGATAGACGGAAACACATAAACATAAAAGCAATAGCCAAAACAACAGCAATATAAGAACAACTGCAATACAAACAGTGATAATCGTAAAATAATTGAAAGAAAAGGAAAAAAAGAAGACAGAAAAAAGTGGTGTTAGAAGGAATGTTAAGTGAGAAGAAAGAAGAAATTAAAATTAGAAGACATAGAAATAAAAAATATATCTATATAAAATGTAATAATAAAAAATTATCGAAATCTCCTCTAAGGAAATGGTGAGGAAAAAATCAGACAAAAAGAAAACAACAGCAAAAAAACAAACAAACAAAGAAAAAACCCCATGAAAACCAAAAAAAAAAAAAAAAGGCACCAACTGCAAAAATATTCTTGTGGTAGAAATATACCTATAAGTATCTATATGTCTGCTGTAGAGATCAACTTTCGTAGGAATATATTCATACTGCAATATACTTTCTGGACACCAGGTGGCGCTGCGGGTGGTTTTGAGACTTATACCTGGTTTATAGTTTATACCGTTACCATGGTAACCACCTTCCAGGGCCGATCGCCATTTTGGAGTTTCTGTAAAAGTTTGTCGCCTAAGAATTGTGCAACCTCGGCTGTTCTCCTCCGGACAGCACTTGCGACCGACCCTCCCACTCAGCGCAGGTGTCCACGCTTCCTAAGTCCCTCCAGTCTGCTCCCAGGTTCCCCCGCAAACTGGCGACTTTGCAATCAGCCATAAGGGGAGTGGTGCTGAGTTCGCGCGGTGTCTCCCGTAGCTGGTTCCCGGGGCTTCAGCAGCCAAAACAGGTCCGCGCCTTCAGTTGCTCCACGGCCCCAGAAGCCAAAGCCAGGTCATAGGCTTCTCGCCGTTCCGCGGTTGGAGCGCTTGTGGGATTTATTCTGAGTTTTATGATTTAGAGTTTTGGATGGGTGGCCGCCAGTTCGCTGCGCAGTCTGAACTGCCAGCCCCTTCCAACACCTGTGGGAAAGGTGCCCGCCCTTTTGGGTAGTTCAAAATGTCTGTTTCCCGGGCAGGATCCCTTCCCTTCAATTATCCAACAGTTTGCCCAGCTCCCTGCGGTTTTGAGTGGCTCTCCTTTCGGATGCCTCCCTCAGTTCAGGATTAATTACTTGTCAATTGGATTTTGTCAGCATTTACAAGCTACTGACCTCCGTGGGGGAGGGGCCTGCTGGCCAGTACGGCCTAGCAGGGAAGATTCTCTACAACAGAGTGTGTGATTTTAAATTACCCCTCATATATAGCAAACTGCCAGTTCGCTGGGCTTCTCCAGCTGTCTGTCCACTCCAATAATCCACACACAGGGAAGGTCCAGACTGCCTTTCCTCTCACCTGGTGGCTTGGGAGAGGTGGGCTACACGTCCGTCCTGTCCGCCATCATGCTCCGCCTCCTGGACCCACTGAATGCTTTTAATTGGCTTGTCAAAGATTAAATAACGGTAAGTAGCTGGATTCATCTCTTGCTTCTCTATTCTGTTCCAGACATCTACTTCTCTGTTTTTGTGCCAGTACCATACTGTTTTCATCAGTATCGATTTGTAGTATAGTCTGAGGTCTGGTAGCGTGATTCCTCCTGCTGTGTTTTTATTTTTGAGTAATGTCTTGGCTATTTGAGGTTTTTTCTGATTCCACATAAAACGAAGAATTATTTTTTCAAGATCTTTAAAGTATGACAGTGGAGCTTTAATGGGGATTGCGTTGAAATTATATATTGCCTTGGGTAGTATGGACATTTTAACAATGTTGATTCTTCCCAACCATGAGCCTGGTATATTTTTCCATTTGTTAACATTCTCAGCTATCTCCTTCCTTAGACTTTCATAGTTCTCTTTATATAGATCTTTCACGTCCTTTGTTAGATAAACTCCCAAGTATTTCATCTTCTCTGGCACTACTGCGAATGGGATAGAGTCCTTAATTGTTTTTTCAACTTGACTATTGTTGGTGTATATAAAGGCTACCGATTTATGAATGTTGATTTTGTAACCTGAGACACTGCTGTATTCCTTAATCACTTCTAAGAGTTTTGCAGTAGAGTCCCTAGTATTTTCCAGATATACAATCATATCATCTCCGAAAAGTGAAAGTTTGATCTCTTCTGACCCTATGTGGATACCCTTGATCGCCTTTTCTTCCCTAATGGCAATGGCTAAAACTTCCATTGCAATGTTAAAGAGCAATGGAGACCATGGGCAGCCTTGCCTGGTTCCAGATCTAAGTGGAAATGATTCCAATTTAAGTCCATTCAATATGATATTGGCTGTGGGTTTGCTGTAGATGGCCTCTATCAGTTTAAGAAATGTCCCTTCTATACCAATTTTCTTAAGTGTTCTAATCATGAATGGATGTTGGATGTTATCAAAAGCTTTTTCTGCATCGAATGAGAGAATCATATGGTCTTTGTTTTTTAATTTGTTTATGTGCTGGATTACATTTATAGATTTACGTATATTGAAGCAGCCTTGAGACCCTGGGATAAAACCGACTTGGTCATGATGTATGATTTGTTTGATATGTTGCTGGATTCTGTTTGTTAGAATCTTGTTGAATATTTTTGCATCTATATTCATTAGTGATATCGGTCTATAATTTTCTTTTCTTGTTGGGTCTTTTCCTGGTTTGGGGATCAGGGCGATGTTCGCTTCATAGAATGTGTTGGGTAGTCTTCCTTCTTTTTCTACCTTTTGGAACAGGTTGAGTAGTATAGGTACTAGTTCGTCTTTAAAGGTTTGGTAGAATTCTGATGTGAAACCATCTGGTCCCGGGCTTTTCTTTTTGGGGAGATTTTGTGTGGTTGATGATATTTCTGAACTTGATGTGGGCCTGTTCAACATTTCCACTTGTTTTTGATTAAATCTTGGAAGGGGACGTGTTTCCAAGTAACGGTCGATTTCCTTCAGATTTTCGTATTTCTGAGAGTATAGTTTCTGGTAATATTCATGAAGGATTTTTTGGATTTCTGAGGAGTCTGTTGTTATTTCATCTTTGTTATTTCTGATTGATGAGATTAGAGATTTTACTCTTTTTTTCCTGATTAGGTTGGCCAAAGGTTTATCTATTTTGTTGACCTTTTAAAAAAAGCAGCTTTTTGATTTATTGATCTGTTGTATTATTCTTTTGTTTTCAATTTCATTTAGTTCTGCTCTGATTTTGGTTATTTCTTTTCTTTTACTGGATTTGGGGTTGTGCTGTTCTTCCATTTCCAGTCTCTTGAGATGTCCCATTAAGTTGCTTACTTCCTCTTTTTCCGTTCTCCTGAGGAAGGCTGGCAGTGCTACAAATTTCCCTCGTACAACTGCCTTTGCTGTGTCCCAGAGGTTCTGATAGTTCGTGTCTTCATTGTCGTTTTGTTCCAGAAATTTGGCAATTTCCTTCTTGATCTCATCTCTGACCCAGCTATCATTCAGCATAAGGGTTATTTAACTTCCATGTTTTTGTATGTGTATGCAGATTCCTGTTGTTACTCATCTCAAGTTTTATTCCATGATGGTCCGAGAAGATGCATGGAATAATTTCTATTCCTTTAAATTTGCTGAGGTTGGACTCGTGACCTAAGATGTGATCGATTCTGGAGTAAGTTCCGTGGGCTGATGAGAAGTATGTGTATTCAGTTTTGTTGGGATGAAATGTTCTGTAGATGTCAGCTAAATCTAAATGCTGGATGGTTAGATTTAAATCTAGAATTTCTTTACTCAGCTTTTTGTTGGAGGATCGATCCAGCACTGCCAAAGGAGTGTTAAAATCTCCGACTATTATAGAGTTGGAGGAAATCAAGTTGCTCATGTCTGTTAGAGTTTCTCTTATAAACTGAGGTGCATTCTGGTTGGGTGCATAGATATTAATAATTGAAATCTCATCATATTGAGTCTTACCCTTAACAAATATGAAGTGACCATTTTTGTCCTTCCTTACTTTTGTTGGTTTAAAGCCTATTGTGTCCGCAAATAAAATCGCAACTCCTGCTTTTTTCTGGATACCATTTGCCTGAAATATGGATGACCATCCTTTCACCCTGAGTCTGTATTTGTCTCTTAAGTTAAGCTGTGACTCTTGTATGCAACAAATGTCTGGCCTGAGTTTTTGTATCCAGTCAGCTAACCTATGTCTCTTTAGAGGGCAGTTTAAGCCATTCACATTAATGGAGAGCATTGATAAGTTTGGTGAAATTTGGGGTATTGAGTTTTTTGAAAGTCCAGTGGGCATTTTTAATCCTTTTGCCATTGTGGAAGTTAGAGTTTGATCAGAAGTTTCTGAGTGAGTTTACTTTTGTAGTAGAGGATTGGGTTCGTTATTATGGAGGATAGGTCTGAGAATATCCTGAAGAGCTGGTTTAGTTATGGCAAATTTCTTTAGCATATGTATGTCATTAAAGTATTTAATTTCTCTGTCGTAAATGAAACTCAGTTTAGCTGGGTACAAGATTCGGGGTTGAAAGTTATTTTGCTTGAGGAGATTAAACGTTGATGACCACCCTCGTCTGGCTTGAAAAGTTTCAGCAGAGAGATCTGCAGTCATTCTAATGTTCTTCCCTTGGAAGGTGATAGATTTCTTTCTCCTGGCAGCTTTGAGAATTTTCTCCTTCATATTAACTTTACTGAAGTTAATTATGATATGCCTGGGGGATGTCTCATTGGAGTTGAGTCATGCTGGGGTTCTGAAGCTGTCTGCTCTCTGAATTTCAGAATCTCTAGGCGTGTCTGGAAAATTCTCTTTCATAATTTCATGCAGAAGGGCCTCTGCGCCCAGTGAGGCCACTTCATCTGTTTCAGGAATTCCTATGAGACGCATATTTGCCTTCTTCGAGTTATGTCATAGCTCTCTGAGTGAGTGATCCATTTTTGCTCTCCATTTCTCTTCCTCTTTGAGAGTTTGGGCGCGTTCAAATGCTTTATCTTCGATGTCGGAGATCCTTTCTTCTGCTTGGTCCATTCTGTTACTAAGGGATTCCACTGTATTTTTCATATCTTTGAGTGCTGCAAATTCTTGTTTCAGTGTGTCTAAGTCTTTCGTGGTTTTGTCCTTAAATTCGTTAAATTCTTGAGACAGCTTTTGAATTTCTCCACGAATTCCTAATTCCATTTTGTTAATCTTGTTTGCCATCCAGATTCTGAATTCGATTTCTGACATCTCAGCCAGTTGTTTGTGAATGGGATCTTCAATTACATCTGCTGTATCTTTCCTTGGGCGGGGGGGTTGATCTATTCTGGTCATTCATGTTACCAGAGTTTTTCCGCTGATTCCACCCCATGATTGTTTTACTCCCTTTGATTTTCCTCTGGTGTTTTGTCGAGGACCCGTACAGTGCTGTGGCCTGAGAAACTGGGGCCCTGTTTGTTGTAGAGGGGCTAAGTGTTTCTGACTTGTTTTCAGCTGGTTTCTATGTGACCCTAGTGAGACAGTTACTCTGGGTTGAAGTCTCAGCTGTGGAGAAATACCAGCAATTAAGTCACCCCACCCACCACAGGCAACAAATGGAAAAGGAAAATCAAACCTTCCTACAACCGCACACCCAGGGCACCACCTGGATAGTCCGCAGGTGAGTGACTCAGTTCAAAAGGTCCAAGTCAATTGTCTCAGTCAGCAGCTGCCTCGGGTGGGAGAGTTCAAGAGGTCCCTGGGAACTGGGTCACAGGGGTCTGGTGGCTGCTCTAAAAGGCTTGCTCCAGTGCTGCGTGGAGTCAGGAAGAGCCACCAGTAAATAGATCAGTCTGGGAAGAATGATGCCTCCTTCCCCACCTTGCAGCTCTGTCACACCCAGTCTCTGCTAGCCAGACAGGGCTGTGACCCAGTCAGTTGTCTGCAGTAAGCAGATACTCCAGGGGTTTGCACCTGCCTAAGTCACAGGGTAGTCTATGTCTGCTCGACTAGGCCGCTATTCTCTGTCTTTATCCAGTGGGGAGTGGTGTGGCCTGTCAACCTCGGGCGCTTGATGGAGGCTGGAGGTGTTCACTCAGTTCCAGCCCTACCCTTGGTTTATGTTACTGGGTGAAGGGAACAACCCCGTGGGAGTTTGTTTCTGACCTTGCCAGATTCCTCTGCGGAGGAGAGGCTGATTTGAGTTCCCAGAACCTGTGTCTCAGGCCCTGTCTTTAGTCCTGCGGGTTTGTATTCGCAGCACGATCAGTTGTTGGCTGTAGCCTCTTGGCCTCCTTTGTCTATGGGCTGGTGATCCCCTATGGGCCAGGTGCGTCTTAGGCTCAGTAGAGCAGTTCTCTGGATCAGCCCCACCCTAGGAGTTTCCCGGCTCTGCGGGTGTGTTTTCTAGTCCCCGTGTTCCACCCAGGTCGGTACCGTCTCAGGAAAACCCTTTATTCACGGGGCCTGTGTTTCAGTCCCAGGTCCGTTCCATGGTGGTTGCCATCTGAGAAGATGCTCGGCCTCATCTGGTTGCCCAGGAAGACAGGAGGAGAGGCTATGGGATATCTGAGGGTGGGCCTTGTTATTGCTGAAGATGGCTGTTGCTCTGCACCTCGGGGCACCACCGCTCCAGTCTAATTCCCTCTCAGCCGACCGTTGTCTTCTCGCTCCTTTGCTACAGTGTCAGCACTGGCCAGCTGCAGTCCAGGTCCTGTCTATACCTCTTGAGAGTTCAGCCAAGAATCTGGACTCCTGAGGGGACAGGTCTCCAGATCATGGAGTGAGAGTGGAGGGGGGTGTTAGGAGCTCAGGGTTACAGGTCATAACACCAAGCTCATTGAGTCCAAATGAACAAATAAACAGATACAAAGGTTACCAGGCACATGGGCCCATAGATGCAGAGATAGACGGAAACACATAAACATAAAAGCAATAGCCAAAACAACAGCAATATAAGAACAACTGCAATACAAACAGTGATAATCGTAAAATAATTGAAAGAAAAGGAAAAAAAGAAGACAGAAAAAAGTGGTGTTAGAAGGAATGTTAAGTGAGAAGAAAGAAGAAATTAAAATTAGAAGACATAGAAATAAAAAATATATCTATATAAAATGTAATAATAAAAAATTATTGAAATCTCCTCTAAGGAAATGGTGAGGAAAAAATCAGACAAAAAGAAAATAACAGCAAAGAAACAAACAAACAAACAAAAAACCCCATGAAAACCAAAAAAAAAAAAAAAGGCACCAACTGCAAAAATATTCTTGTGGTAGAAATATACCTATAAGTATCTATATGTCTGCTGTAGAGATCAACTTTCGTAGGAATATATTCATACTGCAATATACTTTCTGGACACCAGGTGGCGCTGCGGGTGGTTTTGAGACTTATACCTGGTTTATAGTTTATACCGTTACCATGGTAACCACCTTCCAGGGCCGATCGCCATTTTGGAGTTTCTGTAAAAGTTTGTCGCCTAAGAATTGTGCAACCTCGGCTGTTCTCCTCCGGACAGCACTTGCGACCGACCCTCCCACTCAGCGCAGGTGTCCACGCTTCCTAAGTCCCTCCAGTCTGCTCCCAGGTTCCCCCGCAAACTGGCGACTTTGCAATCAGCCATAAGGGGAGTGGTGCTGAGTTCGCGCGGTGTCTCCCGTAGCTGGTTCCCGGGGCTTCAGCAGCCAAAACCGGTCCGCGCCTTCAGTTGCTCCGCGGCCCCAGAAGCCAAAGCCAGGTCCTAGGCTTCTCGCCGTTCCGCGGTTGGAGCGCTTGTGGGATTTATTCTGAGTTTTATGATTTAGAGTTTTGGATGGGTGGCCGCCAGTTCGCTGCGCAGTCTGAACTGCCAGCCCCTTCCAACACCTGTGGGAAAGGTGCCCGCCCTTTTGGGTAGTTCAAAATGTCTGTTTCCCGGGCAGGATCCCTTCCCTTCAATTATCCAACAGTTTGCCCAGCTCCCTGCGGTTTTGAGTGGCTCTCCTTTCGGATGCCTCCCTCAGTTCAGGATTAATTACTTGTCAATTGGATTTTGTCAGCATTTACAAGCTGCTGACCTCCGTGGGGGAGGGGCCTGCTGGCCAGTACGGCCTAGCAGGGAAGATTCTCTACAACAGAGTGTGTGATTTTAAATTACCCCTCATATATAGCAAACTGCCAGTTCGCTGGGCTTCTCCAGCTGTCTGTCCACTCCAATAATCCACACACAGGGAAGGTCCAGACTGCCTTTCCTCTCACCTGGTGGCTTGGGAGAGGTGGGCTACACGTCCGTCCTGTCCGCCATCATGCTCCGCCTCCTGGACCCACTGAATGCTTTTAATTGGCTTGTCAAAGATTAAATAACGGTAAGTAGCTGGATTCATCTCTTGCTTCTCTATTCTGTTCCAGACATCTACTTCTCTGTTTTTGTGCCAGTACCATACTGTTTTCATCAGTATCGATTTGTAGTATAGTCTGAGGTCTGGTAGCGTGATTCCTCCTGCTGTGTTTTTATTTTTGAGTAATGTCTTGGCTATTTGAGGTTTTTTCTGATTCCATATAAAACGAAGAATTATTTTTTCAAGATCTTTAAAGTATGACAGTGGAGCTTTAATGGGGATTGCGTTGAAATTATATATTGCTTTGGGTAGTATGGACATTTTAACAATGTTGATTCTTCCCAACCATGAGCCTGGTATATTTTTCCATTTGTTAACATTCTCAGCTATCTCCTTTCTTAGACTTTCATAGTTCTCTTTATATAGATCTTTCACGTCCTTTGTTAGATAAACTCCCAAGTATTTCATCTTCTCTGGCACTACTGTGAATGGGATAGAGTCCTTAATTGTTTTTTCAACTTGACTATTGTTGGTGTATATAAAGGCTACCGATTTATGAATGTTGATTTTGTAACCTGAGACACTGCTGTATTCCTTAATCACTTCTAAGAGTTTTGTAGTAGAGTCCCTAGTATTTTCCAGATATACAATCATATCATCTGCGAAAAGTGAAAGTTTGATCTCTTCTGACCCTATGTGGATACCCTTGATCGCCTTTTCTTCCCTAATGGCAATGGCTAAAACTTCCATTGCAATGTTAAAGAGCAATGGAGACCATGGGCAGCCTTGCCTGGTTCCAGATCTAAGTGGAAATGATTCCAATTTAAGTCCATTCAATATGATATTGGCTGTGGGTTTGCTGTAGATGGCCTCTATCAGTTTAAGAAATGTCCCTTCTATACCAATTTTCTTAAGTGTTCTAATCATGAATGGATGTTGGATGTTATCAAAAGCTTTTTCTGCATCGAATGAGAGAATCGTATGGTCTTTGTTTTTTAATTTGTTTATGTGCTGGATTACATTTATAGATTTACGTATATTGAAGCAGCCTTGAGACCCTGGGATAAAACCGACTTGGTCATGATGTATGATTTGTTTGATATGTTGCTGGATTCTGTTTGTTAGAATCTTGTTGAATATTTTTGCATCTATATTCATTAGTGATATCGGTCTATAATTTTCTTTTCTTGTTGGGTCTTTTCCTGGTTTGGGGATCAGGGCGATGTTCGCTTCATTGAATGTGTTGGGTAGTCTTCCTTCTTTTTCTACCTTTTGGAACAGGTTGAGTAGTATAGGTACTAGTTCGTCTTTAAAGGTTTGGTAGAATTCTGATGTGAAACCATCTCGTCCCGGGCTTTTCTTTTTGGGGAGATTTTGTGTGGTTGATGATATTTCTGAACTTGATGTGGGCCTGTTCAACATTTCCAGTTGTTTTTGATTAAATCTTGGAAGGGGACGTGTTTCCAAGTAACGGTCGATTTCCTTCAGATTTTCGTATTTCTGAGAGTATAGTTTCTGGTAATATTCATGAAGGATTTTTTGGATTTCTGAGGAGTCTGTTGTTATTTCATCTTTGTTATTTCTGATTGATGAGATTAGAGATTTTACTCTTTTTTTCCTGATTAGGTTGGCCAAAGGTTTATCTATTTTGTTGACCTTTTAAAAAAAGCAGCTTTTTGATTTGTTGATCTGTTGTATTATTCTTTTGTTTTCAATTTCATTTAGTTCTGCTCTGATTTTGGTTATTTCTTTTCTTTTACTGGATTTGGGGTTGTGCTGTTCTTCCATTTCCAGTCTCTTGAGATGTCCCATTAAGTTGCTTACTTCCTCTTTTTCCGTTCTCCTGAGGAAGGCTGGCAGTGCTATAAATTTCCCTCGTACAACTGCCTTTGCTGTGTCCCAGAGGTTCTGATAGTTCGTGTCTTCATTGTCGTTTTGTTCCAGAAATTTGGCAATTTCCTTCTTGATCTCGTCTCTGACCCAGCTATCATTCAGCATAAGGGTTATTTAACTTCCATGTTTTTGTATGTGTATGCAGATTCCTGTTGTTACTCATCTCAAGTTTTATTCCATGATGGTCCGAGAAGATGCATGGAATAATTTCTATTCCTTTAAATTTGCTGAGGTTGGACTTGTGACCTAAGATGTGATCGATTCTGGAGTAAGTTCCGTGGGCTGATGAGAAGTATGTGTATTCAGTTTTGTTGGGATGAAATGTTCTGTAGATGTCAGCTAAATCTAAATGCTGGATGGTTAGATTTAAATCTAGAATTTCTTTACTCAGCTTTTTGTTGGAGGATCGATCCAGCACTGCCAAAGGAGTGTTAAAATCTCCGACTATTATAGAGTTGGAGGAAATCAAGTTGCTCATGTCTGTTAGAGTTTCTCTTATAAACTGAGGTGCATTCTGGTTGGGTGCATAGATATTAATAATTGAAATCTCATCATATTGAGTCTTACCCTTAACAAATATGAGGTGACCATTTTTGTCCTTCCTTACTTTTGTTGGTTTAAAGCCTATTGTGTCCGCAAATAAAATCGCAACTCCTGCTTTTTTCTGGATACCATTTGCCTGAAATATGGATGACCATCCTTTCACCCTGAGTCTGTATTTGTCTCTTAAGTTAAGCTGTGACTCTTGTATGCAACAAATGTCTGGCCTGAGTTTTTGTATCCAGTCAGCTAACCTATGTCTCTTTAGAGGGCAGTTTAAGCCATTCACATTAATGGAGAGCATTGATAAGTTTGGTGAAATTTGGGGTATTGAGTTTTTTGAAAGTCCAGTGGGCATTTTTAATCCTTTTGCCATTGTGGAAGTTAGAGTTTGATCAGAAGTTTCTGAGTGAGTTTACTTTTGTAGTAGAGGATTGGGTTCGTTATTATGGAGGATCGGTCTGAGAATATCCTGAAGAGCTGGTTTAGTTATGGCAAATTTCTTTAGCATATGTATGTCATTAAAGTATTTAATTTCTCTGTCGTAAATGAAACTCAGTTTAGCTGGGTACAAGATTCGGGGTTGAAAGTTATTTTGCTTGAGGAGATTAAACGTTGATGACCACCCTCGTCTGGCTTGAAAAGTTTCAGCAGAGAGATCTGCAGTCATTCTAATGTTCTTCCCTTGGAAGGTGATAGATTTCTTTCTCCTGGCAGCTTTGAGAATTTTCTCCTTCATATTAACTTTAGTGAAGTTAATTATGATATGCCTGGGGGATGTCTCATTGGGGTTGAGTCATGCTGGGGTTCTGAAGCTGTCTGCTCTCTGAATTTCAGAATCTCTAGGCGTGTCTGGAAAATTCTCTTTCATAATTTCATGCAGAAGGGCCTCTGCGCCCAGTGAGGCCACTTCATCTGTTTCAGGAATTCCTATGGGACGCATATTTGCCTTCTTCGAGTTATGTCATAGCTCTCTGAGTGAGTGATCCATTTTTGCTCTCCATTTCTCTTCCTCTTTGAGAGTTTGGGCGCGTTCAAATGCTTTATCTTCGATGTCGGAGATCCTTTCTTCTGCTTGGTCCATTCTGTTACTAAGGGATTCCACTGTATTTTTCATATCTTTGAGGGCTGCAAATTCTTGTTTCAGTGTGTCTAAGTCTTTCGTGGTTTTGTCCTTAAATTCGTTAAATTCTTGAGACAGCTTTTGAATTTCTCCACGAATTCCTAATTCCATTTTGTTAATCTTGTTTGCCATCCAGATTCTGAATTCGATTTCTGACATCTCAGCCAGTTGTTTGTGAATGGGATCTTCAATTACATCTGCTGTATCTTTCCTTGGGCGGGGGGGGTTGATCTATTCTGGTCATTCATGTTACCAGAGTTTTTCCGCTGATTCCACCCCATGATTGTTTTACTCCCTTTGATTTTCCTCTGGTGTTTTGTCGAGGACCCGTACAGTGCTGTGGCCTGAGAAACTGGGGCCCTGTTTGTTGTAGAGGGGCTAAGTGTTTCTGACTTGTTTTCAGCTGGTTTCTATGTGACCCTAGTGAGACAGTTACTCTGGGTTGAAGTCTCAGCTGTGGAGAAATACCAGCAATTAAGTCACCCCACCCACCACAGGCAACAAATGGAAAAGGAAAATCAAACCTTCCTACAACCGCACACCCAGGGCACCACCTGGATAGTCCGCAGGTGAGTGACTCAGTTCAAAAGGTCCAAGTCAATTGTCTCAGTCAGCAGCTGCCTCGGGTGGGAGAGTTCAAGAGGTCCCTGGGAACTGGGTCACAGGGGTCTGGTGGCTGCTCTAAAAGGCTTGCTCCAGTGCTGCGTGGAGTCAGGAAGAGCCACCAGTAAATAGATCAGTCTGGGAAGAATGATGCCTCCTTCCCCACCTTGCAGCTCTGTCACACCCAGTCTCTGCTAGCCAGACAGGGCTGTGACCCAGTCAGTTGTCTGCAGTAAGCAGATACTCCAGGGGTTTGCACCTGCCTAAGTCACAGGGTAGTCTATGTCTGCTCGACTAGGCCGCTATTCTCTGTCTTTATCCAGTGGGGAGTGGTGTGGCCTGTCAACCTCGGGCGCTTGATGGAGGCTGGAGGTGTTCACTCAGTTCCAGCCCTACCCTTGGTTTATGTTACTGGGTGAAGGGAACAACCCCGTGGGAGTTTGTTTCTGACCTTGCCAGATTCCTCTGCGGAGGAGAGGCTGATTTGAGTTCCCAGAACCTGTGTCTCAGGCCCTGTCTTTAGTCCTGCGGGTTTGTATTCGCAGCACGATCAGTTGTTGGCTGTAGCCTCTTGGCCTCCTTTGTCTATGGGCTGGTGATCCCCTATGGGCCAGGTGCGTCTTAGGCTCAGTAGAGCAGTTCTCTGGATCAGCCCCACCCTAGGAGTTTCCCGGCTCTGCGGGTGTGTTTTCTAGTCCCCGTGTTCCACCCAGGTCGGTACCGTCTCAGGAAAACCCTTTATTCACGGGGCCTGTGTTTCAGTCCCAGGTCCGTTCCATGGTGGTTGCCATCTGAGAAGATGCTCGGCTTCATCTGGTTGCCCAGGAAGACAGGAGGAGAGGCTATGGGATATCTGAGGGTGGGCCTTGTTATTGCTGAAGATGGCTGTTGCTCTGCACCTCGGGGCACCACCGCTCCAGTCTAATTCCCTCTCAGCCGACCGTTGTCTTCTCGCTCCTTTGCTACAGTGTCAGCACTGGCCAGCTGCAGTCCAGGTCCTGTCTATACCTCTTGAGAGTTCAGCCAAGAATCTGGACTCCTGAGGGGACAGGTCTCCAGATCATGGAGTGAGAGTGGAGGGGGGTGTTAGGAGCTCAGGGTTACAGGTCATAACACCAAGCTCATTGAGTCCAAATGAACAAATAAACAGATACAAAGGTTACCAGGCACATGGGCCCATAGATGCAGAGATAGACGGAAACACATAAACATAAAAGCAATAGCCAAAACAACAGCAATATAAGAACAACTGCAATACAAACAGTGATAATCGTAAAATAATTGAAAGAAAAGGAAAAAAAGAAGACAGAAAAAAGTGGTGTTAGAAGGAATGTTAAGTGAGAAGAAAGAAGAAATTAAAATTAGAAGACATAGAAATAAAAAATATATCTATATAAAATGTAATAATAAAAAATTATCGAAATCTCCTCTAAGGAAATGGTGAGGAAAAAATCAGACAAAAAGAAAACAACAGCAAAAAAACAAACAAACAAAGAAAAAACCCCATGAAAACCAAAAAAAAAAAAAAAAAGGCACCAACTGCAAAAATATTCTTGTGGTAGAAATATACCTATAAGTATCTATATGTCTGCTGTAGAGATCAACTTTCGTAGGAATATATTCATACTGCAATATACTTTCTGGACACCAGGTGGCGCTGCGGGTAGTTTTGAGACTTATACCTGGTTTATAGTTTATACCGTTACCATGGTAACCACCTTCCAGGGCCGATCGCCATTTTGGAGTTTCTGTAAAAGTTTGTCGCCTAAGAATTGTGCAACCTCGGCTGTTCTCCTCCGGACAGCACTTGCGACCGACCCTCCCACTCAGCGCAGGTGTCCACGCTTCCTAAGTCCCTCCAGTCTGCTCCCAGGTTCCCCCGCAAACTGGCGACTTTGCAATCAGCCATAAGGGGAGTGGTGCTGAGTTCGCGCGGTGTCTCCCGTAGCTGGTTCCCGGGGCTTCAGCAGCCAAAACCGGTCCGCGCCTTCAGTTGCTCCGCGGCCCCAGAAGCCAAAGCCAGGTCCTAGGCTTCTCGCCGTTCCGCGGTTGGAGCGCTTGTGGGATTTATTCTGAGTTTTATGATTTAGAGTTTTGGATGGGTGGCCGCCAGTTCGCTGCGCAGTCTGAACTGCCAGCCCCTTCCAACACCTGTGGGAAAGGTGCCCGCCCTTTTGGGTAGTTCAAAATGTCTGTTTCCCGGGCAGGATCCCTTCCCTTCAATTATCCAACAGTTTGCCCAGCTCCCTGCGGTTTTGAGTGGCTCTCCTTTCGGATGCCTCCCTCAGTTCAGGATTAATTACTTGTCAATTGGATTTTGTCAGCATTTACAAGCTGCTGACCTCCGTGGGGGAGGGGCCTGCTGGCCAGTACGGCCTAGCAGGGAAGATTCTCTACAACAGAGTGTGTGATTTTAAATTACCCCTCATATATAGCAAACTGCCAGTTCGCTGGGCTTCTCCAGCTGTCTGTCCACTCCAATAATCCACACACAGGGAAGGTCCAGACTGCCTTTCCTCTCACCTGGTGGCTTGGGAGAGGTGGGCTACACGTCCGTCCTGTCCGCCATCATGCTCCGCCTCCTGGACCCACTGAATGCTTTTAATTGGCTTGTCAAAGATTAAATAACGGTAAGTAGCTGGATTCATCTCTTGCTTCTCTATTCTGTTCCAGACATCTACTTCTCTGTTTTTGTGCCAGTACCATACTGTTTTCATCAGTATCGATTTGTAGTATAGTCTGAGGTCTGGTAGCGTGATTCCTCCTGCTGTGTTTTTATTTTTGAGTAATGTCTTGGCTATTTGAGGTTTTTTCTGATTCCATATAAAACGAAGAATTATTTTTTCAAGATCTTTAAAGTATGACAGTGGAGCTTTAATGGGGATTGCGTTGAAATTATATATTGCTTTGGGTAGTATGGACATTTTAACAATGTTGATTCTTCCCAACCATGAGCCTGGTATATTTTTCCATTTGTTAACATTCTCAGCTATCTCCTTTCTTAGACTTTCATAGTTCTCTTTATATAGATCTTTCACGTCCTTTGTTAGATAAACTCCCAAGTATTTCATCTTCTCTGGCACTACTGTGAATGGGATAGAGTCCTTAATTGTTTTTTCAACTTGACTATTGTTGGTGTATATAAAGGCTACCGATTTATGAATGTTGATTTTGTAACCTGAGACACTGCTGTATTCCTTAATCACTTCTAAGAGTTTTGTAGTAGAGTCCCTAGTATTTTCCAGATATACAATCATATCATCTGCGAAAAGTGAAAGTTTGATCTCTTCTGACCCTATGTGGATACCCTTGATCGCCTTTTCTTCCCTAATGGCAATGGCTAAAACTTCCATTGCAATGTTAAAGAGCAATGGAGACCATGGGCAGCCTTGCCTGGTTCCAGATCTAAGTGGAAATGATTCCAATTTAAGTCCATTCAATATGATATTGGCTGTGGGTTTGCTGTAGATGGCCTCTATCAGTTTAAGAAATGTCCCTTCTATACCAATTTTCTTAAGTGTTCTAATCATGAATGGATGTTGGATGTTATCAAAAGCTTTTTCTGCATCGAATGAGAGAATCATATGGTCTTTGTTTTTTAATTTGTTTATGTGCTGGATTACATTTATAGATTTACGTATATTGAAGCAGCCTTGAGACCCTGGGATAAAACCGACTTGGTCATGATGTATGATTTGTTTGATATGTTGCTGGATACTGTTTGTTAGAATCTTGTTGAATATTTTTGCATCTATATTCATTAGTGATATCGGTCTATAATTTTCTTTTCTTGTTGGGTCTTTTCCTGGTTTGGGGATCAGGGTGATGTTCGCTTCATAGAATGTGTTGGGTAGTCTTCCTTCTTTTTCTACCTTTTGGAACAGGTTGAGTAGTATAGGTACTAGTTCGTCTTTAAAGGTTTGGTAGAATTCTGATGTGAAACCATCTGGTCCCGGGCTTTTCTTTTTGGGGAGATTTTGTGTGGTTGATGATATTTCTGAACTTGATGTGGGCCTGTTCAACATTTCCAGTTGTTTTTGATTAAATCTTGGAAGGGGACGTGTTTCCAAGTAACGGTCGATTTCCTTCAGATTTTCGTATTTCTGAGAGTATAGTTTCTGGTAATATTCATGAAGGATTTTTTGGATTTCTGAGGAGTCTGTTGTTATTTCATCTTTGTTATTTCTGATTGATGAGATTAGAGATTTTACTCTTTTTTTCCTGATTAGGTTGGCCAAAGGTTTATCTATTTTGTTGACCTTTTAAAAAAAGCAGCTTTTTGATTTGTTGATCTGTTGTATTATTCTTTTGTTTTCAATTTCATTTAGTTCTGCTCTGATTTTGGTTATTTCTTTTCTTTTACTGGATTTGGGGTTGTGCTGTTCTTCCATTTCCAGTCTCTTGAGATGTCCCATTAAGTTGCTTACTTCCTCTTTTTCCGTTCTCCTGAGGAAGGCTGGCAGTGCTATAAATTTCCCTCGTAGAACTGCCTTTGCTGTGTCCCAGAGGTTCTGATAGTTCGTGTCTTCATTGTCGTTTTGTTCCAGAAATTTGGCAATTTCCTTCTTGATCTCGTCTCTGACCCAGCTATCATTCAGCATAAGGGTTATTTAACTTCCATGTTTTTGTATGTGTATGCAGATTCCTGTTGTTACTCATCTCAAGTTTTATTCCATGATGGTCCGAGAAGATGCATGGAATAATTTCTATTCCTTTAAATTTGCTGAGGTTGGACTTGTGACCTAAGATGTGATCGATTCTGGAGTAAGTTCCGTGGGCTGATGAGAAGTATGTGTATTCAGTTTTGTTGGGATGAAATGTTCTGTAGATGTCAGCTAAATCTAAATGCTGGATGGTTAGATTTAAATCTAGAATTTCTTTACTCAGCTTTTTGTTGGAGGATCGATCCAGCACTGCCAAAGGAGTGTTAAAATCTCCGACTATTATAGAGTTGGAGGAAATCAAGTTGCTCATGTCTGTTAGAGTTTCTCTTATAAACTGAGGTGCATTCTGGTTGGGTGCATAGATATTAATAATTGAAATCTCATCATATTGAGTCTTACCCTTAACAAATATGAGGTGACCATTTTTGTCCTTCCTTACTTTTGTTGGTTTAAAGCCTATTGTGTCCGCAAATAAAATCGCAACTCCTGCTTTTTTCTGGATACCATTTGCCTGAAATATGGATGACCATCCTTTCACCCTGAGTCTGTATTTGTCTCTTAAGTTAAGCTGTGACTCTTGTATGCAACAAATGTCTGGCCTGAGTTTTTGTATCCAGTCAGCTAACCTATGTCTCTTTAGAGGGCAGTTTAAGCCATTCACATTAATGGAGAGCATTGATAAGTTTGGTGAAATTTGGGGTATTGAGTTTTTTGAAAGTCCAGTGGGCATTTTTAATCCTTTTGCCATTGTGGAAGTTAGAGTTTGATCAGAAGTTTCTGAGTGAGTTTACTTTTGTAGTAGAGGATTGGGTTCGTTATTATGGAGGATAGGTCTGAGAATATCCTGAAGAGCTGGTTTAGTTATGGCAAATTTCTTTAGCATATGTATGTCATTAAAGTATTTAATTTCTCTGTCGTAAATGAAAGTCAGTTTAGCTGGGTACAAGATTCGGGGTTGAAAGTTATTTTGCTTGAGGAGATTAAACGTTGATGACCACCCTCGTCTGGCTTGAAAAGTTTCAGCAGAGAGATCTGCAGTCATTCTAATGTTCTTCCCTTGGAAGGTGATAGATTTCTTTCTCCTGGCAGCTTTGAGAATTTTCTCCTTCATATTAACTTTAGTGAAGTTAATTATGATATGCCTGGGGGATGTCTCATTGGGGTTGAGTCATGCTGGGGTTCTGAAGCTGTCTGCTCTCTGAATTTCAGAATCTCTAGGCGTGTCTGGAAAATTCTCTTTCATAATTTCATGCAGAAGGGCCTCTGCGCCCAGTGAGGCCACTTCATCTGTTTCAGGAATTCCTATGGGACGCATATTTGCCTTCTTCGAGTTATGTCATAGCTCTCTGAGTGAGTGATCTATTTTTGCTCTCCATTTCTCTTCCTCTTTGAGAGTTTGGGCGCGTTCAAATGCTTTATCTTCGATGTCGGAGATCCTTTCTTCTGCTTGGTCCATTCTGTTACTAAGGGATTCCACTGTATTTTTCATATCTTTGAGGGCTGCAAATTCTTGTTTCAGTGTGTCTAAGTCTTTCGTGGTTTTGTCCTTAAATTCGTTAAATTCTTGAGACAGCTTTTGAATTTCTCCACGAATTCCTAATTCCATTTTGTTAATCTTGTTTGCCATCCAGATTCTGAATTCGATTTCTGACATCTCAGCCAGTTGTTTGTGAATGGGATCTTCAATTACATCTGCTGTATCTTTCCTTGGGCGGGGGGGTTGATCTATTCTGGTCATTCATGTTACCAGAGTTTTTCCGCTGATTCCACCCCATGATTGTTTTACTCCCTTTGATTTTCCTCTGGTGTTTTGTCGAGGACCCGTACAGTGCTGTGGCCTGAGAAACTGGGGCCCTGTTTGTTGTAGAGGGGCTAAGTGTTTCTGACTTGTTTTCAGCTGGTTTCTATGTGACCCTAGTGAGACAGTTACTCTGGGTTGAAGTCTCAGCTGTGGAGAAATACCAGCAATTAAGTCACCCCACCCACCACAGGCAACAAATGGAAAAGGAAAATCAAACCTTCCTACAACCGCACACCCAGGGCACCACCTGGATAGTCCGCAGGTGAGTGACTCAGTTCAAAAGGTCCAAGTCAATTGTCTCAGTCAGCAGCTGCCTCGGGTGGGAGAGTTCAAGAGGTCCCTGGGAACTGGGTCACAGGGGTCTGGTGGCTGCTCTAAAAGGCTTGCTCCAGTGCTGCGTGGAGTCAGGAAGAGCCACCAGTAAATAGATCAGTCTGGGAAGAATGATGCCTCCTTCCCCACCTTGCAGCTCTGTCACACCCAGTCTCTGCTAGCCAGACAGGGCTGTGACCCAGTCAGTTGTCTGCAGTAAGCAGATACTCCAGGGGTTTGCACCTGCCTAAGTCACAGGGTAGTCTATGTCTGCTCGACTAGGCCGCTATTCTCTGTCTTTATCCAGTGGGGAGTGGTGTGGCCTGTCAACCTCGGGCGCTTGATGGAGGCTGGAGGTGTTCACTCAGTTCCAGCCCTACCCTTGGTTTATGTTACTGGGTGAAGGGAACAACCCCGTGGGAGTTTGTTTCTGACCTTGCCAGATTCCTCTGCGGAGGAGAGGCTGATTTGAGTTCCCAGAACCTGTGTCTCAGGCCCTGTCTTTAGTCCTGCGGGTTTGTATTCGCAGCACGATCAGTTGTTGGCTGTAGCCTCTTGGCCTCCTTTGTCTATGGGCTGGTGATCCCCTATGGGCCAGGTGCGTCTTAGGCTCAGTAGAGCAGTTCTCTGGATCAGCCCCACCCTAGGAGTTTCCCGGCTCTGCGGGTGTGTTTTCTAGTCCCCGTGTTCCACCCAGGTCGGTACCGTCTCAGGAAAACCCTTTATTCACGGGGCCTGTGTTTCAGTCCCAGGTCCGTTCCATGGTGGTTGCCATCTGAGAAGATGCTCGGCCTCATCTGGTTGCCCAGGAAGACAGGAGGAGAGGCTATGGGATATCTGAGGGTGGGCCTTGTTATTGCTGAAGATGGCTGTTGCTCTGCACCTCGGGGCACCACCGCTCCAGTCTAATTCCCTCTCAGCCGAGCGTTGTCTTCTCGCTCCTTTGCTACAGTGTCAGCACTGGCCAGCTGCAGTCCAGGTCCTGTCTATACCTCTTGAGAGTTCAGCCAAGAATCTGGACTCCTGAGGGGACAGGTCTCCAGATCATGGAGTGAGAGTGGAGGGGGGTGTTAGGAGCTCAGGGTTACAGGTCATAACACCAAGCTCATTGAGTCCAAATGAACAAATAAACAGATACAAAGGTTACCAGGCACATGGGCCCATAGATGCAGAGATAGACGGAAACACATAAACATAAAAGCAATAGCCAAAACAACAGCAATATAAGAACAACTGCAATACAAACAGTGATAATCCTAAAATAATTGAAAGAAAAGGAAAAAAAGAAGACAGAAAAAAGTGGTGTTAGAAGGAATGTTAAGTGAGAAGAAAGAAGAAATTAAAATTAGAAGACATAGAAATAAAAAATATATCTATATAAAATGTAATAATAAAAAATTATCGAAATCTCCTCTAAGGAAATGGTGAGGAAAAAATCAGACAAAAAGAAAACAACAGCAAAAAAACAAACAAACAAACAAAAAACCCCATGAAAACCAAAAAAAAAAAAAAAAGGCACCAACTGCAAAAATATTCTTGTGGTAGAAATATACCTATAAGTATCTATATGTCTGCTGTAGAGATCAACTTTCGTAGGAATATATTCATACTGCAATATACTTTCTGGACACCAGGTGGCGCTGCGGGTAGTTTTGAGACTTATACCCGGTTTATAGTTTATACCGTTACCATGGTAACCACCTTCCAGGGCCGATCGCCATTTTGGAGTTTCTGTAAAAGTTTGTCGCCTAAGAATTGTGCAACCTCGGCTGTTCTCCTCCGGACAGCACTTGCGACCGACCCTCCCACTCAGCGCAGGTGTCCACGCTTCCTAAGTCCCTCCAGTCTGCTCCCAGGTTCCCCCGCAAACTGGCGACTTTGCAATCAGCCATAAGGGGAGTGGTGCTGAGTTCGCGCGGTGTCTCCTGTAGCTGGTTCCCGGGGCTTCAGCAGCCAAAACCGGTCCGCGCCTTCAGTTGCTCCGCGGCCCCAGAAGCCAAAGCCAGGTCCTAGGCTTCTCGCCGTTCCGCGGTTGGAGCGCTTGTGGGATTTATTCTGAGTTTTATGATTTAGAGTTTTGGATGGGTGGCCGCCAGTTCGCTGCGCAGTCTGAACTGCCAGCCCCTTCCAACACCTGTGGGAAAGGTGCCCGCCCTTTTGGGTAGTTCAAAATGTCTGTTTCCCGGGCAGGATCCCTTCCCTTCAATTATCCAACAGTTTGCCCAGCTCCCTGCGGTTTTGAGTGGCTCTCCTTTCGGATGCCTCCCTCACTTCAGGATTAATTACTTGTCAATTGGATTTTGTCAGCATTTACAAGCTGCTGACCTCCGTGGGGGAGGGGCCTGCTGGCCAGTACGGCCTAGCAGGGAAGATTCTCTACAACAGAGTGTGTGATTTTAAATTACCCCTCATATATAGCAAACTGCCAGTTCGCTGGGCTTCTCCAGCTGTCTGTCCACTCCAATAATCCACACACAGGGAAGGTCCAGACTGCCTTTCCTCTCACCTGGTGGCTTGGGAGAGGTGGGCTACACGTCCGTCCTGTCCGCCATCATGCTCCGCCTCCTGGACCCACTGAATGCTTTTAATTGGCTTGTCAAAGATTAAATAACGGTAAGTAGCTGGATTCATCTCTTGCTTCTCTATTCTGTTCCAGACATCTACTTCTCTGTTTTTGTGCCAGTACCATACTGTTTTCGTCAGTATCGATTTGTAGTATAGTCTGAGGTCTGGTAGCGTGATTCCTCCTGCTGTGTTTTTATTTTTGAGTAATGTCTTGGCTATTTGAGGTTTTTTCTGATTCCATATAAAACGAAGAATTATTTTTTCAAGATCTTTAAAGTATGACAGTGGAGCTTTAATGGGGATTGCTTTGAAATTATATATTGCTTTGGGTAGTATGGACATTTTAACAATGTTGATTCTTCCCAACCATGAGCCTGGTATATTTTTCCATTTGTTAACATTCTCAGCTATCTCCTTTCTTAGACTTTCATAGTTCTCTTTATATAGATCTTTCACGTCCTTTGTTAGATAAACTCCCAAGTATTTCATCTTCTCTGGCACTACTGTGAATGGGATAGAGTCCTTAATTGTTTTTTCAACTTGACTATTGCTGGTGTATATAAAGGCTACCGATTTATGAATGTTGATTTTGTAACCTGAGACACTGCTGTATTCCTTAATCACTTCTAAGAGTTTTGTAGTAGAGTCCCTAGTATTTTCCAGATATACAATCATATCATCTGCGAAAAGTGAAAGTTTGATCTCTTCTGACCCTATGTGGATACCCTTGATCGCCTTTTCTTCCCTAATGGCAATGGCTAAAACTTCCATTGCAATGTTAAAGAGCAATGGAGACCATGGGCAGCCTTGCCTGGTTCCAGATCTAAGTGGAAATGATTCCAATTTAAGTCCATTCAATATGATATTGGCTGTGGGTTTGCTGTAGATGGCCTCTATCAGTTTAAGAAATGTCCCTTCTATACCAATTTTCTTAAGTGTTCTAATCATGAATGGATGTTGGATGTTATCAAAAGCTTTTTCTGCATCGAATGAGAGAATCATATGGTCTTTGTTTTTTAATTTGTTTATGTGCTGGATTACATTTATAGATTTACGTATATTGAAGCAGCCTTGAGACCCAGGGATAAAACCGACTTGGTCATGATGTATGATTTGTTTGATATGTTGCTGGATTCTGTTTGTTAGAATCTTGTTGAATATTTTTGCATCTATATTCATTAGTGATATCGGTCTATAATTTTCTTTTCTTGTTGGGTCTTTTCCTGGTTTGGGGATCAGGGCGATGTTCGCTTCATAGAATGTGTTGGGTAGTCTTCCTTCTTTTTCTACCTTTTGGAACAGGTTGAGTAGTATAGGTACTAGTTCGTCTTTAAAGGTTTGGTAGAATTCTGATGTGAAACCATCTCGTCCCGGGCTTTTCTTTTTGGGGAGATTTTGTGTGGTTGATGATATTTCTGAACTTGATGTGGGCCTGTTCAACATTTCCAGTTGTTTTTGATTAAATCTTGGAAGGGGACGTGTTTCCAAGTAACGGTCGATTTCCTTCAGATTTTCGTATTTCTGAGAGTATAGTTTCTGGTAATATTCATGAAGGATTTTTTGGATTTCTGAGGAGTCTGTTGTTATTTCATCTTTGTTATTTCTGATTGATGAGATTAGAGATTTTACTCTTTTTTTCCTGATTAGGTTGGCCAAAGGTTTATCTATTTTGTTGACCTTTTAAAAAAAGCAGCTTTTTGATTTGTTGATCTGTTGTATTATTCTTTTGTTTTCAATTTCATTTAGTTCTGCTCTGATTTTGGTTATTTCTTTTCTTTTACTGGATTTGGGGTTGTGCTGTTCTTCCATTTCCAGTCTCTTGAGATGTCCCATTAAGTTGCTTACTTCCTCTTTTTCCGTTCTCCTGAGGAAGGCTGGCAGTGCTATAAATTTCCCTCGTAGAACTGCCTTTGCTGTGTCCCAGAGGTTCTGATAGTTCGTGTCTTCATTGTCGTTTTGTTCCAGAAATTTGGCAATTTCCTTCTTGATCTCGTCTCTGACCCAGCTATCATTCAGCATAAGGGTTATTTAACTTCCATGTTTTTGTATGTGTATGCAGATTCCTGTTGTTACTCATCTCAAGTTTTATTCCATGATGGTCCGAGAAGATGCATGGAATAATTTCTATTCCTTTAAATTTGCTGAGGTTGGACTTGTGACCTAAGATGTGATCGATTCTGGAGTAAGTTCCGTGGGCTGATGAGAAGTATGTGTATTCAGTTTTGTTGGGATGAAATGTTCTGTAGATGTCAGCTAAATCTAAATGCTGGATGGTTAGATTTAAATCTAGAATTTCTTTACTCAGCTTTTTGTTGGAGGATCGATCCAGCACTGCCAAAGGAGTGTTAAAATCTCCGACTATTATAGAGTTGGAGGAAATCAAGTTGCTCATGTCTGTTAGAGTTTCTCTTATAAACTGAGGTGCATTCTGGTTGGGTGCATAGATATTAATAATTGAAATCTCATCATATTGAGTCTTACCCTTAACAAATATGAGGTGACCATTTTTGTCCTTCCTTACTTTTGTTGGTTTAAAGCCTATTGTGTCCGCAAATAAAATCGCAACTCCTGCTTTTTTCTGGATACCATTTGCCTGAAATATGGATGACCATCCTTTCACCCTGAGTCTGTATTTGTCTCTTAAGTTAAGATGTGACTCTTGTATGCAACAAATGTCTGGCCTGAGTTTTTGTATCCAGTCAGCTAACCTATGTCTCTTTAGAGGGCAGTTTAAGCCATTCACATTAATGGAGAGCATTGATAAGTTTGGTGAAATTTGGGGTATTGAGTTTTTTGAAAGTCCAGTGGGCATTTTTAATCCTTTTGCCATTGTGGAAGTTAGAGTTTGATCAGAAGTTTCTGAGTGAGTTTACTTTTGTAGTAGAGGATTGGGTTCGTTATTATGGAGGATCGGTCTGAGAATATCCTGAAGAGCTGGTTTAGTTATGGCAAATTTCTTTAGCATATGTATGTCATTAAAGTATTTAATTTCTCTGTCGTAAATGAAACTCAGTTTAGCTGGGTACAAGATTCGGGGTTGAAAGTTATTTTGCTTGAGGAGATTAAACGTTGATGACCACCCTCGTCTGGCTTGAAAAGTTTCAGCAGAGAGATCTGCAGTCATTCTAATGTTCTTCCCTTGGAAGGTGATAGATTTCTTTCTCCTGGCAGCTTTGAGAATTTTCTCCTTCATATTAACTTTAGTGAAGTTAATTATGATATGCCTGGGGGATGTCTCATTGGGGTTGAGTCATGCTGGGGTTCTGAAGCTGTCTGCTCTCTGAATTTCAGAATCTCTAGGCGTGTCTGGAAAATTCTCTTTCATAATTTCATGCAGAAGGGCCTCTGCGCCCAGTGAGGCCACTTCATCTGATTCAGGAATTCCTATGGGACGCATATTTGCCTTCTTCGAGTTATGTCATAGCTCTCTGAGTGAGTGATCCATTTTTGCTCTCCATTTCTCTTCCTCTTTGAGAGTTTGGGCGCGTTCAAATGCTTTATCTTCGATGTCGGAGATCCTTTCTTCTGCTTGGTCCATTCTGTTACTAAGGGATTCCACTGTATTTTTCATATCTTTGAGGGCTGCAAATTCTTGTTTCAGTGTGTCTAAGTCTTTCGTGGTTTTGTCCTTAAATTCGTTAAATTCTTGAGACAGCTTTTGAATTTCTCCACGAATTCCTAATTCCATTTTGTTAATCTTGTTTGCCATCCAGATTCTGAATTCGATTTCTGACATCTCAGCCAGTTGTTTGTGAATGGGATCTTCAATTACATCTGCTGTATCTTTCCTTGGGCGGGGGGGTTGATCTATTCTGGTCATTCATGTTACCAGAGTTTTTCCGCTGATTCCACCCCATGATTGTTTTACTCCCTTTGATTTTCCTCTGGTGTTTTGTCGAGGACCCGTACAGTGCTGTGGCCTGAGAAACTGGGGCCCTGTTTGTTGTAGAGGGGCTAAGTGTTTCTGACTTGTTTTCAGCTGGTTTCTATGTGACCCTAGTGAGACAGTTACTCTGGGTTGAAGTCTCAGCTGTGGAGAAATACCAGCAATTAAGTCACCCCACCCACCACAGGCAACAAATGGAAAAGGAAAATCAAACCTTCCTACAACCGCACACCCAGGGCACCACCTGGATAGTCCGCAGGTGAGTGACTCAGTTCAAAAGGTCCAAGTCAATTGTCTCAGTCAGCAGCTGCCTCGGGTGGGAGAGTTCAAGAGGTCCCTGGGAACTGGGTCACAGGGGTCTGGTGGCTGCTCTAAAAGGCTTGCTCCAGTGCTGCGTGGAGTCAGGAAGAGCCACCAGTAAATAGATCAGTCTGGGAAGAATGATGCCTCCTTCCCCACCTTGCAGCTCTGTCACACCCAGTCTCTGCTAGCCAGACAGGGCTGTGACCCAGTCAGTTGTCTGCAGTAAGCAGATACTCCAGGGGTTTGCACCTGCCTAAGTCACAGGGTAGTCTATGTCTGCTCGACTAGGCCGCTATTCTCTGTCTTTATCCAGTGGGGAGTGGTGTGGCCTGTCAACCTCGGGCGCTTGATGGAGGCTGGAGGTGTTCACTCAGTTCCAGCCCTACCCTTGGTTTATGTTACTGGGTGAAGGGAACAACCCCGTGGGAGTTTGTTTCTGACCTTGCCAGATTCCTCTGCGGAGGAGAGGCTGATTTGAGTTCCCAGAACCTGTGTCTCAGGCCCTGTCTTTAGTCCTGCGGGTTTGTATTCGCAGCACGATCAGTTGTTGGCTGTAGCCTCTTGGCCTCCTTTGTCTATGGGCTGGTGATCCCCTATGGGCCAGGTGCGTCTTAGGCTCAGTAGAGCAGTTCTCTGGATCAGCCCCACCCTAGGAGTTTCCCGGCTCTGCGGGTGTGTTTTCTAGTCCCCGTGTTCCACCCAGGTCGGTACCGTCTCAGGAAAACCCTTTATTCACGGGGCCTGTGTTTCAGTCCCAGGTCCGTTCCATGGTGGTTGCCATCTGAGAAGATGCTCGGCCTCATCTGGTTGCCCAGGAAGACAGGAGGAGAGGCTATGGGATATCTGAGGGTGGGCCTTGTTATTGCTGAAGATGGCTGTTGCTCTGCACCTCGGGGCACCACCGCTCCAGTCTAATTCCCTCTCAGCCGACCGTTGTCTTCTCGCTCCTTTGCTACAGTGTCAGCACTGGCCAGCTGCAGTCCAGGTCCTGTCTATACCTCTTGAGAGTTCAGCCAAGAATCTGGACTCCTGAGGGGACAGGTCTCCAGATCATGGAGTGAGAGTGGAGGGGGGTGTTAGGAGCTCAGGGTTACAGGTCATAACACCAAGCTCATTGAGTCCAAATGAACAAATAAACAGATACAAAGGTTACCAGGCACATGGGCCCATAGATGCAGAGATAGACGGAAACACATAAACATAAAAGCAATAGCCAAAACAACAGCAATATAAGAACAACTGCAATACAAACAGTGATAATCGTAAAATAATTGAAAGAAAAGGAAAAAAAGAAGACAGAAAAAAGTGGTGTTAGAAGGAATGTTAAGTGAGAAGAAAGAAGAAATTAAAATTAGAAGACATAGAAATAAAAAATATATCTATATAAAATGTAATAATAAAAAATTATCGAAATCTCCTCTAAGGAAATGGTGAGGAAAAAATCAGACAAAAAGAAAACAACAGCAAAAAAACAAACAAACAAACAAAAAACCCCATGAAAACCAAAAAAAAAAAAAAAAGGCACCAACTGCAAAAATATTCTTGTGGTAGAAATATACCTATAAGTATCTATATGTCTGCTGTAGAGATCAACTTTCGTAGGAATATATTCATACTGCAATATACTTTCTGGACACCAGGTGGCGCTGCGGGTGGTTTTGAGACTTATACCTGGTTTATAGTTTATACCGTTACCATGGTAACCACCTTCCAGGGCCGATCGCCATTTTGGAGTTTCTGTAAAAGTTTGTCGCCTAAGAATTGTGCAACCTCGGCTGTTCTCCTCCGGACAGCACTTGCGACCGACCCTCCCACTCAGCGCAGGTGTCCACGCTTCCTAAGTCCCTCCAGTCTGCTCCCAGGTTCCCCCGCAAACTGGCGACTTTGCAATCAGCCATAAGGGGAGTGGTGCTGAGTTCGCGCGGTGTCTCCCGTAGCTGGTTCCCGGGGCTTCAGCAGCCAAAACCGGTCCGCGCCTTCAGTTGCTCCGCGGCCCCAGAAGCCAAAGCCAGGTCCTAGGCTTCTCGCCGTTCCGCGGTTGGAGCGCTTGTGGGATTTATTCTGAGTTTTATGATTTAGAGTTTTGGATGGGTGGCCGCCAGTTCGCTGCGCAGTCTGAACTGCCAGCCCCTTCCAACACCTGTGGGAAAGGTGCCCGCCCTTTTGGGTAGTTCAAAATGTCTGTTTCCCGGGCAGGATCCCTTCCCTTCAATTATCCAACAGTTTGCCCAGCTCCCTGCGGTTTTGAGTGGCTCTCCTTTCGGATGCCTCCCTCAGTTCAGGATTAATTACTTGTCAATTGGATTTTGTCAGCATTTACAAGCTGCTGACCTCCGTGGGGGAGGGGCCTGCTGGCCAGTACGGCCTAGCAGGGAAGATTCTCTACAACAGAGTGTGTGATTTTAAATTACCCCTCATATATAGCAAACTGCCAGTTCGCTGGGCTTCTCCAGCTGTCTGTCCACTCCAATAATCCACACACAGGGAAGGTCCAGACTGCCTTTCCTCTCACCTGGTGGCTTGGGAGAGGTGGGCTACACGTCCGTCCTGTCCGCCATCATGCTCCGCCTCCTGGACCCACTGAATGCTTTTAATTGGCTTGTCAAAGATTAAATAACGGTAAGTAGCTGGATTCATCTCTTGCTTCTCTATTCTGTTCCAGACATCTACTTCTCTGTTTTTGTGCCAGTACCATACTGTTTTCATCAGTATCGATTTGTAGTATAGTCTGAGGTCTGGTAGCGTGATTCCTCCTGCTGTGTTTTTATTTTTGAGTAATGTCTTGGCTATTTGAGGTTTTTTCTGATTCCATATAAAACGAAGAATTATTTTTTCAAGATCTTTAAAGTATGACAGTGGAGCTTTAATGGGGATTGCGTTGAAATTATATATTGCTTTGGGTAGTATGGACATTTTAACAATGTTGATTCTTCCCAACCATGAGCATGGTATATTTTTCCATTTGTTAACATTCTCAGCTATCTCCTTCCTTAGACTTTCATAGTTCTCTTTATATAGATCTTTCACGTCCTTTGTTAGATAAACTCCCAAGTATTTCATCTTCTCTGGCACTACTGTGAATGGGATAGAGTCCTTAATTGTTTTTTCAACTTGACTATTGTTGGTGTATATAAAGGCTACCGATTTATGAATGTTGATTTTGTAACCTGAGACACTGCTGTATTCCTTAATCACTTCTAAGAGTTTTGTAGTAGAGTCCCTAGTATTTTCCAGATATACAATCATATCATCTGCGAAAAGTGAAAGTTTGATCTCTTCTGACCCTATGTGGATACCCTTGATCGCCTTTTCTTCCCTAATGGCAATGGCTAAAACTTCCATTGCAATGTTAAAGAGCAATGGAGACCATGGGCAGCCTTGCCTGGTTCCAGATCTAAGTGGAAATGATTCCAATTTAAGTCCATTCAATATGATATTGGCTGTGGGTTTGCTGTAGATGGCCTCTATCAGTTTAAGAAATGTCCCTTCTATACCAATTTTCTTAAGTGTTCTAATCATGAATGGATGTTGGATGTTATCAAAAGCTTTTTCTGCATCGAATGAGAGAATCATATGGTCTTTGTTTTTTAATTTGTTTATGTGCTGGATTACATTTATAGATTTACGTATATTGAAGCAGCCTTGAGACCCTGGGATAAAACCGACTTGGTCATGATGTATGATTTGTTTGATATGTTGCTGGATACTGTTTGTTAGAATCTTGTTGAATATTTTTGCATCTATATTCATTAGTGATATCGGTCTATAATTTTCTTTTCTTGTTGGGTCTTTTCCTGGTTTGGGGATCAGGGTGATGTTCGCTTCATAGAATGTGTTGGGTAGTCTTCCTTCTTTTTCTACCTTTTGGAACAGGTTGAGTAGTATAGGTACTAGTTCGTCTTTAAAGGTTTGGTAGAATTCTGATGTGAAACCATCTGGTCCCGGGCTTTTCTTTTTGGGGAGATTTTGTGTGGTTGATGATATTTCTGAACTTGATGTGGGCCTGTTCAACATTTCCAGTTGTTTTTGATTAAATCTTGGAAGGGGACGTGTTTCCAAGTAACGGTCGATTTCCTTCAGATTTTCGTATTTCTGAGAGTATAGTTTCTGGTAATATTCATGAAGGATTTTTTGGATTTCTGAGGAGTCTGTTGTTATTTCATCTTTGTTATTTCTGATTGATGAGATTGGAGATTTTACTCTTTTTTTCCTGATTAGGTTGGCCAAAGGTTTATCTATTTTGTTGACCTTTTAAAAAAAGCAGCTTTTTGATTTATTGATCTGTTGTATTATTCTTTTGTTTTCAATTTCATTTAGTTCTGCTCTGATTTTGGTTATTTCTTTTCTTTTACTGGATTTGGGGTTGTGCTGTTCTTCCATTTCCAGTCTCTTGAGATGTCCCATTAAGTTGCTTACTTCCTCTTTTTCCGTTCTCCTGAGGAAGGCTGGCAGTGCTATAAATTTCCCTCGTAGAACTGCCTTTGCTGTGTCCCAGAGGTTCTGATAGTTCGTGTCTTCATTGTCGTTTTGTTCCAGAAATTTGGCAATTTCCTTCTTGATCTCGTCTCTGACCCAGCTATCATTCAGCATAAGGGTTATTTAACTTCCATGTTTTTGTATGTGTATGCAGATTCCTGTTGTTACTCATCTCAAGTTTTATTCCATGATGGTCCGAGAAGATGCATGGAATAATTTCTATTCCTTTAAATTTGCTGAGGTTGGACTTGTGACCTAAGATGTGATCGATTCTGGAGTAAGTTCCGTGGGCTGATGAGAAGTATGTGTATTCAGTTTTGTTGGGATGAAATGTTCTGTAGATGTCAGCTAAATCTAAATGCTGGATGGTTAGATTTAAATCTAGAATTTCTTTACTCAGCTTTTTGTTGGAGGATCGATCCAGCACTGCCAAAGGAGTGTTAAAATCTCCGACTATTATAGAGTTGGAGGAAATCAAGTTGCTCATGTCTGTTAGAGTTTCTCTTATAAACTGAGGTGCATTCTGGTTGGGTGCATAGATATTAATAATTGAAATCTCATCATATTGAGTCTTACCCTTAACAAATATGAGGTGACCATTTTTGTCCTTCCTTACTTTTGTTGGTTTAAAGCCTATTGTGTCCGCAAATAAAATCGCAACTCCTGCTTTTTTCTGGATACCATTTGCCTGAAATATGGATGACCATCCTTTCACCCTGAGTCTGTATTTGTCTCTTAAGTTAAGATGTGACTCTTGTATGCAACAAATGTCTGGCCTGAGTTTTTGTATCCAGTCAGCTAACCTATGTCTCTTTAGAGGGCAGTTTAAGCCATTCACATTAATGGAGAGCATTGATAAGTTTGGTGAAATTTGGGGTATTGAGTTTTTTGAAAGTCCAGTGGGCATTTTTAATCCTTTTGCCATTGTGGAAGTTAGAGTTTGATCAGAAGTTTCTGAGTGAGTTTACTTTTGTAGTAGAGGATTGGGTTCGTTATTATGGAGGATCGGTCTGAGAATATCCTGAAGAGCTGGTTTAGTTATGGCAAATTTCTTTAGCATATGTATGTCATTAAAGTATTTAATTTCTCTGTCGTAAATGAAAGTCAGTTTAGCTGGGTACAAGATTCGGGGTTGAAAGTTATTTTGCTTGAGGAGATTAAACGTTGATGACCACCCTCGTCTGGCTTGAAAAGTTTCAGCAGAGAGATCTGCAGTCATTCTAATGTTCTTCCCTTGGAAGGTGATAGATTTCTTTCTCCTGGCAGCTTTGAGAATTTTCTCCTTCATATTAACTTTAGTGAAGTTAATTATGATATGCCTGGGGGATGTCTCATTGGAGTTGAGTCATGCTGGGGTTCTGAAGCTGTCTGCTCTCTGAATTTCAGAATCTCTAGGCGTGTCTGGAAAATTCTCTTTCATAATTTCATGCAGAAGGGCCTCTGCGCCCAGTGAGGCCACTTCATCTGTTTCAGGAATTCCTATGAGACGCATATTTGCCTTCTTCGAGTTATGTCATAGCTCTCTGAGTGAGTGATCCATTTTTGCTCTCCATTTCTCTTCCTCTTTGAGAGTTTGGGCGCGTTCAAATGCTTTATCTTCGATGTCGGAGATCCTTTCTTCTGCTTGGTCCATTCTGTTACTAAGGGATTCCACTGTATTTTTCATATCTTTGAGGGCTGCAAATTCTTGTTTCAGTGTGTCTAAGTCTTTCGTGGTTTTGTCCTTAAATTCGTTAAATTCTTGAGACAGCTTTTGAATTTCTCCACGAATTCCTAATTCCATTTTGTTAATCTTGTTTGCCATCCAGATTCTGAATTCGATTTCTGACATCTCAGCCAGTTGTTTGTGAATGGGATCTTCAATTACATCTGCTGTATCTTTCCTTGGGCGGGGGGGTTGATCTATTCTGGTCATTCATGTTACCAGAGTTTTTCCGCTGATTCCACCCCATGATTGTTTTACTCCCTTTGATTTTCCTCTGGTGTTTTGTCGAGGACCCGTACAGTGCTGTGGCCTGAGAAACTGGGGCCCTGTTTGTTGTAGAGGGGCTAAGTGTTTCTGACTTGTTTTCAGCTGGTTTCTATGTGACCCTAGTGAGACAGTTACTCTGGGTTGAAGTCTCAGCTGTGGAGAAATACCAGCAATTAAGTCACCCCACCCACCACAGGCAACAAATGGAAAAGGAAAATCAAACCTTCCTACAACCGCACACCCAGGGCACCACCTGGATAGTCCGCAGGTGAGTGACTCAGTTCAAAAGGTCCAAGTCAATTGTCTCAGTCAGCAGCTGCCTCGGGTGGGAGAGTTCAAGAGGTCCCTGGGAACTGGGTCACAGGGGTCTGGTGGCTGCTCTAAAAGGCTTGCTCCAGTGCTGCGTGGAGTCAGGAAGAGCCACCAGTAAATAGATCAGTCTGGGAAGAATGATGCCTCCTTCCCCACCTTGCAGCTCTGTCACACCCAGTCTCTGCTAGCCAGACAGGGCTGTGACCCAGTCAGTTGTCTGCAGTAAGCAGATACTCCAGGGGTTTGCACCTGCCTAAGTCACAGGGTAGTCTATGTCTGCTCGACTAGGCCGCTATTCTCTGTCTTTATCCAGTGGGGAGTGGTGTGGCCTGTCAACCTCAGGCGCTTGATGGAGGCTGGAGGTGTTCACTCAGTTCCAGCCCTACCCTTGGTTTATGTTACTGGGTGAAGGGAACAACCCCGTGGGAGTTTGTTTCTGACCTTGCCAGATTCCTCTGCGGAGGAGAGGCTGATTTGAGTTCCCAGAACCTGTGTCTCAGGCCCTGTCTTTAGTCCTGCGGGTTTGTATTCGCAGCACGATCAGTTGTTGGCTGTAGCCTCTTGGCCTCCTTTGTCTATGGGCTGGTGATCCCCTATGGGCCAGGTGCGTCTTAGGCTCAGTAGAGCAGTTCTCTGGATCAGCCCCACCCTAGGAGTTTCCCGGCTCTGCGGGTGTGTTTTCTAGTCCCCGTGTTCCACCCAGGTCGGTACCGTCTCAGGAAAACCCTTTATTCACGGGGCCTGTGTTTCAGTCCCAGGTCCGTTCCATGGTGGTTGCCATCTGAGAAGATGCTCGGCCTCATCTGGTTGCCCAGGAAGACAGGAGGAGAGGCTATGGGATATCTGAGGGTGGGCCTTGTTATTGCTGAAGATGGCTGTTGCTCTGCACCTCGGGGCACCACCGCTCCAGTCTAATTCCCTCTCAGCCGACCGTTGTCTTCTCGCTCCTTTGCTACAGTGTCAGCACTGGCCAGCTGCAGTCCAGGTCCTGTCTATACCTCTTGAGAGTTCAGCCAAGAATCTGGACTCCTGAGGGGACAGGTCTCCAGATCATGGAGTGAGAGTGGAGGGGGGTGTTAGGAGCTCAGGGTTACAGGTCATAACACCAAGCTCATTGAGTCCAAATGAACAAATAAACAGATACAAAGGTTACCAGGCACATGGGCCCATAGATGCAGAGATAGACGGAAACACATAAACATAAAAGCAATAGCCAAAACAACAGCAATATAAGAACAACTGCAATACAAACAGTGATAATCCTAAAATAATTGAAAGAAAAGGAAAAAAAGAAGACAGAAAAAAGTGGTGTTAGAAGGAATGTTAAGTGAGAAGAAAGAAGAAATTAAAATTAGAAGACATAGAAATAAAAAATATATCTATATAAAATGTAATAATAAAAAATTATCGAAATCTCCTCTAAGGAAATGGTGAGGAAAAAATCAGACAAAAAGAAAACAACAGCAAAAAAACAAACAAACAAACAAAAAACCCCATGAAAACCAAAAAAAAAAAAAAAAAGGCACCAACTGCAAAAATATTCTTGTGGTAGAAATATACCTATAAGTATCTATATGTCTGCTGTAGAGATCAACTTTCGTAGGAATATATTCATACTGCAATATACTTTCTGGACACCAGGTGGCGCTGCGGGTGGTTTTGAGACTTATACCTGGTTTATAGTTTATACCGTTACCATGGTAACCACCTTCCAGGGCCGATCGCCATTTTGGAGTTTCTGTAAAAGTTTGTCGCCTAAGAATTGTGCAACCTCGGCTGTTCTCCTCCGGACAGCACTTGCGACCGACCCTCCCACTCAGCGCAGGTGTCCACGCTTCCTAAGTCCCTCCAGTCTGCTCCCAGGTTCCCCCGCAAACTGGCGACTTTGCAATCAGCCATAAGGGGAGTGGTGCTGAGTTCGCGCGGTGTCTCCCGTAGCTGGTTCCCGGGGCTTCAGCAGCCAAAACCGGTCCGCGCCTTCAGTTGCTCCGCGGCCCCAGAAGCCAAAGCCAGGTCCTAGGCTTCTCGCCGTTCCGCGGTTGGAGCGCTTGTGGGATTTATTCTGAGTTTTATGATTTAGAGTTTTGGATGGGTGGCCGCCAGTTCGCTGCGCAGTCTGAACTGCCAGCCCCTTCCAACACCTGTGGGAAAGGTGCCCGCCCTTTTGGGTAGTTCAAAATGTCTGTTTCCCGGGCAGGATCCCTTCCCTTCAATTATCCAACAGTTTGCCCAGCTCCCTGCGGTTTTGAGTGGCTCTCCTTTCGGATGCCTCCCTCAGTTCAGGATTAATTACTTGTCAATTGGATTTTGTCAGCATTTACAAGCTGCTGACCTCCGTGGGGGAGGGGCCTGCTGGCCAGTACGGCCTAGCAGGGAAGATTCTCTACAACAGAGTGTGTGATTTTAAATTACCCCTCATATATAGCAAACTGCCAGTTCGCTGGGCTTCTCCAGCTGTCTGTCCACTCCAATAATCCACACACAGGGAAGGTCCAGACTGCCTTTCCTCTCACCTGGTGGCTTGGGAGAGGTGGGCTACACGTCCGTCCTGTCCGCCATCATGCTCCGCCTCCTGGACCCACTGAATGCTTTTAATTGGCTTGTCAAAGATTAAATAACGGTAAGTAGCTGGATTCATCTCTTGCTTCTCTATTCTGTTCCAGACATCTACTTCTCTGTTTTTGTGCCAGTACCATACTGTTTTCATCAGTATCGATTTGTAGTATAGTCTGAGGTCTGGTAGCGTGATTCCTCCTGCTGTGTTTTTATTTTTGAGTAATGTCTTGGCTATTTGAGGTTTTTTCTGATTCCATATAAAACGAAGAATTATTTTTTCAAGATCTTTAAAGTATGACAGTGGAGCTTTAATGGGGATTGCGTTGAAATTATATATTGCTTTGGGTAGTATGGACATTTTAACAATGTTGATTCTTCCCAACCATGAGCATGGTATATTTTTCCATTTGTTAACATTCTCAGCTATCTCCTTCCTTAGACTTTCATAGTTCTCTTTATATAGATCTTTCACGTCCTTTGTTAGATAAACTCCCAAGTATTTCATCTTCTCTGGCACTACTGTGAATGGGATAGAGTCCTTAATTGTTTTTTCAACTTGACTATTGTTGGTGTATATAAAGGCTACCGATTTATGAATGTTGATTTTGTAACCTGAGACACTGCTGTATTCCTTAATCACTTCTAAGAGTTTTGTAGTAGAGTCCCTAGTATTTTCCAGATATACAATCATATCATCTGCGAAAAGTGAAAGTTTGATCTCTTCTGACCCTATGTGGATACCCTTGATCGCCTTTTCTTCCCTAATGGCAATGGCTAAAACTTCCATTGCAATGTTAAAGAGCAATGGAGACCATGGGCAGCCTTGCCTGGTTCCAGATCTAAGTGGAAATGAGTCCAATTTAAGTCCATTCAATATGATATTGGCTGTGGGTTTGCTGTAGATGGCCTCTATCAGTTTAAGAAATGTCCCTTCTATACCAATTTTCTTAAGTGTTCTAATCATGAATGGATGTTGGATGTTATCAAAAGCTTTTTCTGCATCGAATGAGAGAATCATATGGTCTTTGTTTTTTAATTTGTTTATGTGCTGGATTACATTTATAGATTTACGTATATTGAAGCAGCCTTGAGACCCTGGGATAAAACCGACTTGGTCATGATGTATGATTTGTTTGATATGTTGCTGGATTCTGTTTGTTAGAATCTTGTTGAATATTTTTGCATCTATATTCATTAGTGATATCGGTCTATAATTTTCTTTTCTTGTTGGGTCTTTTCCTGGTTTGGGGATCAGGGCGATGTTCGCTTCATAGAATGTGTTGGGTAGTCTTCCTTCTTTTTCTACCTTTTGGAACAGGTTGAGTAGTATAGGTACTAGTTCGTCTTTAAAGGTTTGGTAGAATTCTGATGTGAAACCATCTCGTCCCGGGCTTTTCTTTTTGGGGAGATTTTGTGTGGTTGATGATATTTCTGAACTTGATGTGGGCCTGTTCAACATTTCCAGTTGTTTTTGATTAAATCTTGGAAGGGGACGTGTTTCCAAGTAACGGTCGATTTCCTTCAGATTTTCGTATTTCTGAGAGTATAGTTTCTGGTAATATTCATGAAGGATTTTTTGGATTTCTGAGGAGTCTGTTGTTATTTCATCTTTGTTATTTCTGATTGATGAGATTAGAGATTTTACTCTTTTTTTCCTGATTAGGTTGGCCAAAGGTTTATCTATTTTGTTGACCTTTTAAAAAAAGCAGCTTTTTGATTTGTTGATCTGTTGTATTATTCTTTTGTTTTCAATTTCATTTAGTTCTGCTCTGATTTTGGTTATTTCTTTTCTTTTACTGGATTTGGGGTTGTGCTGTTCTTCCATTTCCAGTCTCTTGAGATGTCCCATTAAGTTGCTTACTTCCTCTTTTTCCGTTCTCCTGAGGAAGGCTGGCAGTGCTATAAATTTCCCTCGTACAACTGCCTTTGCTGTGTCCCAGAGGTTCTGATAGTTCGTGTCTTCATTGTCGTTTTGTTCCAGAAATTTGGCAATTTCCTTCTTGATCTCGTCTCTGACCCAGCTATCATTCAGGATAAGGGTTATTTAACTTCCATGTTTTTGTATGTGTATGCAGATTCCTGTTGTTACTCATCTCAAGTTTTATTCCATGATGGTCCGAGAAGATGCATGGAATAATTTCTATTCCTTTAAATTTGCTGAGGTTGGACTCGTGACCTAAGATGTGATCGATTCTGGAGTAAGTTCCGTGGGCTGATGAGAAGTATGTGTATTCAGTTTTGTTGGGATGAAATGTTCTGTAGATGTCAGCTAAATCTAAATGCTGGATGGTTAGATTTAAATCTAGAATTTCTTTACTCAGCTTTTTGTTGGAGGATCGATCCAGCACTGCCAAAGGAGTGTTAAAATCTCCGACTATTATAGAGTTGGAGGAAATCAAGTTACTCATGTCTGTTAGAGTTTCTCTTATAAACTGAGGTGCATTCTGGTTGGGTGCATAGATATTAATAATTGAAATCTCATCATATTGAGTCTTACCCTTAACAAATATGAGGTGACCATTTTTGTCCTTCCTTACTTTTGTTGGTTTAAAGCCTATTGTGTCCGCAAATAAAATCGCAACTCCTGCTTTTTTCTGGATACCATTTGCCTGAAATATGGATGACCATCCTTTCACCCTGAGTCTGTATTTGTCTCTTAAGTTAAGATGTGACTCTTGTATGCAACAAATGTCTGGCCTGAGTTTTTGTATCCAGTCAGCTAACCTATGTCTCTTTAGAGGGCAGTTTAAGCCATTCACATTAATGGAGAGCATTGATAAGTTTGGTGAAATTTGGGGTATTGAGTTTTTTGAAAGTCCAGTGGGCATTTTTAATCCTTTTGCCATTGTGGAAGTTAGAGTTTGATCAGAAGTTTCTGAGTGAGTTTACTTTTGTAGTAGAGGATTGGGTTCGTTATTATGGAGGATCGGTCTGAGAATATCCTGAAGAGCTGGTTTAGTTATGGCAAATTTCTTTAGCATATGTATGTCATTAAAGTATTTAATTTCTCTGTCGTAAATGAAACTCAGTTTAGCTGGGTACAAGATTCGGGGTTGAAAGTTATTTTGCTTGAGGAGATTAAACGTTGATGACCACCCTCGTCTGGCTTGAAAAGTTTCAGCAGAGAGATCTGCAGTCATTCTAATGTTCTTCCCTTGGAAGGTGATAGATTTCTTTCTCCTGGCAGCTTTGAGAATTTTCTCCTTCATATTAACTTTAGTGAAGTTAATTATGATATGCCTGGGGGATGTCTCATTGGGGTTGAGTCATGCTGGGGTTCTGAAGCTGTCTGCTCTCTGAATTTCAGAATCTCTAGGCGTGTCTGGAAAATTCTCTTTCATAATTTCATGCAGAAGGGCCTCTGCGCCCAGTGAGGCCACTTCATCTGTTTCAGGAATTCCTATGGGACGCATATTTGCCTTCTTCGAGTTATGTCATAGCTCTCTGAGTGAGTGATCCATTTTTGCTCTCCATTTCTCTTCCTCTTTGAGAGTTTGGGCGCGTTCAAATGCTTTATCTTCGATGTCGGAGATCCTTTCTTCTGCTTGGTCCATTCTGTTACTAAGGGATTCCACTGTATTTTTCATATCTTTGAGGGCTGCAAATTCTTGTTTCAGTGTGTCTAAGTCTTTCGTGGTTTTGTCCTTAAATTCGTTAAATTCTTGAGACAGCTTTTGAATTTCTCCACGAATTCCTAATTCCATTTTGTTAATCTTGTTTGCCATCCAGATTCTGAATTCGATTTCTGACATCTCAGCCAGTTGTTTGTGAATGGGATCTTCAATTACATCTGCTGTATCTTTCCTTGGGCGGGGGGGTTGATCTATTCTGGTCATTCATGTTACCAGAGTTTTTCCGCTGATTCCACCCCATGATTGTTTTACTCCCTTTGATTTTCCTCTGGTGTTTTGTCGAGGACCCGTACAGTGCTGTGGCCTGAGAAACTGGGGCCCTGTTTGTTGTAGAGGGGCTAAGTGTTTCTGACTTGTTTTCAGCTGGTTTCTATGTGACCCTAGTGAGACAGTTACTCTGGGTTGAAGTCTCAGCTGTGGAGAAATACCAGCAATTAAGTCACCCCACCCACCACAGGCAACAAATGGAAAAGGAAAATCAAACCTTCCTACAACCGCACACCCAGGGCACCACCTGGATAGTCCGCAGGTGAGTGACTCAGTTCAAAAGGTCCAAGTCAATTGTCTCAGTCAGCAGCTGCCTCGGGTGGGAGAGTTCAAGAGGTCCCTGGGAACTGGGTCACAGGGGTCTGGTGGCTGCTCTAAAAGGCTTGCTCCAGTGCTGCGTGGAGTCAGGAAGAGCCACCAGTAAATAGATCAGTCTGGGAAGAATGATGCCTCCTTCCCCACCTTGCAGCTCTGTCACACCCAGTCTCTGCTAGCCAGACAGGGCTGTGACCCAGTCAGTTGTCTGCAGTAAGCAGATACTCCAGGGGTTTGCACCTGCCTAAGTCACAGGGTAGTCTATGTCTGCTCGACTAGGCCGCTATTCTCTGTCTTTATCCAGTGGGGAGTGGTGTGGCCTGTCAACCTCGGGCGCTTGATGGAGGCTGGAGGTGTTCACTCAGTTCCAGCCCTACCCTTGGTTTATGTTACTGGGTGAAGGGAACAACCCCGTGGGAGTTTGTTTCTGACCTTGCCAGATTCCTCTGCGGAGGAGAGGCTGATTTGAGTTCCCAGAACCTGTGTCTCAGGCCCTGTCTTTAGTCCTGCGGGTTTGTATTCGCAGCACGATCAGTTGTTGGCTGTAGCCTCTTGGCCTCCTTTGTCTATGGGCTGGTGATCCCCTATGGGCCAGGTGCGTCTTAGGCTCAGTAGAGCAGTTCTCTGGATCAGCCCCACCCTAGGAGTTTCCCGGCTCTGCGGGTGTGTTTTCTAGTCCCCGTGTTCCACCCAGGTCGGTACCGTCTCAGGAAAACCCTTTATTCACGGGGCCTGTGTTTCAGTCCCAGGTCCGTTCCATGGTGGTTGCCATCTGAGAAGATGCTCGGCCTCATCTGGTTGCCCAGGAAGACAGGAGGAGAGGCTATGGGATATCTGAGGGTGGGCCTTGTTATTGCTGAAGATGGCTGTTGCTCTGCACCTCGGGGCACCACCGCTCCAGTCTAATTCCCTCTCAGCCGACCGTTGTCTTCTCGCTCCTTTGCTACAGTGTCAGCACTGGCCAGCTGCAGTCCAGGTCCTGTCTATACCTCTTGAGAGTTCAGCCAAGAATCTGGACTCCTGAGGGGACAGGTCTCCAGATCATGGAGTGAGAGTGGAGGGGGGTGTTAGGAGCTCAGGGTTACAGGTCATAACACCAAGCTCATTGAGTCCAAATGAACAAATAAACAGATACAAAGGTTACCAGGCACATGGGCCCATAGATGCAGAGATAGACGGAAACACATAAACATAAAAGCAATAGCCAAAACAACAGCAATATAAGAACAACTGCAATACAAACAGTGATAATCGTAAAATAATTGAAAGAAAAGGAAAAAAAGAAGACAGAAAAAAGTGGTGTTAGAAGGAATGTTAAGTGAGAAGAAAGAAGAAATTAAAATTAGAAGACATAGAAATAAAAAATATATCTATATAAAATGTAATAATAAAAAATTATCGAAATCTCCTCTAAGGAAATGGTGAGGAAAAAATCAGACAAAAAGAAAACAACAGCAAAAAAACAAACAAACAAACAAAAAACCCCATGAAAACCAAAAAAAAAAAAAAAAAGGCACCAACTGCAAAAATATTCTTGTGGTAGAAATATACCTATAAGTATCTATATGTCTGCTGTAGAGATCAACTTTCGTAGGAATATATTCATACTGCAATATACTTTCTGGACACCAGGTGGCGCTGCGGGTGGTTTTGAGACTTATACCTGGTTTATAGTTTATACCGTTACCATGGTAACCACCTTCCAGGGCCGATCGCCATTTTGGAGTTTCTGTAAAAGTTTGTCGCCTAAGAATTGTGCAACCTCGGCTGTTCTCCTCCGGACAGCACTTGCGACCGACCCTCCCACTCAGCGCAGGTGTCCACGCTTCCTAAGTCCCTCCAGTCTGCTCCCAGGTTCCCCCGCAAACTGGCGACTTTGCAATCAGCCATAAGGGGAGTGGTGCTGAGTTCGCGCGGTGTCTCCCGTAGCTGGTTCCCGGGGCTTCAGCAGCCAAAACCGGTCCGCGCCTTCAGTTGCTCCGCGGCCCCAGAAGCCAAAGCCAGGTCCTAGGCTTCTCGCCGTTCCGCGGTTGGAGCGCTTGTGGGATTTATTCTGAGTTTTATGATTTAGAGTTTTGGATGGGTGGCCGCCAGTTCGCTGCGCAGTCTGAACTGCCAGCCCCTTCCAACACCTGTGGGAAAGGTGCCCGCCCTTTTGGGTAGTTCAAAATGTCTGTTTCCCGGGCAGGATCCCTTCCCTTCAATTATCCAACAGTTTGCCCAGCTCCCTGCGGTTTTGAGTGGCTCTCCTTTCGGATGCCTCCCTCAGTTCAGGATTAATTACTTGTCAATTGGATTTTGTCAGCATTTACAAGCTGCTGACCTCCGTGGGGGAGGGGCCTGCTGGCCAGTACGGCCTAGCAGGGAAGATTCTCTACAACAGAGTGTGTGATTTTAAATTACCCCTCATATATAGCAAACTGCCAGTTCGCTGGGCTTCTCCAGCTGTCTGTCCACTCCAATAATCCACACACAGGGAAGGTCCAGACTGCCTTTCCTCTCACCTGGTGGCTTGGGAGAGGTGGGCTACACGTCCGTCCTGTCCGCCATCATGCTCCGCCTCCTGGACCCACTGAATGCTTTTAATTGGCTTGTCAAAGATTAAATAACGGTAAGTAGCTGGATTCATCTCTTGCTTCTCTATTCTGTTCCAGACATCTACTTCTCTGTTTTTGTGCCAGTACCATACTGTTTTCATCAGTATCGATTTGTAGTATAGTCTGAGGTCTGGTAGCGTGATTCCTCCTGCTGTGTTTTTATTTTTGAGTAATGTCTTGGCTATTTGAGGTTTTTTCTGATTCCACATAAAACGAAGAATTATTTTTTCAAGATCTTTAAAGTATGACAGTGGAGCTTTAATGGGGATTGCGTTGAAATTATATATTGCTTTGGGTAGTATGGACATTTTAACAATGTTGATTCTTCCCAACCATGAGCATGGTATATTTTTCCATTTGTTAACATTCTCAGCTATCTCCTTCCTTAGACTTTCATAGTTCTCTTTATATAGATCTTTCACGTCCTTTGTTAGATAAACTCCCAAGTATTTCATCTTCTCTGGCACTACTGCGAATGGGATAGAGTCCTTAATTGTTTTTTCAACTTGACTATTGTTGGTGTATATAAAGGCTACCGATTTATGAATGTTGATTTTGTAACCTGAGACACTGCTGTATTCCTTAATCACTTCTAAGAGTTTTGCAGTAGAGTCCCTAGTATTTTCCAGATATACAATCATATCATCTGCGAAAAGTGAAAGTTTGATCTCTTCTAACCCTATGTGGATACCCTTGATCGCCTTTTCTTCCCTAATGGCAATGGCTAAAACTTCCATTGCAATGTTAAAGAGCAATGGAGACCATGGGCAGCCTTGCCTGGTTCCAGATCTAAGTGGAAATGAGTCCAATTTAAGTCCATTCAATATGATATTGGCTGTGGGTTTGCTGTAGATGGCCTCTATCAGTTTAAGAAATGTCCCTTCTATACCAATTTTCTTAAGTGTTCTAATCATGAATGGATGTTGGATGTTATCAAAAGCTTTTTCTGCATCGAATGAGAGAATCGTATGGTCTTTGTTTTTTAATTTGTTTATGTGCTGGATTACATTTATAGATTTACGTACATTGAAGCAGCCTTGAGACCCTGGGATAAAACCGACTTGGTCATGATGTATGATTTGTTTGATATGTTGCTGGATTCTGTTTGTTAGAATCTTGTTGAATATTTTTGCATCTATATTCATTAGTGATATCGGTCTATAATTTTCTTCTCTTGTTGGGTCTTTTCCTGGTTTGGGGATCAGGGTGATGTTCGCTTCATAGAATGTGTTGGGTAGTCTTCCTTCTTTTTCTACCTTTTGGAACAGGTTGAGTAGTATAGGTACTAGTTCGTCTTTAAAGGTTTGGTAGAATTCTGATGTGAAACCATCTGGTCCCGGGCTTTTCTTTTTGGGGAGATTTTGTGTGGTTGATGATATTTCTGAACTTGATGTGGGCCTGTTCAACATTTCCAGTTGTTTTTGATTAAATCTTGGAAGGGGACGTGTTTCCAAGTAACGGTCGATTTCCTTCAGATTTTCGTATTTCTGAGAGTATAGTTTCTGGTAATATTCATGAAGGATTTTTTGGATTTCTGAGGAGTCTGTTGTTATTTCATCTTTGTTATTTCTGATTGATGAGATTAGAGATTTTACTCTTTTTTTCCTGATTAGGTTGGCCAAAGGTTTATCTATTTTGTTGACCTTTTAAAAAAAGCAGCTTTTTGATTTGTTGATCTGTTGTATTATTCTTTTGTTTTCAATTTCATTTAGTTCTGCTCTGATTTTGGTTATTTCTTTTCTTTTACTGGATTTGGGGTTGTGCTGTTCTTCCATTTCCAGTCTCTTGAGATGTCCCATTAAGTTGCTTACTTCCTCTTTTTCCGTTCTCCTGAGGAAGGCTGGCAGTGCTATAAATTTCCCTCGTAGAACTGCCTTTGCTGTGTCCCAGAGGTTCTGATAGTTCGTGTCTTCATTGTCGTTTTGTTCCAGAAATTTGGCAATTTCCTTCTTGATCTCGTCTCTGACCCAGCTATCATTCAGCATAAGGGTTATTTAACTTCCATGTTTTTGTATGTGTATGCAGATTCCTGTTGTTACTCATCTCAAGTTTTATTCCACGATGGTCCGAGAAGATGCATGGAATAATTTCTATTCCTTTAAATTTGCTGAGGTTGGACTCGTGACCTAAGATGTGATCGATTCTGGAGTAAGTTCCGTGGGCTGATGAGAAGTATGTGTATTCAGTTTTGTTGGGATGAAATGTTCTGTAGATGTCAGCTAAATCTAAATGCTGGATGGTTAGATTTAAATCTAGAATTTCTTTACTCAGCTTTTTGTTGGAGGATCGATCCAGCACTGCCAAAGGAGTGTTAAAATCTCCGACTATTATAGAGTTGGAGGAAATCAAGTTGCTCATGTCTGTTAGAGTTTCTCTTATAAACTGAGGTGCATTCTGGTTGGGTGCATAGATATTAATAATTGAAATCTCATCATATTGAGTCTTACCCTTAACAAATATGAAGTGACCATTTTTGTCCTTCCTTACTTTTGTTGGTTTAAAGCCTATTGTGTCCGCAAATAAAATCGCAACTCCTGCTTTTTTCTGGATACCATTTGCCTGAAATATGGATGACCATCCTTTCACCCTGAGTCTGTATTTGTCTCTTAAGTTAAGATGTGACTCTTGTATGCAACAAATGTCTGGCCTGAGTTTTTGTATCCAGTCAGCTAACCTATGTCTCTTTAGAGGGCAGTTTAAGCCATTCACATTAATGGAGAGCATTGATAAGTTTGGTGAAATTTGGGGTATTGAGTTTTTTGAAAGTCCAGTGGGCATTTTTAATCCTTTTGCCATTGTGGAAGTTAGAGTTTGATCAGAAGTTTCTGAGTGAGTTTACTTTTGTAGTAGAGGATTGGGTTCGTTATTATGGAGGATCGGTCTGAGAATATCCTGAAGAGCTGGTTTAGTTATGGCAAATTCCTTTAGCATATGTATGTCATTAAAGTATTTAATTTCTCTGTCGTAAATGAAACTCAGTTTAGCTGGGTACAAGATTCGGGGTTGAAAGTTATTTTGCTTGAGGAGATTAAACGTTGATGACCACCCTCGTCTGGCTTGAAAAGTTTCAGCAGAGAGATCTGCAGTCATTCTAATGTTCTTCCCTTGGAAGGTGATAGATTTCTTTCTCCTGGCAGCTTTGAGAATTTTCTCCTTCATATTAACTTTAGTGAAGTTAATTATGATATGCCTGGGGGATGTCTCATTGGGGTTGAGTCATGCTGGGGTTCTGAAGCTGTCTGCTCTCTGAATTTCAGTATCTCTAGGCATGTCTGGAAAATTCTCTTTCATAATTTCATGCAGAAGGGCCTCTGCGCCCAGTGAGGCCACTTCATCTGTTTCAGGAATTCCTATGAGACGCATATTTGCCTTCTTCGAGTTATGTCATAGCTCTCTGAGTGAGTGATCCATTTTTGCTCTCCATTTCTCTTCCTCTTTGAGAGTTTGGGCGCGTTCAAATGCTTTATCTTCGATGTCGGAGATCCTTTCTTCTGCTTGGTCCATTCTGTTACTAAGGGATTCCACTGTATTTTTCATATCTTTGAGGGCTGCAAATTCTTGTTTCAGTGTGTCTAAGTCTTTCGTGGTTTTGTCCTTAAATTCGTTAAATTCTTGAGACAGCTTTTGAATTTCTCCACGAATTCCTAATTCCATTTTGTTAATCTTGTTTGCCATCCAGATTCTGAATTCGATTTCTGACATCTCAGCCAGTTGTTTGTGAATGGGATCTTCAATTACATCTGCTGTATCTTTCCTTGGGCCGGGGGGTTGATCTATTCTGGTCATTCATGTTACCAGAGTTTTTCCGCTGATTCCACCCCATGATTGTTTTACTCCCTTTGATTTTCCTCTGGTGTTTTGTCGAGGACCCGTACAGTGCTGTGGCCTGAGAAACTGGGGCCCTGTTTGTTGTAGAGGGGCTAAGTGTTTCTGACTTGTTTTCAGCTGGTTTCTATGTGACCCTAGTGAGACAGTTACTCTGGGTTGAAGTCTCAGCTGTGGAGAAATACCAGCAATTAAGTCACCCTACCCACCACAGGCAACAAATGGAAAAGGAAAATCAAACCTTCCTACAACCGCACACCCAGGGCACCACCTGGATAGTCCGCAGGTGAGTGACTCAGTTCAAAAGTTCCAAGTCAATTGTCTCAGTCAGCAGCTGCCTCGGGTGGGAGAGTTCAAGAGGTCCCTGGGAACTGGGTCACAGGGGTCTGGTGGCTGCTCTAAAAGGCTTGCTCCAGTGCTGCGTGGAGTCAGGAAGAGCCACCAGTAAATAGATCAGTCTGGGAAGAATGATGCCTCCTTCCCCACCTTGCAGCTCTGTCACACCCAGTCTCTGCTAGCCAGACAGGGCTGTGACCCAGTCAGTTGTCTGCAGTAAGCAGATCCTCCAGGGGTTTGCACCTGCCTAAGTCACAGGGTAGTCTATGTCTGCTCGACTAGGCCGCTATTCTCTGTCTTTATCCAGTGGGGAGTGGTGTGGCCTGTCAACCTCGGGCGCTTGATGGAGGCTGGAGGTGTTCACTCAGTTCCAGCCCTACCCTTGGTTTATGTTACTGGGTGAAGGGAACAACCCCGTGGGAGTTTGTTTCTGACCTTGCCAGATTCCTCTGCGGAGGAGAGGCTGATTTGAGTTCCCAGAACCTGTGTCTCAGGCCCTGTCTTTAGTCCTGCGGGTTTGTATTCGCAGCATGATCAGTTGTTGGCTGTAGCCTCTTGGCCTCCTTTGTCTATGGGCTGGTGATCCCCTATGGGCCAGGTGCGTCTTAGGCTCAGTAGAGCAGTTCTCTGGATCAGCCCCACCCTAGGAGTTTCCCGGCTCTGCGGGTGTGTTTTCTAGTCCCCGTGTTCCACCCAGGTCGGTACCGTCTCAGGAAAACCCTTTATTCACGGGGCCTGTGTTTCAGTCCCAGGTCCGTTCCATGGTGGTTGCCATCTGAGAAGATGCTCGGCCTCATCTGGTTGCCCAGGAAGACAGGAGGAGAGGCTATGGGATATCTGAGGGTGGGCCTTGTTATTGCTGAAGATGGCTGTTGCTCTGCACCTCGGGGCACCACCGCTCCAGTCTAATTCCCTCTCAGCCGACCGTTGTCTTCTCGCTCCTTTTCTACAGTGTCAGCACTGGCCAGCTGCAGTCCAGGTCCTGTCTATACCTCTTGAGAGTTCAGCCAAGAATCTGGACTCCTGAGGGGACAGGTCTCCAGATCATGGAGTGAGAGTGGAGGGGGGTGTTAGGAGCTCAGGGTTACAGGTCATAACACCAAGCTCATTGAGTCCAAATGAACAAATAAACAGATACAAAGGTTACCAGGCACATGGGCCCATAGATGCAGAGATAGACGGAAACACATAAACATAAAAGCAATAGCCAAAACAACAGCAATATAAGAACAACTGCAATACAAACAGTGATAATCGTAAAATAATTGAAAGAAAAGGAAAAAAAGAAGACAGAAAAAAGTGGTGTTAGAAGGAATGTTAAGTGAGAAGAAAGAAGAAATTAAAATTAGAAGACATAGAAATAAAAAATATATCTATATAAAATGTAATAATAAAAAATTATCGAAATCTCCTCTAAGAAAATGGTGAGGAAAAAATCAGACAAAAAGAAAACAACAGCAAAAAAACAAACAAACAAACAAAAAACCCCATGAAAACCAAAAAAAAAAAATAAGGCACCAACTGCAAAAATATTCTTGTGGTAGAAATATACCTATAAGTATCTATATGTCTGCTGTAGAGATCAACTTTCGTAGGAATATATTCATACTGCAATATACTTTCTGGACACCAGGTGGCGCTGCGGGTGGTTTTGAGACTTATACCTGGTTTATAGTTTATACCGTTACCATGGTAACCACCTTCCAGGGCCGATCGCCATTTTGGAGTTTCTGTAAAAGTTTGTCGCCTGAGAATTGTGCAACCTCGGCTGTTCTCCTCCGGACAGCACTTGCGACCGACCCTCCCACTCAGCGCAGGTGTCCACGCTTCCTAAGTCCCTCCAGTCTGCTCCCAGGTTCCCCCGCAAACTGGCGACTTTGCAATCAGCCATAAGGGGAGTGGTGCTGAGTTCGCGCGGTGTCTCCCGTAGCTGGTTCCCGGGGCTTCAGCAGCCAAAACCGGTCCGCGCCTTCAGTTGCTCCGCGGCCCCAGAAGCCAAAGCCAGGTCCTAGGCTTCTCGCCGTTCCGCGGTTGGAGCGCTTGTGGGATTTATTCTGAGTTTTATGATTTAGAGTTTTGGATGGGTGGCCGCCAGTTCGCTGCGCAGTCTGAACTGCCAGCCCCTTCCAACACCTGTGGGAAAGGTGCCCGCCCTTTTGGGTAGTTCAAAATGTCTGTTTCCCGGGCAGGATCCCTTCCCTTCAATTATCCAACAGTTTGCCCAGCTCCCTGCGGTTTTGAGTGGCTCTCCTTTCGGATGCCTCCCTCAGTTCAGGATTAATTACTTGTCAATTGGATTTTGTCAGCATTTACAAGCTGCTGACCTCCGTGGGGGAGGGGCCTGCTGGCCAGTACGGCCTAGCAGGGAAGATTCTCTACAACAGAGTGTGTGATTTTAAATTACCCCTCATATATAGCAAACTGCCACTTCGCTGGGCTTCTCCAGCTGTCTGTCCACTCCAATAATCCACACACAGGGAAGGTCCAGACTGCCTTTCCTCTCACCTGGTGGCTTGGGAGAGGTGGGCTACACGTCCGTCCTGTCCGCCATCATGCTCCGCCTCCTGGACCCACTGAATGCTTTTAATTGGCTTGTCAAAGATTAAATAACGGTAAGTAGCTGGATTCATCTCTTGCTTCTCTATTCTGTTCCAGACATCTACTTCTCTGTTTTTGTGCCAGTACCATACTGTTTTCATCAGTATCGATTTGTAGTATAGTCTGAGGTCTGGTAGCGTGATTCCTCCTGCTGTGTTTTTATTTTTGAGTAATGTCTTGGCTATTTGAGGTTTTTTCTGATTCCACATAAAACAAAGAATTATTTTTTCAAGATCTTTAAAGTATGACAGTGGAGCTTTAATGGGGATTGCGTTGAAATTATATATTGCTTTGGGTAGTATGGACATTTTAACAATGTTGATTCTTCCCAACCATGAGCATGGTATATTTTTCCATTTGTTAACATTCTCAGCTATCTCCTTCCTTAGACTTTCATAGTTCTCTTTATATAGATCTTTCACGTCCTTTGTTAGATAAACTCCCAAGTATTTCATCTTCTCTGGCACTACTGTGAATGGGATAGAGTCCTTAATTGTTTTTTCAACTTGACTATTGTTGGTGTATATAAAGGCTACCGATTTATGAATGTTGATTTTGTAACCTGAGACACTGCTGTATTCCTTAATCACTTCTAAGAGTTTTGCAGTAGAGTCCCTAGTATTTTCCAGATATACAATCATATCGTCTGCGAAAAGTGAAAGTTTGATCTCTTCTGACCCTATGTGGATACCCTTGATCGCCTTTTCTTCCCTAATGGCAATGGCTAAAACTTCCATTGCAATGTTAAAGAGCAATGGAGACCATGGGCAGCCTTGCCTGGTTCCAGATCTAAGTGGAAATGATTCCAATTTAAGTCCATTCAATATGATATTGGCTGTGGGTTTGCTGTAGATGGCCTCTATCAGTTTAAGAAATGTCCCTTCTATACCAATTTTCTTAAGTGTTCTAATCATGAATGGATGTTGGATGTTATCAAAAGCTTTTTCTGCATCGAATGAGAGAATCATATGGTCTTTGTTTTTTAATTTGTTTATGTGCTGGATTACATTTATAGATTTACGTACATTGAAGCAGCCTTGAGACCCTGGGATAAAACCGACTTGGTCATGATGTATGATTTGTTTGATATGTTGCTGGATTCTGTTTGTTAGAATCTTGTTGAATATTTTTGCATCTATATTCATTAGTGATATCGGTCTATAATTTTCTTTTCTTGTTGGGTCTTTTCCTGGTTTGGGGATCAGGGTGATGTTCGCTTCATAGAATGTGTTGGGTAGTCTTCCTTCTTTTTCTACCTTTTGGAACAGGTTGAGTAGTATAGGTACTAGTTCGTCTTTAAAGGTTTGGTAGAATTCTGATGTGAAACCATCTGGTCCCGGGCTTTTCTTTTTGGGGAGATTTTGTGTGGTTGATGATATTTCTGAACTTGATGTGGGCCTGTTCAACATTTCCACTTGTTTTTGATTAAATCTTGGAAGGGGACGTGTTTCCAAGTAACGGTCGATTTCCTTCAGATTTTCGTATTTCTGAGAGTATAGTTTCTGGTAATATTCATGAAGGATTTTTTGGATTTCTGAGGAGTCTGTTGTTATTTCATCTTTGTTATTTCTGATTGATGAGATTAGAGATTTTACTCTTTTTTTCTGATTAGGTTGGCCAAAGGTTTATCTATTTTGTTGACCTTTTAAAAAAAGCAGCTTTTTGATTTATTGATCTGTTGTATTATTCTTTTGTTTTCAATTTCATTTAGTTCTGCTCTGATTTTGGTTATTTCTTTTCTTTTACTGGATTTGGGGTTGTGCTGTTCTTCCATTTCCAGTCTCTTGAGATGTCCCATTAAGTTGCTTACTTCCTCTTTTTCCGTTCTCCTGAGGAAGGCTTGCAGTGCTATAAATTTCCCTCGTAGAACTGCCTTTGCTGTGTCCCAGAGGTTCTGATAGTTCGTGTCTTCATTGTCGTTTTGTTCCAGAAATTTGGCAATTTCCTTCTTGATCTCGTCTCTGACCCAGCTATCATTCAGCATAAGGGTTATTTAACTTCCATGTTTTTGTATGTGTATGCAGATTCCTGTTGTTACTCATCTCAAGTTTTATTCCACGATGGTCCGAGAAGATGCATGGAATAATTTCTATTCCTTTAAATTTGCTGAGGTTGGACTTGTGACCTAAGATGTGATCGATTCTGGAGTAAGTTCCGTGGGCTGATGAGAAGTATGTGTATTCAGTTTTGTTGGGATGAAATGTTCTGTAGATGTCAGCTAAATCTAAATGCTGGATGGTTAGATTTAAATCTAGAATTTCTTTACTCAGCTTTTTGTTGGAGGATCGATCCAGCACTGCCAAAGGAGTGTTAAAATCTCCGACTATTATAGAGTTGGAGGAAATCAAGTTGCTCATGTCTGTTAGAGTTTCTCTTATAAACTGAGGTGCATTCTGGTTGGGTGCATAGATATTAATAATTGAAATCTCATCATATTGAGTCTTACCCTTAACAAATATGAAGTGACCATTTTTGTCCTTCCTTACTTTTGTTGGTTTAAAGCCTATTGTGTCCGCAAATAAAATCGCAACTCCTGCTTTTTTCTGGATACCATTTGCCTGAAATATGGATGACCATCCTTTCACCCTGAGTCTGTATTTGTCTCTTAAGTTAAGATGTGACTCTTGTATGCAACAAATGTCTGGCCTGAGTTTTTGTATCCAGTCAGCTAACCTATGTCTCTTTAGAGGGCAGTTTAAGCCATTCACATTAATGGAGAGCATTGATAAGTTTGGTGAAATTTGGGGTATTGAGTTTTTTGAAAGTCCAGTGGGCATTTTTAATCCTTTTGCCATTGTGGAAGTTAGAGTTTGATCAGAAGTTTCTGAGTGAGTTTACTTTTGTAGTAGAGGATTGGGTTCGTTATTATGGAGGATCGGTCTGAGAATATCCTGAAGAGCTGGTTTAGTTATGGCAAATTTCTTTAGCATATGTATGTCATTAAAGTATTTAATTTCTCTGTCGTAAATGAAACTCAGTTTAGCTGGGTACAAGATTCGGGGTTGAAAGTTATTTTGCTTGAGGAGATTAAACGTTGATGACCACCCTCGTCTGGCTTGAAAAGGTTCAGCAGAGAGATCTGCAGTCATTCTAATGTTCTTCCCTTGGAAGGTGATAGATTTCTCTCTCCTGGCAGCTTTGAGAATTTTCTCCTTCATATTAACTTTAGTGAAGTTAATTATGATATGCCTGGGGGATGTCTCATTGGGGTTGAGTCATGCTGGGGTTCTGAAGCTGTCTGCTCTCTGAATTTCAGAATCTCTAGGCATGTCTGGAAAATTCTCTTTCATAATTTCATGCAGAAGGGCCTCTGCGCCCAGTGAGGCCACTTCATCTGTTTCAGGAATTCCTATGAGACGCATATTTGCCTTCTTCGAGTTATGTCATAGCTCTCTGAGTGAGTGATCCATTTTTGCTCTCCATTTCTCTTCCTCTTTGAGAGTTTGGGCGCGTTCAAATGCTTTATCTTCGATGTCGGAGATCCTTTCTTCTGCTTGGTCCATTCTGTTACTAAGCGATTCCACTGTATTTTTCATATCTTTGAGGGCTGCAAATTCTTGTTTCAGTGTGTCTAAGTCTTTCGTGGTTTTGTCTTTAAATTCGTTAAATTGTTGAGACAGCTTTTGAATTTCTCCACGAATTCCTAATTCCATTTTGTTAATCTTGTTTGCCATCCAGATTCTGAATTCGATTTCTGACATCTCAGCCAGTAGTTTGTGAATGGGATCTTCAATTACATCTGCTGTATCTTTCTTTTGGCCAGGGGGTTGATCTATTCTGGTCATTCATGTTACCAGAGTTTTTCCGCTGATTCCACCCCATGATTGTTTTACTCCCTTTGATTTTCCTCTGGTGTTTTGTCGAGGACCCGTACAGTGCTGTGGCCTGAGAAACTGGGGCCCTGTTTGTTGTAGAGGGGCTAAGTGTTTCTGACTTGTTTTCAGCTGGTTTCTATGTGACCCTAGTGAAACATTTACTCTGGGTTGAAGTCTCAGCTGTGGAGAAATGCCAGCAATTAAGTCACCCCACCCACCACAGGCAACAAATGGAAAAGGAAAATCAAACCTTCCTACAACCGCAAACCCAGGGCACCACCGCCATCATGCTCCGCCTCTCAGTTTTCTTTATAGAGGTCCTTCACCTCCTTCGTTAGGTACATTCCTTGTATTTCATTGTCTTTGAGACTATTTTGAAGGGAGTTGTGTCCTTAATTAGCTTCTCATCTTGACTGTTATTGGTGTACACAAAGTCTACTGACTTGTGGACATTGATTTTATATCCTGAAACATTACTGTATTTTTTGATGACTTCTAGGAGTCTTGTGGTTGTGTCTTTGGGGTTCTCTAAGTATAATATCTTGTCTTCAGCAAAGGGGGGAGAATTTGACCTCCTCTGCTCCCATTTGGATTCCCTTTATTTCCTTGTCTTGCCTAATTGTATTGGCTAGAACTTCAGCACTACGTTGAATAGTAAAGGAGATAGAGAACAACCTTGTCTGGTTCCAGTTCTAAGAGGAAAAGCTTTCAGTTTTACTCCATTCAGAAAAATATTGGCTGTGGGTTTGTCATAGATAGCTTCAATCAGTTTTAGAAATGTGCCACCTATGCCTATACTCTTCAGTGTTCTAATTAGAAAAGGATGCTGGATTTTATCAAATGCTTTTTCTCCATCTATTGAGAGGATCATGTGATCTTTATTTTTGCCTCTGTTAATATGGTGGATAACGTTTATAGACTTGTGTATGTTAAACCAGCCTTGCATCCCTGGGATGAAGCCTACTTGATCATGATGAATGACTTTATTGATGATAAGCTGTAATCTATTGGCTAGGATTTTGTTGAGAATTTTTGCGTCTATGTTCATGAGTGAGATTGGTCTGAAATTCTCCTTTTTGTTTGGGTCTTTTCCTGGTTTTGGTATCAGGGTGATGTTTGCTTCATAGAATGTGTTGGGGAAGATTCCTTCTTCCTCAATGTTTTGGAATAATTTCTGCAGTACAGGAATAAGCTCTTCCTTGATGGTTTGATAGAATTCTGGAGTGAAGCCATGTGGACCAGGGCATTTTTTGGTTGGAAGATTTTTTATTGTTTCTTTGATCTCAGTGCTTGAAATTGGTCTGTTCAGGAGCTCTATTTCTTCCTGGCTGAGTCTAAAGAGATGGTGTGACTCCAAATATTGATCCATTTCTTTCACATTGTGAAATTTCTGGGCATAGAGTTTCTGGTAGTATTCAGAGATGATCTCTTGTATCTCTGTGGAATCAGTTGTTATTTCCCCTTTATCATTTCTGATTGAGGTTACTAGAGATTTTACTTTTCTATTCCTCGTTAGTCTTGCCAATGGTTTATCTATTTTATTTATTTTTTCAAAAAACCAACTCCTTGTTTCATTAATTTTCTGAATCTTTTGTTTTCAATTTCATTGATCTCTGATTTGGTTTTGGATATTTCTTTTCTTCTACTGTGTTTAGGCTTAGATTGTTCTTCTTTTTCCAATTCCATAAGATGGCTTGTGAGATTGTTGATGCGCTCTCTTTGTTTTTCGAATGTAGGCATCTAAAGTGATGAATTTTCCTCTCAAAACTGCTTTTGCAGTATCCCACAGGTTTTGGTAGCTTGTGTCTTCATTGTTGTTATGCTCAAGGAAGTTAATGATTTCCTGTTTTATTTCTTCCTTCACCCATCTGTTATTCAAGAGAAGATTGTTTAGTTTCCATGCCTTTGGGTGGGGTCGAGCATTTTTGTTAGAATTGAGTTCTACCTTTAGTGCCTTATGGTCTGAGAAGATACAAGGTAAAATTTCAATTCTTTTGATTCTGTTGATATTTGTTTTGTGTCCCAGGATATGATCAATTTTGGAGAATGTTCCATGGGGTGATGATAAGAATGTATATTCTTTATCTTTGGGATGGAGTGTTCTGTATGCGTCTATCAAGCACAGTTGTTCTAGGGTCTCATTTAATTCTCTTATATCTTTGTTTAATTTCTGTTTAGAGGATCTGTCCAGCTCTGTAAGAGGTGTGTTAAAGTCCCCTGTTATGATGGTATTATCAGATATCATATTGCTCAGACTGAGTAAGGTCTGTTTCAAGAATCTTGGAGCATTTAAATTGGGTGCATAGATATTTAGAATTGAAATGTCTTCTTGTTGTATTTTTCCCTTGACCAATATAAAGTGACTATCTTCATCTTTTTTGACTTTAGTTGCTTTAAATCCACATGTATCTGAAAATAAGAGTGCAACTCTTCTTTTCTTCTGAATTCCATTTGCCTGAAAAATTGTCTTCCAACCCTTGACTCGGAGCTTTAATTTGTCTTTTGAAGCCAGGTGTGTTTCTTGCAGACAGCAAATGGATGGCTTGTGTTTTTTAATCCAGTCAGCCAATCTATGTCTCTTCAGTGGGGAATTCAAGCCATTAACATTTATTGAGATAATTGATAAGTGTGGTAGTATTCTATTCGTCTTATTTTGTGAGGGTCCATTGCTTAGTTTTATCTTTTGCATCAGTGTGGAGGTTAGGTTCTGTCCTTTGATTTCTGAGTTCTTACTTTGCTGCTGATCCATTGTGGTGGTCAGTGTGCAGAACAGGTTGAAGTATTTCCTGTAGATCTGGTCTTGTTGTGGCGAATTTCCTCAATGTTTGTATATCCGTAAATGATTTGATTTCTCCATCAATTTTGAAGCTTAGCTTAGAAGGGTACAGAATTCTGGGCTGGAAATTGTTCTGTTTAAGTAGATTAAAGGTAGATGACCATTGTCTTCTTGCATGGAAACTTTCATTAGAGAAGTCTGTGGTCACTCTGATGGATTTGCCCCTGTAGGTCAACTGGCGCTTACTCCTGGCAGCTTGCAGAATCTTTTCTTTTGTCTTGACTTTGGACAGGTTCATCACAATGTGTCTCGGAGAAACTCAGTTAGAGTTGAGGTTTCCTGGGGTCCGCTATCCCTCTGAAAGCAGTGTGTCAGAATCTTTGGTGATATTTGGGAAATTTTCTTTTATAATATTCTCTAGTATGGCTTCCATTCCTCTGGGGCATTCTTCTTCCCCTTCTGGGATTCCTATAACTCGTATGTTGGAATGCTTCATAAAGTCCCATAATTCTGACAGTGAACGTTCTGCTTTCTCTCTCTTCTTTTCTGCCTCTTTTACTATCTGAGTTATCTCAAAAACTTTGTCTTCTACCTCTGAAATTCTTTCTTCTGCATGGTGTAACCTGTTGCTGATGCTTTCCATTGCATCTTTAAGTTCCCTGATTGACTGTTTCATTTCCTTCAGCTCTGCTATATCCTTTTTATATTCTTCATATCGTTCATCTCTGATTTGATTCTGTTTTTCGATTTCCTTTTGGTTATTTTCCACTTTATTAGCAGTTTCCTTCATTTCTTTCATTGTTTTCAACATGTGTGTTCTAAATTCCCTTTCTGTCATTCCTAACATTTCTGTATAGGTGGTATTCTCTGCAGTAGCTACGTCATGGTCCCTTGGCGGGGTTGTTCTGGACTGGTTCTTCATGTTGCCTGGAGTTTTCTGCTGATTCTTCCTCATGAGCGATTTCTTTTATCTGTTTTCTTGCCCTAATTTTCCTTTCACTTCCTCTTGCTCTTTAAGTTCTCATGCCTGTAGACTAAGGGTTACAGGACCAGAAGGGTGAGAAGGTTGAAGAGCAAAAAAGGGATGAAAGAAAGGAGGACCGAGTGAGAAGAAAAAAAAAGCAAAATAGGGAAAGGAGAGGGGGTTGGTAAAAGGAATATTGACAAAAAGAAGAGAGGCACAGAAAGTGGGAGACAGAGCAATATAGGTGTACAGTAGGGTACTTTGATACAGCCTTAAAAAAAAACACCTTCTGGGGGTGCCCAGTTGTGTGGTTCCCTTAAGGTCAGCACCTCTTTGCTAACCTGAGCAGACACAGTACCCCATCTCCACCAAGTAGAGATTAAAGACAAAAATGCTATAAATCAGACCAAAACAAGCAAACAGAAAACTTTACGGGATAAAATTGGCTGGAAAAACCAAATAATAGTGGTAGAAACACTAACAAAAATGAAGTTCTAATTATTGAAATAGGCAGCAATGGGAAATTATAATTAAAATCGAAAAATTGAGAAAGAAAAAGGATCTGTATGGAAAAGGTTGAACTTGAAAAACAAAACAACAATCCACAACATCAAAGTAAAGAAAAAAAAACAAGCAAACCAAAAAGAAAAAAAAAAAAACCACAACCAAAAATAAAGCAGTTTGTATATGTTATTGAATATTGTCTGGGCAACCCGTGGTCTTCTGGGGTATGAGATGTTAATCACAGTTTTGATACGACTGGAGGCTGCTAGTTTCTCAAACCCCAGCAGGTAGACACTCTAAATGTCTCTTCAGCCCAGTTAAAAGGCACTTTGAACTTGTTCACTTACTGAGCAGAAGCTTTCTCAGGTAAGTGCTTGTCATTGGAATCACTGCTGAAGTGGCTATCCACTTACCCTGTGTGTCAAAACTGGTCTCCCTCTGCCCCCAAGGGTTAGGGCTGCAAGGCGGCTCAGACCCCGCCCTTAGGCTACTTGTTCGCTGGGTTACCAGCTCCCACTCAATTCCAGCTCTGCGACCCTGAGGGCGGAGCTTGCCGGGGCAGATCGCTCACAATGTCTGCCTGTGACCCAGAGCCAAACATTATTAGCTCCGTCTGGCTCAGCAGCTCAGACTGGGGCCCTAGACAAACGCCAAAGTTCTCCGCACTCCTGCTCAGGCTCTCCCCAAGGCAGTTCAGTTGAGTGCCAAGTCCAAAGACACCAAAACAGTTCACAGGTAAGGCCTTTCTGGTTTGCAGTCTTGCTGCTACTGAACTTACAGTTGCGGGCGGGTTTAGATGGATTGAACACACGCGACCACTTGCCGGTTTTCCACTGTTTTAGTCATCCTCTTGGGGTCCAGAAGTCTCTCGCTGACTCCCTGTATCCTCTCAGGGGTGATGATAGGCAGATCCCACCAGCCAGAGATGCCTGGAGTCCTATCTCCCCAGACTCATGGTGCCCAGATGCAAGGAAACTGTTACTCGGCTGCCATCTTGCTCCGCCTCTGGCCTGCTTCCGCTGGCGAGGCAGGCCCTGGCCTTGTTTGGTGGAGTCTGTGGCCTAAGGTGTTGCTGCGCATAGGTTGGCGGAAGGCCTGTGCAGATGGGGTTGGCAGCTGTGCGAAAAATGGTTCAGGAGCCTGAGCAGATCTCCGGGACCATTATGGTTGCCCTTGGGTTGAGCATACAGAAGCTCCTGACTCTGTGGCCACATATGTGGTAATCTTGAGTGTAGCCTCTGATGTGATGAGGAGGGTTTGGCTCCCGGGAGTGAGTGAAGGGCAGCCTTCACAGAGTGGGTGGCTATGCAATGGTGGCACAATCTGCATGTTTACAGGGGAATGTTAGCCCTCCCCACATGTGTCTCTTCTGGCCAAGAACTGAGGTACGTTTTCCAGAAAGTTTGGGTCAATATCATGGGTGCACAGTATATTTTGCTCAATAACATGGGTGCAGAGTACATGGCAAAATATGGTATATTCTTGAGGGAGAATGTTAGTATTAATTCCCAGCAAGCATGGCTCACGATTCCTTTCCTTTGTGAACCAGCAAAGGCAAACCAGAGCACCTGCACGTGTGTGTCCAAAGACCTTTGAGGATGACAAAGACGAAATACATCCAGCTCTCCTGACATCTCCTGTCTCTGCAGGGTGAGTCCCTGCCCTTTGTGGTGCTTGTTCCAGGTGCTTGTTTCTCACCATCTGTGTTCTTCAATCTCAAATACTTGAGGAATACCCAGTGATTAACCATCTCCAACCTCTGAGGAATCCCCAGTAATTAACCATCTCCAACAGCTGAGGAATCCCCAGTAATTAACCATCTCCAACCTCTCTCCATGTGTCATACCCTGCCCAATCTCAGTCCTTAACCCTCACTCAGGACAAGTCTCAGGCCCAATTTCAATCCCCACTCCCAATCTTTCACCTGGTTCCCTATCCCAGATTAGGGTCTGGGGAGTGTGTTTTATGAGGCAAAGTGTGTTATGTCATCTGACATTTCCCACCTGATCTGGAATGTGTTACAGAAAGAACAGGAAATTATGTGGTGTTTACACTCTGTGATCAAGAAATCCCAGGAATATTTTGTCCTCTAGTTCACAACCTCACATTGCTAAGGAAATCCTCCAAGGTCAATATTTCAACCTCCATCCTTCTGGAGATTTTTTTCTCAGCAGTAATGTGCTTCTGAAAATAATAGGGCTTCATCTTCAAGCAAGAAAATTATGGATTCAACCAACTGGAAGCTTCCAAGAGAGCTGCTCTGAAATGCTACTTAACAAAATTATTCGAGAGTATGAGGAACATAGCCTGAGGAATGGCCCAAAAGTTTATCTGTTCAACGATCCAGATAGGTCTTCAGATAAGTGTCCCAGTCTAACTTTCTGAAAGAGCTATAAAAGCAGGGAACAATCCAAAGCCCTCAAGAGTGAGCCTACATCTGAAAAGAATTGGAACATGTGGGAACAACAAATTCTGAAGGTAGGATCTCCAAGACCCCAGAAGAAGCTCTAAATCTTATCACAAAGAAAAGTTTGGAACAGCAAATTAAGTTTCTAGCTTTAATCATCCCCTTGTGCCTCCTCACATGTGGGCAAAGAGAGGACAGGGAGCTCTACTACAATCTTTCATTTATACCAAGCATGAGCCAACAGAGAATATACAGACAATTAAGCATGAGCCAACAGAGAATATACAGACAATTCAGAATGGCAGGTAGACCCTCATCTAAGCATATACAGGATGTGTGAGGATATGCTTAGGAGAACATTATCCCCATCCCCATCTCTGAAGGCAGGTCCTCCTCCTGAACATCACAATTAGAAAGGAAAGGATTTCTGGTTGGCAGTGGATTTCTAAATGTAGAATAAAACAGAAGGGGAAAGAAGATACTCTTGAAAAGGGCAGCCCCAACTGTGTTAGAAGCATCCTTCCCCACCCCCATGCTCCACTGAGAGCCTGTGCCCCATTGCTCAATCCACGAATCCCTGCAGGTTTCAAGTTTTCTAGTTATTTCCCTAAAAGAAAAACCAACAGATTATTTCCAATAAATGGTCTCTTAAACCCCATGTCTTTTCTCTGTGCTGTCTGGGGGCAGAGGTTTTGGGGAACCTAGAGTGTGTTCTTAGTGCAGAAAGATAGGGGATAGTTCATTTCTTCACATTGCTTATTTGGCCTTCAAAAGTTGACCAGTGCTCTGGAACTCTTGTCAAGGAATGGATATTATGTACCCCAAATCCCCTTCAATGCCTTGGAAAGTTTGAGAAGATTGCCTTCATGAAATTCTATTGTAGCCCACACCTTCTCCTTCTTGTCTGTTTTATATCCTTTAGAGCAGTAAACAGCATAGGTCTTCTTTATCAGTGGTGCAGGCCAAAGATAGGCATATATTTCAGAAAATGATGGTTTAACACATGTGTCCATGTGTGGGAAGCAGTAGTGATCCACTTGAGAATTATAGAGGTAGGAGTGATGGTAAAGAAAGATAAGAGACAGAGTAAGGGGGTCCTCATCACATCAGAGGCCACACTCAAGATGTAGTCACACATGTAGCCACCGGAGCAGGAGCTCCTCAGATTCTCAACATGAGGGCAGCCATGATGGTCCCAGAGATCTGCCCATGGCTCGGGAACCCATCTGCGGCTCCCACCCCACAAGCCACAGCTTGCCTCGTCAGCACCACCACAACCCCCTCCCTTGGTCATGGCACTAGGCAAAGGCCACGCTGGCTCACTCCCACCACTAGGTGGAGGCCATGCTGGCTCACCCCCACCAAATCTGGGATTCTCCTGGACCTGAGCTCCACACACCCAGAACGCCAAAGAGGGAAAACACAACAGCTCCAGAAGGTCCATCGGGCCCCACACTCCCATGCCATACTACCCACATATGATGTGCATTCTTCTTTATCCCTCAAAAATTTGGGCGAAAAGGTGCACATTAAACACGGCAAATTTGGTAGTTGGGAGTCTGGCCTAAGTTGCCTTGGGAAAGGTCCTGTTTTCTTTTCATTTCTCTTTCACATCACATCATGAAATCACTCCAGTTTTTAACTTGTCTGTCCAAGAGTGCCATAATATCAGAGTTGGGCAGGGAGAGTTAACCAGATGTTAAAATATTGACTGCAGGGTCTCCCACAAATGAAGTCTCAGAAGGTGAAGGAGAAGAAACCGGAGAATTCTGAGACTGATAGGCTTGGAGGATCATTTGCTGTGGTTGCTCAGCATCCGGAGAGAAGATCTCCAGAGCAAGCTTCAGTGGATGGAAATGGATTTAGTTGAGTCACAACTGAAGTGCCATCTGGTGGCTGGCAGGTGGTGCCTGATGATGAACATGGGAATCAGGGCGACCACTGCCTGGGATAAACTTGATAAGATGTTGACATCTCAGGAAAGGCAAGGATCAAATAAATTTGCAGTGTCCATAGAGAAACTTCTTGTCTGATTGGAGAACCACATGTGCTCCCTGGGTGTGGCATATTGGGAGAAGAGGAAAGGCGGAGGCACAAAGCTGTGGCCAGGACCAGGAAAAGGAAACAGGGGCCTATTTGCCTAGTAGGCTGGGGTCAGTGAAGCCTGGTCCCCACACCTCGACCCACACATGACTTCACAATACCCTCCATGGCCTCCTCCCATCCCCAATCCCATGCCTACCCTCTCCCATGACCTTTGCAGGACACACTGAATTCCTGAAATGTATAGAGCATGCTTTCCAAAGGGTCCAGGAAACACACAGAATGATTCATCACCTTTTCAGAGTAAAATTCAGCTTCCTTCACTCTTCTGCTTCTCTTAGATAATTCTCCAAACAAGGAAAACATGGAGAGCAGATGATATGTAAAGAAGATAGGAGCACAGGGATCATACTGCAGTCCCTTTAGGGGAGACCTCTGATGGCCCATAATCAGCTGACAAGGTCAAATGGTCATGAGTATTATTAAAAAGGTTCGATCTATATGGTTTCATTTATCCAGTACATTACTCCACCTGCTGCTCAAAACCACCACGTGAGCTCAGACATCAGTGGTTACTTCAAAGAGGAAGCTGAGCACCCAGGAAGTCAAAGTACTGATACAGTCAGGAGACAGAAGTGCTGACTCCAAACCAACCTGAGTCTCTGGTGGACATCTAACATGGCCACCTACTGGGGAATACGCAGTGCCCAGGTCAGTCGCTGCTTCCTGCCCAGACCTGGGCAGAATGGAGACCTTGAGAAGGGTCTTATTGCTTAATATCTTCCTGTTACCCTTCCTCAGAGGGCTCTCTTTTCCCAGAGAGACTGAATCTAACAACTGACATCCTCTGAGAGCATGGACCTGGGGCCTCACAAAATTAACAGGAAGACTCACCATTAAACAAACTTACCTTTCAATGTTCCACCTTCCTTTCCCCTGTTGGCTCTGCCCTGATGCTGCTAAGAACAAAAGGAAAAGAAAGAGAGGCTGAGACCTGCTTCTCTCACACTTCTTTGCTGAGATGCCCAGACATTCATTATCCAAGAGTCACATGCCTCCCCATTTTAACAAATAGAAAGGTGTTCCTCTTATCCATTTTTAAAAGTGATAGACTATTTCCCATTTTCCTTTTCTGAAAAACTTAAGGTAGGATTTTGTTGTGGAATCTCGACTTAGTGTTCTCAGAAGTCCTCTGCTCAAGATCGACACAAAATTATAAAGCATCAGTCACATCTGCTTCCTCAGAGGACCCTGTATTCTGAGGACAAAGCTTGCATGGTGTGGACATTGCTCTCCTCAGCAGCTCAACATGAAGGGTTGGTTGAAGGGTTGGTTGGGTGATACCTAATATGGGATAGCAACAGTGAAGTGTCACTTTCTCAATATGCCAATCCAGAATCATGAAGTCACGTGTTTGGGGATTTATCCTAGAAGCCCCCACCCCCCTTTCCAGACACTCTGATGTGAGCCTACCTTGGAAGCCTTCATCCTCCTGAACCCCTAGCCCTTCCCCATATCTCTCCCTGGAGGAGTGATGCTCTATCACTCTCCAAGCCCATCAGACTCATTTAGAAATGTGCGAATAGGAATGGGAAACAGCAACAGGCAATCTCTCTTGGATGTTCCTTACCTTTGGGATGTCTTAGTTTTTCCAGAAGGTTGGTGAAAATGCTTTCAACAGAAGGAAGCAGGGGTAAAAAAGGAACAACCCAAACCACTCAGAAAGGAGAGGTAAGGGTTGATATTCCTGAAAGCTGAGGCAGAGCTCAGAAAACAGAGACTCTTCTGGACTGTCTGTACAGTGGGGCTGCATGAAGCAACTGAGTCCTGAGTGTTCCTGTGCTTGGCTGTAGCCCCAGGGCTGCATCACACAGCACAGAAGAGTCACAAAGGGGTTCTGGGGGGGAACTAGGGACGAGAGGAAGGCAGCCTCAGCCCTCCTGCAGCCACCCCAGCAGACCCCCTCTGCCCCTACTTGGACCTCTGGGTCTCTCTGCCCTGACCTCCATCCCATCTTACAACTTCACGTTTGCCTCAGTGAAATGTTCCATTTGTTTCATCTGTAACCCAGCTATTACCTGAGTACCCCTTTGCTTTGTGGAACCTTTGAGTTGGACCCTGGAAGTCTGAAACGGCACCAGCCACATATACCATAGGTGACGAATTTGAGCCTACTCCAGGCCTGCCAAACAATGACAACTACAACCAATAAATAGCTGGGCATTGTGGTGGGCACCTATAGTCCCAGCTTCCTGGGAGGCTAGGGCATGAGATTCACTTAAGCCCAAGAGTTTGAGTTTGCTGTGAGCTGTGATGACATGGTACTCTATGGAGGCACTCGGTCCCACCCACAAAAAAAATTCCCTCTTTTACTTCCATCTTCAGTCATTTTATTAATAAATTTTTTTATAATCCTATCTAAAGAACAGATAGTCCCACCTCTCTATGTAAATTTCATAACAGGTCTGCGAATCCTGAAGCCAGGTCACAGTGTGATAAACTGTTGACTCCTTCAGCCCAGGTTGGCAAGGTAGGACTTGGAAGTGTCAAAGCCTTTGGGAAAATTCTGGTCTTGAGCAGCCTTACCTGAGTCTTCTATGGGCAATGTGAACGTGACCTTTCCTAAATGCCTTGGCACACACACAAAGCTTGAGAAGATGTGTTCTATGTAATCACCCCCACAAATGCCCAAATTTCTACTAGTATGCCAGACTTTATTCAGGCTCTTCTTGTCAGGTGTATATAAAACCAATATACCTCCACCTTTTCCTTCCTTGTTTGTAAACTCTTTATCACATTATAGCTGTCCTCTGAACTGTCTCCCAACTTCTCACATCTCTCTTAAACTCTGCAGCCCTTCCCTTGCCAACAGCTTCAACTCTCTCCTCTCTTTAATGTGCATCCTCAATCAAGTTTTCACTTAAGAAATATTTCCTTCTTGAAACTAGGAGAAACACTGGGTGCTCTGCCCCTGACCTCCTAATGCAGGTTAACCAGTAAGTCCCACATTGTTCAAGAAATATGCAAATGCAGAGAAGAAGTTTTACCATCCCCAGCATCTGTAATTGCAAAAGTGATCTCTGGAACAAATCAGATACTGTGGGGCATAATTGTTTGCATTATACTGCCTCAGAAATGTACATCAGTTCACTATTAATAAAACAAAAAAGTGGATGTAAAAACTAAAATTTCAAAAATGTGAAATTATTTTACAGTTTACTATACTCATATCAAGGAATATTTTACATTTTGTTTATTTGTTTTTTATAGCTAGAGTCACTCATTCAGGTTGGAGTTAAGTGGTACAACCATAGCTCACTATAACTTCAGAATCCTGGGTTCAAAAGATGCTCCTGCCTTGGCCTACAAACTATCTGGGACTACAAGCATGCATCACCTCTAATTTTTGTAGATACGGGGTCTTGCTATTTAGCTCTGGCTTGTTTTAAACTCCTGGTCTCAAGCAATCATCCTGTCTCAGCATCCCAGGGGATTACAGGCATAAACCAGGTATTCCTGACCTGGAATATTATATTCAATAAGATGATGAGAATATTTAAATTGTTATGTGTATTAACAAAAGCACAAAATACAAAGGTATATGAAAAACACAATATTGTTATATATATGACAAACACATACTCACACACAAAAAGGTAGAAATGAAAATGCTAACCACATGAATGGACATGCCAATTAACTTTATTGTGGTGATTATTTCACAATGACGGCATGTGTCAAAATATCAAGTTATATACCCTAAATACATACAATTTTTAATTATCAACTGTACATCAATAAAGCTAGAGAAAATTCAAACTGAGAGACATTTTCCAAAATAAACAACTGAGAGATGCCTCAGCTGGCTTGGCAGGCTACAGACAGAGGAACGCCAATCCCAGGCAGCCTGTTCACCTGTGTTGTTCTGTGAGTTAGTTAAGCAGCTATAGCTGGGCCAACCATCCTTCCAGGTGCTTCCCGGCCTCCACCACCGTCTCCTGCAAAGGATCCCACAAGCCAAGAGAGGCTGCTCTTAAATTTCTGGAGTCAGGGGAGAGAGACAAGATGGCGGACTGAAGCCAGCTTTCAACAAAGGCTCCCGTCCAGAAGGAGAGTTAAGGGACAGGAATTTAGTAAGTATCCTGGTGGACTTGAGCCTCACCAAGAGAGAAGGCTGAAGAACGCACATCAACACCGCTGAGGCAAGTTGTGATCACAAGGACGCAAACAAAAGGTACAAAATCCACCACCAAGCGGACGGGAGTCCCCCTCCCCCATGAGACCGGCTCATGACCCCCACAATTGAACAAGTGGGCAGAAATTAAAGGCCCTCCCACTACACTCCACGGGAGAGACCTTCTAAAAACTGGACCTACCTCCCCTACTGGGGTGCCGTGGTGTTCTCCTGCCGGACATAGGGCTGAATAAAACTTTGGGAATCCTTTGCCGGCAACCCTGAATACCCGGCGCTCCCCTCCCGCCCACTGAGGTCTGGAGGCCTGTCCCCCAGGACTTCGGATCCTTGGGTGATTTCTCAAGGGGAGTGGACAGTCCCCGAGTTGCGACTGGTCAGCATTGACTCTGAGGCGCGCCGAGTGAGGAGAGGGCACCGGGCTGAGGGGGAGTCACGCCTCGCGGCACTTCCCTGCGGTGCAGTGCACCAACCCTCCCCGGGCATACGGGGCCCAAGACTGAATCAGACTCTGGCCTCCCCGCTGAGAGCTGAGAACCCCTACTCTCACTCGGGGTCTGAGGGCCTATCCCCCAGGAGTTCGGCTCCTTGGTTGATTTCTCGAGGGGAGTGCACAGTGCCTGAGCTGCGTCAGGTCAGCGCTGACTCTGGGATACGTGAGCGAGGAGAGGGCACTCTGCTGAGGGGAAATCAAGCCTTGGCGGCACTTCCCTGCGGTGCAGTGCAGGAGCCCTCCCCAGACAGTAGTATTGCGTAAAACTGAAAGAAACTCTAGCTTCCCCCCCCCACTCCCAATCGGGGTCTGGGGGCCCATCCCCCAAGAGTTCTGATTCTTGGGGGATCTCTTAAGGGGTGTGGACCCAGCACAAACTGCGGCCGCTCAGTGCTGACTCTGGGGTGCGGGACAGAGGAGGAAAGGGTTGCCTGAGTGCCCACACCAGAGCAGCAGTTCCCTGGAGGTAGATCAACAGCCGTTTTTTCTTTAACGGCAGAACGCTCACTTCTGGATATTCTGAGGCCACACCCCCTGTCTCCCTGGGCAACCAGAGGAGGCCACCGGCGACAGGGCTCACAAACCCGGGAAGCTTCCAGGGCGGGGCCGACCCAGAGAGGTGTTCAGACGCAATTCCCCAGCAGCAAAGACGTTTGAACTCAAAACAGCCCGTCTTCTGTAGGCGACGACAGGAACAGAGACAGAACCTCACAAAGTTGTCTGTTCTGTTCTGTTCTGTTAGCAGCATCCATCAGGGATGGAGCTAAGCCTGAGTGAACACCTCCTTCCCATCACCTGCATCAAACACTCAAAGATGTCAGGCCCCATCTCCTCCTGCTAGATAGCGGCAGTCTGCGGGGGCCTGGCAGACTTCCTTGCGATTCAGGCAGGTGCAAACATCTGCAGTGTCTGTTCACTGCAGGCAACTGGGTTAGCCATCTGCAGAGATACCAGTGACTGGGTCCGAGGGAGGGGCAAAGTGGGGAAGGAGACGTCAACCTTCCCAGACTGCTCTGTTTGCTGGGTGGCTCCTCCTGACTCCACGCTGCACCGGGGTGAGCTGTGTCAGAGGAGTCACCAGGCCCCTGTGATCCAGTTCCCAGAGACCTCTTGAACTCTTCCACCCGAGACAAGAGCCGATTGAGACAGTTGATTCGGACCTTTTGAACTGGGCTAATAGACTGAGGACTTTTCAGGCGGTGCCCTGGGTGTGCGATTGTAGGAAGGTTTGATTCTCCTTTTCCAACTGGGGCCAGAGGTGGGCAGGCGGGGTGACTTAATTGCTGATTTTTCCACACAGCTGAGACTTCAAGCCAGAGTAGAAGTTGCAATAGGATCAAACAGAAACCAGCTGAAAACAAGACAGAACCACTTTGCTCCACCACACCAGACAGGGCCCCAGTTTCTCAGGCCACAACACTGTACGGGCCCTCGATAAAACCCCAGGGGAAAAACCAAAGGGAGTAAACCATGGGGAGGAATCAGCGGAAAAACTCTGGTAACATGAATAACCAGAATAGATCAACCCCCCCAAGAAAAGATACGGCAGATGTGATTGAAGATCCCATTCATAAACAACTGGCTGAGATGTCAGAAGTCGAATTCAGAATTTGGTTTGCAGACAAGATTAATAAAATGGAATTAGGAATTCGAGGAGAAATTCAAAAATTGTCTCAAGAATTTAACGAATTTAAAGACAAAACCACCAAAGACTTAGACACACTGAAACAAGAACTTACAGCCCTCAAAGATATGAAAAATACAGTAGAATCCCTCAGTAACAGAATGGAGCAAGCAGAAGAAAGGATTTCTGACATTGAAGATAAAGTCTTCGAACGCTCCCAATCTCTCAAAGAGGAAGAGAAATGGAGAGCAAAAACGGATCACTCACTCAGAGAACTCTCAGATAATTCGAAAAAACACAACATAAGGGTTATAGGAATTTCGGAGAACGATGAAGTGGCTGCCAAGGGCACAGAGGCCCTTCTACATGAAATTATGAAAGAAAATTTTCCAGACATGCCTAGAGAATCTGAAATTCAGATAGCAGACAGCTTCAGAACCCCAGCACGATTCAACCCCAATAAGCCATCTCCCAGACATATCATAATTAGCTTCACTAAAGTTAACATGAAAGAGAAGATTCTCAAAGCAGCCCGGCGAAAGAAAACTATAACGTACAAAGGTAAGAATATTAGAATAACTGCAGATCTCTCTGCTGAAACTTTTCAAGCAAGAAGAGGCTGGTCATCAACTTTTAATCTCCTAAAGCAAAAAAACTTTCAACCCAGGATCTTGTATCCAGCTAAAATGAGTTTCATCTATGATGGAGAAATTAAATACTTCAATGACATTCATATGTTGAAAAAATTTGCCATAAGTAAACCAGCTCTTCAGGATGTTCTCAGACCTATCCTCCACAATGACCAACCCAATCCTATACCACAAAAGTAAACTCACTCAGAAACTTCGGATCAAACTCCAACTTCCACACTGGCGAAAGGATTAAAAATGTCCACTGGACCTTTGAAAAACTCGATACCCAAAATTCCACCAGACTTATCAATACTCTCCATCAATGTGAATGGCTTAAACTGTCCTCTAAAGAGGCATAGGTTAGCTGACTGGATACAAAAACTCAAGCCAGATATTTGTTGCATACAAGAGTCACATCTCAACTTAAAAGACAAATATAGACTCAGGGTGAAAGGATGGTCATCCATATTTCAGGCAAATGGTAATCAGAAAAAAGCAGGTGTTGCAATTTTATTTGCAGATACAGTAGGCTTTAAACCATCAAAAGTAAGGAAGGACAAGAATGGTCACTTCATATTTGTTAAGGGTAATACTCAATATGACGAGATCTCAATTATTAATATCTATGCACCCAACCAGAATGCACCTCAATTTATAAGAGAAACTCTAACAGACATGAGTAACTTGATTTCCTCCAGCTCCATAATCGTTGGAGATTTCAACACTCCCTTGGCAGTGTTGGATCGATCCTCCAGAAAGAAGCTGAGCAAAGAAATCTTAGATTTAAACCTAACCATCCAATATTTAGATTTAGCAGACATCTACAGAACATTTCATCCCAAAAAAACTGAATACACATACTTCTCATCAGCCCACGGAACTTACTCCAAAATTGATCACATTTTAGGTCACAAGTCTAACCTCAGTAAATTTAAAGGAATAGAAATTATTCCATGCATCTTCTCGGACCATCATGGAATAAAACTTGAATTGAGTAACAACAGGAATCTGCATACCCATACAAAAACATGGAAGTTAAATAACCTTATGCTGAATGATAGCTGGGTCAGAGATGAGATTAAGAAAGAAATCACCAATGTTTTGGAACAAAATGACAATGAAGACACAAACTATCAGAATCTATGGGACACTGCAAAGGCAGTTCTAAGAGGGAAATTTATAGCACTGCAAGCCTTCCTCAAGAGAACGGAAAGAGAGGAAGTTAACAACTTAATGGGACATCTCACGCAACTGGAAAAGGAAGAACATTCCAACCCCAAACCCAGTAGAAGAAAAGAAATAACCAAAATTAGAGCAGAATTAAATGAAATTGAAAACAAAAGAATAATACAACAGATCAATAAATCAAAAAGCTGGTTTTTTGAAAAGGTCAATAAAATAGATAAACCTCTGGCCAACCTAATCAGGAAAAAAAGAGTAAAATCTCTAATATCATCAATCAGAAACAACAAAGACGAAATAACCACAGACTCATCAGAAATCCAAAAAATCCTTAACGAATATTACAAGAAACTTTATTCTCAGAAATATGAAAATCTGAAGGAAATAGACCGATACTTGGAAGCACGCCACCTTCCAAGACTTAACCAGAATCAAGTGGAAATGTTGAACAGACCCATATCAAGTTCAGAAATAGCATCAAATATACAAAACCTCCCTAAAAAGAAAAGCCCGGGACCAGATGGTTTCACGTCAGAATTCTACCAAACCTTTAAAGAGGAATTAGTACCTATATTACTCAACCTGTTCCAAAATGTAGAAAAAGAAGGAAGACTACCCAACACGTTCTATGAAGCAAACATCACCCTGATCCCCAAACCAGGAAAAGACCCAACAAGAAAAGAAAATTATAGACCAATATCACTAATGAATATAGATGCAAAAATATTCAACAAGATCCTAACAAACAGAATCCAGCAACACATCAAACAAATTATACATCATGACCAAGTTGGTTTTATCCCAGGGTCTCAAGGCTGGTTCAATATACGTAAATCTATAAATGTAATTCAGCACATAAACAAATTAAAAAACAAAGACCATATGATTCTCTCAATTGATGCAGAAAAAGCTTTTGATAATATCCAGCATCCCTTCATGATCAGAACACTCAAGAAAATCGGTCTAGAAGGGACTTTTCTTAAACTGATAGAGGCTATCTACAGCAAACCCACAGCCAATATCATATTGAATGGAGTTAAATTGGAATCATTTCCACTCAGATCAGGAACCAGACAAGGCTGCCCATTGTCTCCATTGCTTTTCAACATTGTAATGGAAGTTTTAGCCACCGCAATTAGGGAAGAAAAGGCGATCAAGGGTATCCATATAGGGTCAGAAGAGATCAAACTCTCGCTCTTCGCAGATGATATGATTGTGTATCTGGAAAACACTAGGGACTCTACTACAAAACTCCTAGAAGTGATCAAGGAATACAGCAGCGTCTCAGGTTACAAAATCAACATTCATAAATCGGCAGCCTTTATATACACCAACAACAGTCAAATTGAAAAAGCAGTTAAGGACTCTATCCCATTCACAGTAGTGCCAAAGAAGATGAAATATTTGGGAATTTACCTAACAAAAGACGTGAAAGATCTCTATAAAGAGAACTATGAAACTCTAAGAAAAGAAATAGCTGAAAATGTTAACAAATGGAAAAACATACCATGCTCATGGCTAGGAAGAATCAACATTATCAAAATGTCCATACTACCCAAAGCAATATATAATTTCAACGCACTCCCTATTAAAGCTCCACTGTCATATTTTAAAGATCTTGAAAAAACATTACTTCGTTTTATATGGAATCAGAAAAAACCTCGAATAGCCAAGACATTACTCAGAAATAAAAACAAAACAGGAGGAATCACACTACCAGACCTCAGACTTTACTACAAATCGATAGTGATCAAAACAGCATGGTATTGGCACAAAAACAGAGAAGTAGATATCTGGACAGACTAGAGAACCAAGAGATGAATCCAGCTACTTACCACTATTTGATTTTTGACAAGCCAATTAAAAACATTCAGTGGGGAAAAGATTCCCTATTTAACAAATGGTGCTGGGTGAACTGGCTGGCAACCTGCAGAAGACTGAAATTGGACCCACACCTTTCACCATTAACTAAGATAGACTCTCATTGGATTAAAGATTTAAACTTAAGACATGAAACTATAAAAATACTAGAGGAGAATGCAGGGAAAACCCTTGAAGAAATTGGTCTGGGTGAGTATTTCATGAGGAGAACCCCCCGGGCAATTGAAGCAGCTTCAAAAATACACTACTGGGACTTGATCAAACTAAAAAGCTTCTGCACAGCTAAGAACACAGTAAGCAGAGCAAGCAGACAGCCCTCAGAATGGGAGAAGATATTTGCAGGGTATATCTCTGACAACGGTTTAATAACCAGAATCCACAGAGAACTCAAACGCATCAGCAAGAAGAAAACAAGGGATCTCATCGCAGGCTGGGCAAGGGATTTGAAGAGAAACTTCTCTGAAGAAGACAGGCGCACGGCCTTCAGACATATGAAAAAATGCTCATCATTTTTAATCATCAGAGAAATGCAAATCAAAACTACTTTGAGATATCATCTAACTCCAATGAGACTAGCCTATATCACAAAATCTCAAGACCAGAGATGTTGGCGTGGATGCGGAGAAAAGGGAACACTTCTGCACTGCTGGTGGGAATGCAAAATAATACATTCCTTTTGGAAAGATATATGGAGAACACTCAGAGATCTAAAAATAGATCTGCCATTCAATCCTGTAATCCCTCTGCTGGGCATATACCCAGAAGACCAAAAATCACAACATAACAAAGATATTTGTACCAGAATGTTTATTGCAGCCCAATTCATAATAGCTAAGTCATGGAAAAAGCCCAAGTGCCCATCGATCCACGAATGGATTAATAAATTGTGGTATATGTATACCATGGAATACTATGCAGCCTTAAAGAAAGATGGAGACTTTACCTCTTTCATGTTTACATGGATGGAGCTGGAACATATTCTTCTTAGTAAAGTATCCCAAGAATGGAAGAAAAAATACCCAATGTACACAGCCCTACTATGAAACTAATTTGGGACTCTCACATGAAAACTATAACCCAGCTACAACTTAACAATAGGGGGAAGTGGGAAAGGGGGGGGTGGGTCGAGGGAGGGGAATCGGAGGGATCACACCTGTGGTGCATATTACAGGGGTATTTGCGAAACTTGGTAAATGTAGAATGTAAATGTTTTGGCACAGTAACTGAGATAACGCCGGAAAGGCTATGTTAACCACTGTGATAAAAATGTGTCAAATGGCTTATGAAGTGAGTGTATGATGCCCCATAATCATATCATTGTATACAGTTATGATTTAATAAAAAAAAAAATAAAAAAAAATAAAAAGAATGCCCAAGGTCAAAAAAAAAATAAAAAAAATAAACAACTGAATTTAAAATGGGCAAAAGAGTTAAATAAGTGCATCATAAAGGTTTAGATCCAAATAATCAACAAGATTATGCAAAGATAAGATGCTCAACCTCATTATGTATCAGAAACAGAAAATTAAAACTGCTCAGATAGCTAAAATGAAAACACTGACAATACTAAGTGTTGACAAGAATGCAGAGTAACTGGAAATCACATACATTGCTGGTGGGAATTTATGTTAATACAACCACTTTGGAAAAATTTTTTTTTTTTTTTTGTATAGATAGATTCTCACTTTATAGCCCTTGGCAGAGTGCCATGGCATCAACACAGCTCACAGCAACCTCCAACTCCTGGGCTTCAGCAATTCTCTTGCCTCAGCCTCCAGAGTAGCTGGGACTACAGGTGCCCGCCACAACGCCCGGCTATTTTTTTTTTTTTTTTGGTTGCAGTTCAGCCGGGGCCAGGTTTTGAACCCGCCACCCTCGGTATATGGGGCCGGTGCCCTACCCACTGAGCCACAGGTGCCGCCCCACTTTGGAAAATTATTGAGCAGTATCCCTGTACCCTTTAAGAGATCATTTCTAGCCCTGGGTGTATACCCAAGAGAACTGAGTGCAGTGACTACCAATAGAAAGTAAAAAATGTTCATAGCAGTTTGGTTCATAATAAAACAAAACAAAACAAAAAATCCCAATAATGAAGAATGGAAAAATACTGCAGTTTATTTACATCATAGGAATGAATAGGTATAGTTTTATACATATTTATCTGAGTATACAGGTATAATAGGAGATGAGGTCTTTATTTTTTTGATGTATCCTGATGATCACCTGTCATCTTGTGGCTTGTCCTTTAACTCTCCTTATAATGAGTTTTGTTGATACAGTTCTCAATTTTGATAAGATACAATCTATTATTTGTTATTGTGTGTGCGTGTGTCTAGGTATGCTGTGTGTAAAAATCTTTGCATAGTCAAGAGGTGGAGCAAATGGCCAAATAGAACCCTCCAGGGAATGTCCCCTGGCAGGAACACCAAAATGAACAACTACGCACACAGAAAAACATCTTTTTAAGAACCAAAGAACCAAAGAACAGACAAACAATCACAGAAACTACTTTTATCATCATAACATGTAAAGAGTCACTGAAGAAGGTAAGAAAGATGGTTTGCTCAGACCACAAAACCTCAAAACACCTCCTCTACCTCCACAGGTGTCAGGCTAGCACTGAGTGGGGAGAGAATCTGTATGCCTGGGGAAAGGTGGGCACAGGACTGTAGGACTTCACATTGGAACTCATTGCCATCCTATTACAGGAGAACAAGACAGGGCAGAATTCTGCTGGCACCCATGAAGGGAGCATGCAGACCAGCCCCAGAAAGGAATCTTTTACCCCTGCAGTGAGAACCTGAGTTGTAGCTATTTCCAGCTACACTAGCTCATGGAAGTGGCCTGAAGCCAGGAATAAATGTGAAAGATAGTCAGGCCACAAGGACTGTGGTCCTTGGGCAAGTCTTGGTGCTGTTTGCTTAGATACAATGGACTTGGGGTGCACATAGCTGGAATACCAGCTGTGGTGGCCAAGGGAGTGCTCACAATAACTCCTACCTCAACTCCAGGAAGTGCAGCTCAGGGAGAAGCTTGGGATAAGTAAAGGCAAGAGCACAGGGAACTTTGTCACACCATAAAATAAAGTACCACACAGATGCTTAAAGTCCATGATTGCAGGCCTTAGCTCCTAGATGACGTTACTACACTTAACCCTGCACCAGAAGGAAACGTGCTTCCCTGAAGGGAAAGACCAAGCCCTGGCAGGATTCATCACCTGCTGACTAAAGAGCACTTGGGCCTTGAATAAACACCAGCAGTCTCCAGACTACATAGTCTTTTGTGACCAGAGCAGTGGTGGCTGCGGGAAGGGCTTGCATCATCACTCTCCCAACTCTAGGCATCCCGGCATGGAGAATGAGATTCCTTCCGTTTGGGGGAAAGTGAAGAAAGACAGTGAGATGGTGATCCAGGGAATTCTCTCCAGACTTACCTAGGCCCACCAAGGCGGTACTACCAGTAGGCGGCCAGAGTCATGGTGTTACTTGTCTTGTTGCACTTCCTAGTGCTGACATAACAGAAGTCACCAAAGACTTACATCACAAAACTCAAATCCCTCTGAATACCAAAAAGCATGGGTACCAAAGAATGGGTACAAATGCCCAGACTGCAACAAAAGCCTAGACACCAACAGACATCCACAAGCATCAAGAACATCCAGGAAAACATGACCTCACCAAATGAACTAAATAAGACACAAGTTACCAATCCCAAAGTGATGGAGAGGAATATTTGGGTATACCCCAAGGTCATGAAGATATTATCTTATGATTTCTTCAGAAGTATTATTTTACCTTTTACATTTCACCCTGTGATCCATCTTAGATTTTTTTTGTGTGTGTTCAGTACATGTTAGAAAGAGATTTTTTTTCTCTATAGATGTTCAATTATTTACTTTTATTTCCTCCACTGAATTGTCATGAAAGTTTTATCATTAAATCAACACATTGAGTGGAGAGGGAACTGAATTCTGGACTGAATTCTCTTAGTTCACACCACTTTAATACTAGTTTCAATTAATACCACACTAATTTAAATAAAAAATCTTAACTTTAATTCTTCAAATCTGGTATTATGAGTTTACTGACTCTGCTCTTCTCCTCAAAGATTGAGCTTTTGCTTGGGTTGCATTGACTCCATAGTTCACTCGAGTAATAAGTGACATTGTAACAATTTTCATTACATATACTCAATTAATAAATACCCAATATCTCTCCATTCTTTGAAGTCTTAAATTTCTCTCCGCATTTTCTCTTTTTCGGCTTTCAGTATGAGAAATCTTTATATCTTTTGTTAGAGCTTACATAAATGTTTGATGCTTTATGCTATTTTTATTTATTTCATTTCTAAAGTGTTTATAATTGATATATATACATAGAAATGCAATGTTTAACTATTTTACTTATAGACAACTTTTTCAGATTCACGCATTAATTTTAGTACTTTGCTTGAAGATTCCTCAGGGCACACAATTAAGTCCCTTGTGATTAATAACACTTTCAATTATTCTTTCATTTTCCAGTATTAATATCTCTAACATTATTCGTGCCTTCTGGAAATGTGCAGGAAAAGGTCAAATTGAATTAGTGTTTCTTTTTTTGATGCCAGGAAGAAAGTGTTCAATGTTGTACCATTAAGTATGATTTGGCTGAAGGATTTTTGTAGATACTCTTTATCAGATTAAGAAAGTTTCCTTTTCTTTTCTAGTTTGCTGAACATTTCTGTCATGAATGATTACTTAATTTTATCAAGTGTCTTTTCAACCTCCATTGAGATAATTAGATTTTCTCCTTTATTTTGGTAATGTGTTGAACATTAATGTGTTGAATTGATTGATTTTCTAAAACACACTCATTCCTAGAAAAAAACCACATTTGTCACCAAATTCAGGTTCTGTTAGTTATTATTGTTACAACCACCCATGGTCCCTGGCCTACAGAGAATGGACATGATGTAGGTCTTCAAGGATAATTGTATAGCCTTTCTTAATGCGTTGACTCCAGGGCGCTTTGCTCAGGCTCTCTGAGGCTGGGGGCTGTGGTTAAAGTGATGTGGAGAATATGCACATAAGTTCTTATAATATTTCCATTTCTCTTCAGTCTCCTTTGGTCACAGAATGCAAGAGGACTTATAATACTTTGGACTCATTTACAGGGGCTACCATTGAATACAGGTCTCAATCAGCAGGTCCAACAGACTTTTGTTGCTTCTCCCGAGCACTTGAGCTTGCATAATAAATCCAAGATTCTGGGCGAGTACACCCATGTAAATAAATTTGTACTGATGGCCTTATGTTTTATCCCACTTCATCTTACAACCTTTTATAATCTTCTCTACTTTGGCCTTGTGACTCTCAGGAGAGTGGCTACAAGCTCTAGCCCTGCCTTGCTCTGGCTATAGGAGATTAGGTTATGGACGTTTACAATATGACTTCGTGGGGAACATCTTTATCTGGGTGAAAGGACCAATGCCTACATATCTGACCTGTGACCAGGTATGCCTCTCACAGGAAACTTATTTATATTGGAATTATTTATATTGGAAGAGGTCTTTGTTCCTCTGCCTTGTGTTAAATTTATTCCTGTTAAGAAAGGCACTCTCCCCAAATATGCAAGAATAACTTTTACACTTTTTCCTTCCAATGCTTGTTGACTGGCTTTGCAGAAATAAAGTTTGAAAATAAAAATAAATAAATAAATAAAAAAGATAACCACTCTCTAGGGGAGCCTTGTCCAGGATAAAAGTCAGGGCAGGGATATCAGCCAAGTGAGACACAGAGGGGGCAACACAAACAATATGGAAAACACGAAATGACAGAAGTTTATGACTTATAAGCCCATGAAGGAAGAGGAGATGCAGTTAGGGCCAATAGGAAGGTCACAGCGACAGTGTGCAGAGCCAGCAAGTGCTGAGAAAGACAGAGAGGGGCCTTTGGGCTCAGGGTCCGGGACATTACTCAAGCAGGTTTTCCATGGGGATCTCTAACAGCTGGGCTTAGAGCAAGCAGGTGCCCATCCCAAGGGTTCACACCATGACCAAGAGATGGTCACTGTGCACGTATGCACAGGCCATGTGGCATGTGGGTGTCACTGGAATGAGTCAGGTTTATGGAGTTAACGTTCAGAGGGAGGTGCTCACCAGCAGCGGATTGTATTAAAGATATCTGGACTGACCATACTGACGAACTGGGAGGAGGTGGAGAACAGAAACTATGTCAAGGGTAACTGTGTCCTGCTTCCAGTATGAGAAGGTTGGACCTATATTCACAATGGATGCTGAGGAACATACAATACAGAAATGCACTACACATCCTCAGAATTCACTGCTACACACGCGCTTCTACTCCTGCTGTTGTAAATTGAAAACACCCTGTAGTTCCATCCGTATATAGGCTATCTTCCCCAGAAACAGGTACCACCCCATCTTAGCTATGCTGAGAACTAACTCAAGAGCCGAGACAGGCAATGAGGGGAGGTAGGGTGCGATGTGAGGAGAATCACCTCAGCTTGTGAGCACTGGACACAGGTGCTGTCACTGAAAGACTTTTCTTCTAACAGTGAGGGTGAGATTCCCTAACACAGCAAAGGAAATTCCGGGAGGATGGGGGTCAGGGAGACAGGGGTTACAAAGTTCTCAGCACTCCTCCTTGTAGCGGCCTACATCTTCCCCATCTCAGCCTGACGTGGGGATGAGCCCTGGCAGAATCCAGCACCAAACTGGGGCTACACTTTTACATCCTCACCATCAATCCCAGGACTTGGTTTTCATCCTGATCTCCTCCACAAAGAAAAGATTGACCCTTTCAACTTGCCCTGGAGGTTTCCTTATTTTCCTTGTGTATATGTTTGGTTGGCTTTAATATCTACTTTCCCTATGCTGATTTTCAGGTCATCTAGAAGAAACCAGTTCGTACTACAATCTTTATACCACTATTGTCTTGACAAATTCTAATTGCCACAGACCCTGGATCTCCCCATCGCTGTCCCATGACCCTCACTTTATCCTCAACCACCAGTGATGATCTTCTGAATATCACTGCATTTCATGTATCACTGTTGAGCCATTATCCCAGGAAGGAGAGGATTCCTTCTATATTAAATTTTAAAATAACCCAATTCCATAATTCCATTTTTGTGGGTTTAATACCTGCATTCACTCCAGATACCATTTATCAAAAGAATCCTCACAGACAACAGAATCATCAAAAGGTAATAGAAGTGAACTTCAATGAAGGAACTATTTACAAAGGCATGGGGGAGGGGAATGGAAACCTGAAGCTGCCCTCCACTGTCTGAAGTCTGACTTTGAGGTTATCTCCATGATGAAGAGCTTGGACATTATGAGTTAGGTGATGGAGAGAGGGGGAGTGATTTTCAAGGGATACATAATTATAAATAGAGCTGCAATAAACATTCTGGTGCAAATGTCTTTGTAGTAAAATGATTTTTGTTCTTCTAGGTAGATACCTAGTAATGGAGTTGAGACATCATATGGAAGATCAACTTTCAGATCTTTGAGAATTCTCCTTATAATGGAATTGAAATACATTCTTCTTAGTAAAGTATTGCAATAATGGAAAATTGAACGTCCAATGTATGCAAAACTAACTGGAACAAATTCATAAACCATTACATGCTCACATGAACAATAAAACACAAATATAGTCTAGTACGGGGGCAGGGAAGAAGTGGGGAGAAGGCAGGACAATTGACAGAAGGAGGGAGGGTATGTGGACATCTCACCTAATGGGCACAATATGTGGTCGGATATCATGGCCCCTGGGTGAGGGGTTCTTTTATGACTTGAACTTTCTTTGGAAGTGAGAACAATGTAATATAAAAATTTTTAACCACATACTTACCTGGCAGGGGAGATACAATGATCACGAAGGTGGTTTTCCCAGGGCGAGGCTTATCCATTGACCCCTGCGATTTCCCCAAATGTGGGAAACTCGACTGCATAATTTGTGGTAGTGGGGGACTGTGTTAGCGCTTTCCCCGATTAAAAAAAATAAATAAATAAAAAAATAAAAATTTTTAGCCACATATTATTTTGAAATAAAAAATAAAATAAAGAGATTAACACAATCATATTTGCACGTAATAAATGTAACTTTGGGTCCAGTAACCAGACATATCTATAAAGAAGTCTGGTTGAGAAAGGAAGATAAAAATCAAATCGTAGCTAGAAGTGATTAAAGATGGAGAAGGATTTATTGAATGTCTAAAGAGACTATAGTGTGTCAGTTAATGGGAAAGAGCTGGTGTTGAGGCAGATATTGGAGAGAAAATTCTGTAGCTGAAAGAATCGGTGATCAATACAACTAAGATGACAGTCGAACCTAAGGATGAGGGCATACTGGGTGCAGGTGCACTTTGCTTCTGAGTCTTGTGAGAAACAGAACAGAAAGTAGGCCGGTTCCTGGAAATGATGTCCAAGGGAAAATATTGAGGAAATAGTTCCTATGGGTTTAAATTTCTCCATGAAGGGGGAAGTGATACCCAGGTTACCAGGAGAGTTTTAATGTAGAGATTTGTGGTGAGTTTGTGAGGAGTGGCAAAGATTTGAATACACTGGCATGAGTCATGGGAAAGACAGGACCACTCAGGATTGTTGGGAGTCCAAATGAAATGCAGAATCATGAATTACAGCTCCTGCCTTGTGTGATTTCTTCACTATACCTTGGCTATTAGGAAACAGGGAGTGAAAATATGGGTAGCTTGTCGTAGGGTTCAGACTTTGCCGGAAGGGTGACTGGCCATGGAGTTTAGACTGCGGAGGGATGAGAATGCTAGACCTGGGCTGGTGACCTGGCACACAACACAGGTTTAGATGCTACAAATTACTGTTATATCAAAGAGCAGGTAGACACAAAATGAATCAGCTGCAACAAGCAGCATTTGGCAATTAAACAACATTAGCACAATAGTGTTAAAGACAATCCCGACTTGCATCCACTTAACTATTTGGCTTCCTCTAACCTGAATCTCTTTTTCTCTCAGCATGATAAATGTCCCTTGACTCCCTCTTCCCAACTCCCATAAACTTTTGTTTATTGGCTCCACACAAGCAATGCTCTCTTTGTCTCACCTCTTACCTCCAGGATAACTTGCATGTTACCCGCCCCAATACTGGCCACATTAGAAACCCAGTTATCAATTAAGCCTGTGGTATTATGTTCCTCACTTTCTAGTCAGGAAACCACACCATTAAGGTCCAAGTAACCGTGTGCTTCCACGGCACATGAGCATGCCCCCCATAACCGGTTCCTTAGTATCATCTACACTTTTCTTCAGATCCTCCTTCAAAAAGCTCAGTGTCCACCACAGCAATAACCCCTCAACCACTCCCACCCGCCCTCACTCACCTGTGTGATACTCTGTTCACTGAACACTTTTTCTGAGACATGATTAAACCACTATTTTCGGTAATACATACCTATCTTTGTCCTGCTTTAACAGATATGGAAGACCAATCTTGTTTAATCCTCTCAACCTTCCTAATGCTTTGAGCCTTTAATACAGATCCTGTGGGTCACGACCTACAGGTTGAGAACTGCTGCTCTAAGTGATATAAAAGTCACAATGAGAGAGAAGGTGTGAGCTACAATATAATTCCATGTAGGCCAAGAGATGGGAAGCAGCCCATCTTCTCAAACTGCCTCAGGCAGGGAAGAGGGTGTGGCAGGACATAATATCCATTCCTTGACAACAGCTCCAGGGCACTGGTCACCTTTTGGAGGCCAAAAGAAGCAACTAGGAAGAAGTGAACTCCTACCGTTCCTGACTAAGCACACACTCTAGGTTCCCCAAAACCTCTGCCCCCAAGACAGCACAGAGAAAAGACATTACTCTTAGGAGAATATTTATTGGGAACAATCTTTTGATTCTTATTTTAAGGGAGTGAATTTTCCTCTCAGGAAGTGCAGGGAAGCAGAGAGACCCTGCAATCTCAGCAGTGTAAGGGGGCCGGAAGGCGCCTGGCCAACTTGAAACCTACATGGGGTCATGGATGGGGCACAGGCTCCCTGTTGGCCATGGGTGGGGAATGGTCATGACGCAATTGGGGCCTGCCCTTTCTAGAGAATCTTCTTGCCCCTTCTGTTTTATTCTGCATTTAGAAATTCACTGCCAACAACTAATGTGATTTCAGTAGGAGGCCATCCCTTCAGTGACAGGGATGGGGAAGATATGTGTTCCTACACATGTCCTCATGCATCTTGTCTATGTTTCCATGAGAGGTGCACAGAAGAGTCTGCCTGCCATTCTTAAGTGTAAGTTCTCTGTTTTCTCATGCTTGGTATAAAATGGAGATTGTCTTAGGGCTCTCTGTCCTTCCTTTCACCACACGTAAGGAGGAAGGAGGGGGATAATCCAAATTGGCAAGTGAATTTGTTGTCCCAAACTGTTCTACATGACTAGCTTTAAAGCTTCTTCTAGCTGGGAGCTTGGAAATCCCACCTTCAGAATTTGGTGTTCCCATGTGTTCCAGTTGATTCAGAAGTAAGCTCACTTTTGAGGGTCGTGAATTATTTTGATTTCCTAGGCCTTTCACAGAGTTAGACCCACCCAGACCCTTACCTGAAGACCTCTCTAGATCACTCAACAGATGATCTGTTCGGCCATACCTCAGGCTAAGCTTCCGATCCTTCTGAGTAATCCTTGTTAAGTGAAGCATTTCTCAGCATCTCTCTTTGATGCTTCCAGTTTGGCTGACTCCAAAATTCTTTTGTGATGCTGCTGCCCTGTTTTCTTCAGAATCTCAGTGCTGACAGAAAAATCTCCAGAAGGATGGGGGTTAGAATACAACCTTGGAGCACTGGCTGGGGAATGTTGCCAAACGGAGGACAAAAGTCTTCCAGGGATTTCTTCATCACAGAGTGTAAACCCCACATAATTGCTGTTCTTTCTGTGACACATTCCAGATCAGGTGGGAAATGTCAGATGGCATAACACACTGTGCCTCATTCTGGAGTTTTTGAAAACATGCTCCCCAGAACTTAATCTTGTATAGGGAAACAGGTGATAGGACTGGGAGCAGGAATTAAAATTGGGCCTGAGACTGGACCTGAATGAGGGTTAAGGACTGGAGACTAGGCAGGGTTTAACACATGGAGAGAGGTTAGAGACGGTTAATTAGTGGGGATTCTTCAGCTGTGAATGTATTGGAGCTTGAAGAACAAAGATGTTGAGGAACAGCCACCTGGGACAAGCACAACAAAGGGCAGGGACTCACTCTGAAGTGACAGGAGATGCCAAAAGAGCTAGATGTATTTTGCTCTGTGTCATCCTCAAAGGTCTTAGGACACAGGAGCTGCTGTCCATGTGTGGGTCTCTGCTTTGCCTCTGCTGGTTCACAAAGGAAGGGGATCTGCTGAGTTATACTTGCTGGCAAATGATACTAACATTGTCCATGAAAACTTGACAACATTCTGCCATGTATGCTGTGCACCCAAGTTTTTGGCCCAAACATTCTGTAAAACACAACCCAGCTCTAGGCCAGAAGAGACACATGTGGGGAGGGCTAACACTCCTCTGTAAACATGCAGATTGTGCCACTCTTCCACAGCCACCCACTCTGTCAAGGCTGTCTCTTCCCTTGATCCCGGGAGCCATTCGCTCCTCACCACTTCAGAGGCCACAAACAAGTTTCCCACACGTGGCCACTGGGGCAGGAGATTCTGAACTGCTCAATCCAATGGCAGCCATGATGGTCCCTGAGGCCAGCACAGGGTTCACAAAACCCTCTGTGCAGAGCTCAAAACCCTCTTTGCACAGGGCACTCAAACCCTCTGTGCAGGGCTCCAAACCCTCTTTGCACAGGGCACCCAAACCCTCTGTGCAGGGCTCCCAACCCCCTATGGGCAGCCACACCTTGGACTACAGATTCCACCCCAGAAGTTCAGGGCCTGCCTAGCCAGCCACACCACAGCCCCCTCCCTTGGGAGGCCACACTGGCTCACTCCCACCACATCTTGGATTCTCCTAGACTGGAGCACTACAAACTCAGTAGACCCAAGAAGGAAAGCACAACAGCTCCTGGAGGCCCATTGGACACCCCGACTCCAAAGCTGTATTACCCACATATGATGCACATTCTTGTTTAACCCTCAAAAATTGGGGCAAAAAGTTGCACATTATACATGGCAATTTTGGTACTCGGGAGTCTGGCCTAAGTTGCTTTGGGAAAGAACCTGTTTTCTTTGCCTTTTCCTTCCACATCATGAAATCACTGTGGTTTTAAACTTGTCTCTCCAAGAGGGCCAGAACATTAACTTGGGCAGGGAGAGGTTAACAGATGTTACAAGGTTGGTTGCAGGGTGTCCCACAAATGAAGCCTTAGAAGGTGAAGGGGAATAAACTCCAAAGGAGGAAGCTCCCGCAGGAGAATTATGACATTGCTTGGAGGGTCAGTGCCTCTGATGGCTGGGACATAGTGGATAGCTCATCATCACCATCAGAACTTATTTAGAACAAGCTTCCTTAGATGGAAGGCCTCAGGTTGAGTCACAGTTAAAGTGCCATCTGCTGGTGATGGAGCAGACAGCCTGTTGGTTCATGATAATAAATGTGGGAATCCGTGGCACCATTTTCTGGGATAAACTTGGTAAGAGATGGACATCTCTGGAAAAAGCAGAGTTCAAAATAACTTGACAGTGTTCAGAGAGAAAGTCACCTCTGATTACAGAACAACATCTGCTCTCTGAGTGTCCCATGTTGGGAGGGGAAGAGAGGCAAGAGGCTGGGGTGCGGAATGTCTTCTGGGAATGTGGAATCCAAGGGAGGAACAGGCATTGGGAGCAGAGAGTGACTGAGTGGTGAGGGTGAAGTTGAGTCACATAATGGGGTCCTCAGGTCAGGAGAGAAAATGGAGGGTGGAGGTGAAGAAGGTTCAGACAGACAGGCAGGCCTTAGTTCTTCTCGAGTGCTTCCCAGGAGTACAGAGGATAGAGTGAAGGAGTATTGTCTGGATACACAGCTGATGAATGTGGATGGTACCATGGTGCTAGCGTGGGGGCTACAGAAGTCAGGGGGCACAAAGCTGTGGCTAGGACCAGGGCAAGAAAAGGGGAGCGTTCTGGTCTAGCAGGGAGGGGCCACCTGAAGCCTGCTCCCCCTCACCTCACCCCACACTCCGTCGCTTAACCCCACTCACATCCCCTTGCAACGACTATCCGCTCCTATGATCATGGCAGGATGCACTAAATCCATGAAATGTATAGAGCACGCTTTCCAAAGGGTCCAGAGAACACATGGAAAGACTCATCACCTTTTCAGAGTAGAATTCAGCTTCCCTCACTCTTCTGCTTCTCTTTAGGTAACTCTCCGAAACGGGCAAACCTGGAGAGTAAGTGATATGTAAGGAAGATAGGAGCACAGGGATTATACTGGAGTCCCTTTAGGGGAGAACCTTGGGTTATTAAACTCTGATTGCACAACATTAGCCGATAAGTTGAAATGATCAGCAGTAATATTAACAGATTCAAGTCTGTGTGGTTTCATTTCTGAAGTACATTATCCCACATGCTGCTCAAAACCACCACGTAAAGCTCAGACATCAGTGGTTACTTCAAAGAGGAAACTGAGCACCCAGGAAGTCAAAGTGCTGATACAGTCAGGAGACAGAAGTGCTGACTCCAAACCAACCTGTAGTCTTTCCTGGACATCTCCCTTGGCCACCTATTGGGGATTACCCAGGGCCCAGGTCAGTCACTTGTTCCTGCCCACAGATGGGCAAAACGGAGACCCTGAGAAGTGTCTCCTTGCTTAATATCTTGCTAGGAGCCTTCCTTGAAGGGTTCTTTTTTCACAGAGAGACCGTATCTAGCAACTGACATCCCCTGCTAGCAAGGACCTGGCGCCTCACGGAAGTAACAGGAAGGTTCACCACTGGGAAGCTCGGTCAAATACACAGAACCTTACCTTTCAATGTTCCACCTTCCTTTCCCCTCTTGGCTCTGCCCTGATGCTGCTGAGAACAAAAAGAAAGGAATGAGAAGCTGAGACTCGCTTCTCTCACACCTCTTCCCTAACAGGCTCAGACGCTTGTTATCCAAGAATAACATTCCTCTCCATTTTGACAAATAGAAAGGTGTTCCTCTTATCCATTTTTAAAAGTGATAGAATATTTCCCATTTTCCTTCTTTGAGAAAATCAAAGGAGGATTTTGTTGTAGAATCTCCTCCCGGTGTTCCCAGAAGTCCTCTGCTCAAGGAGAGCACAGAATCAGAAACCAACAGTCACATCTGCTCCCTCAGAGGACCCTGTATTCTGAGGACAGAGTTTGGATGGTCTGGACACTGCTCTCCTGAGCAGTTCCACATGAAGCAAGGGTTGGCTGAATGATACCTAATATGGGAAAATGACAACCGAGTGTCATTTTCTCAATATGCCAATCCAGAATCACGAAGTAACGTGTTTGGGGATTTATCCAAGAAGCCCCCGCCACACCCAGATAGGCAGCCTGTGAGCCTAAAGTGGAAGCCTTCATGCTCCTGAACCCTAGCCCTGCCCAACCTCTCCCCCTGGAGGAGTGATGTTCTATCACTCTCCAAGCCAATCAGACTCATTTAGAAATGTGGGAACAGGCATGGGAAACACGAATAGGGAATCTCTCTTGTGTGGTCCTTACCTTTTGGACGTCTGAGCTTTCCCACAAGGTTGGTGAAACTGCTTTCAACACAAGGTAGCAGAGGTACAAAAGGAACAATCTGAAACAGAAGCAGAACTCAGCCAGGGCTCAGTATGGTTGTTCAGAAAACTGAAACTCTTCTGCACTGTGTGGAGAGTGGGACTGCCTGAAGCAACTGAGTGCTGAGGGTGTCCAGGCTTGGCTGTAGCCCCAGGCCTGCATCACACAGCACAGGAGAGTCACAAAGGGGTTTTGAGGGTGGGGAGGGGACATCAGGAGGAGGGCAGCCACAGCCCCCACCCACCATCCCAGCAAATCCTTTGCCCCTTTTGGGACTTCTGGGTCCCTGTTCCCTCCCCTGCTATCACATTTTACATCTTTGCCTCAGAAAAATGTTCCACTTATTTAATATGTAACCCAGCTATTACCTGAGTCCCCCTTTGCTTTGTGCAGCCTTTGACTTGGACCTTCGAAGTCTGAAAGAGCTGGAATTTCTGCTTCTACCCAGACATTTATACTTTCAGGATTACACAGATCCTCAAATTTGTCCTATCTACAGAAATTTTTTGCCTTACTCTAACCTAGATATAAAACCTAAAGTTCTATTACAATTAGTCTTATGTTGAATAGTACATGTTTTCAAGTCATCCTTTATTGTTTTCAATCAGAGCTGACTCAAATAAAACTAATAATATTATTCAACATTTCGATACTAAAATAAATAAAAAAACACTTCAAGTGATATTGGAGGTAAATTTAGAGCACTTATATATCTAACATTAGTGAAGCTTAAACTCCACAAGTTAAGGGGCCATCCTTTCCTTAACACGCCCTGTCAGGTTTCTCAATAGACCGAAAAGGAAAGAATTTTAGAAATGCTTCCTTCAAGACATCCTTCTTGACATCCTCTCTACACACACATACACACACATGCTTTGATGAATTAGTCCAATATTTTGAAATTTAGCAATCAATTCTCCCCTATTACGGCCATCTTCCATTCATTGTATTGACCACACTTTTTTTTTTTTCTAACTGTACCTAAGAAACAGATAGTCCCAGGCCTCTACATTAATTTCCTTACAGGTCTGTGGCTCCTCCAAGGCAGGCATAGCTCACAGTGCGATAAACTGTTCACTCTCTCAGCCTATGGGGGCAAGAAGGACCTAGGAGTGTCAAAGCCTTCAGGCAGAATCTGGTCTTGAGCAGCCTTACCTGAGTCTTCCATGGGCCATGTGAATTTAACCTTTCCTATATGCAGTCTCTTCGTGTCAGGTGTTTACACTTCCTATATTCCTCCAGCTTTTTCCTAAGCCATCATTACAAACTCTTTCTCAGGTGATAGCTGTCCTCTGAACTGTCTCCCAACTTCTCATGTCTCTCTGAAACTCTGCAGCCCTTCACTTGCCAAGAGCTTCCACTCTCTCCTCCCTTTGATATGCATCCTCAATGAAGTTTTCCTTTAAAAATATTTCCTTCTGGAAACTAGGAGGCACAGACATCTGTAGATTTGGGGCTCTGCCCTTGACTTCATAATGCAGTTTTAGCAGTAAGTCCTACATAGTTCAAGATCTATGCAAATGCGAAATGCTTCTCCTACCCCCAACATGTGTGACTGCCAAGTGGCCTATGGATCAAATTGGATACTGTGGGGTATAACTGCTCCCACACATCGCGTTCCTGGCATTATACTGCCTCACAGATGGGCACTAGTTGGCTATTCATGAAACCAAAAAGGGGACGTAAAAACGAAAATTTCAATAATTGTGGAATTATTGCGCTATTTATTATACTCATATCATGGAATATAATACATTTTCTTGTTTTTATAGGCAGAGTTACTCACCCAGGCCGGAGTCAAGTGGTACAATCATAGCTCACTGTAACATTAGACTCCTGGGTTCAAGAGATCCTCCTGCCTCAGCCTCCAAACTATCTGGACTACAGTCATGCATCGCCTCTAATTTTTGTAAAGGCAGGGTCTTGCTATGTTGATCTGACTGGGTTTGAACTTATATCCTCAAACAATTCTTCTACCTTAGCCTCCCAAGACATTACAGGCAGGAACTAGGTGCACCTGGACTTGAATATTATATTCAATGAGATAATGAGAATATTTAAATTTTTTCAGTGTACTATGACACAAAATACAAAATTATATGAAAAACCTGATATTGTTGCTTTTTTTTTTTTTGGTTTCTTCCTTTCCCATATTTTATTACATTTATGTATTTTTAAGAAAAATCATAAAGACAACATATGTACAAACATTTTACGAAAGAAAACATGGTTAACACGGACTGCAGAAAGGAAAGCTGAAGGATAGATACTGAGTTTCTGGGATAGCGTCCTTAAACAAAGACATCTAAAATGTGTTTTGGTAAGAGGGACTTTATGTAACAAATGCCATCAAGTGTAACCTAATTCTTTGTGCCCTCAATGAATCTCAAACAAAAAAAATTAACAAATAAATAAAAAATAAAATGTGTTCGGCAGCTGAAGCAGGCTTCTTTCCTGGTGACAAGTGGATGTGGTCAGTAATGCAAAGGATAGTAAATGAGGGCAGGACCCAGGCCCAGTTAGCCAACTCCTCATCAGTAAGGCGACGATGTAACTGGAGCTCATCAAGCAATAGTCAAAGCGCTGTATCCCATCTAAACTGACTTAGGCCTTCAAACTCTACTCCCTCACTTGGAAATGATGCTCGGCTGTCATACAGACACTTGCTTCTTTACACAGAACTCTGGGCCATTCTTTCCTTAACACGCCCTGTCAGGTTTCTCAATAGACCGGAAAGGAAGGAATTTTAGAAATGCTTCCTTCAAGACAGAAGTCAGAAAGAGAGGCGACCCTGAGACCAGGATCTATTAAACTTGGTGTGTGCGCAAAGGGGCGCAGGGGGAAGGCAGGAGCATGGAAGAAATGACCCCATTAGGCCAGGCCTGGAAGATGTGAGGATCCTGTATCCCACCCCATTCACTGCCCCGCCTGGTACTTACAAACTCGGTTCCTTCCTCAACTCCCCCAGTTCCTTGATCTCCACTTTCTTGTACTTCCCCGACTTCCTCGGGTTGGAGATGACCAGGACGACCATGCCCGAGACCTCGGCCAGCAGGACCACCACGAAGTCAGCGCGATGAGGCCGACGGTGAGGCGCTTCATGGAGAACTGCAGGGGCTTCTCCTCCAGGTAGCAGATGAGCGTCAGCTCCACCTCCAGGGGCTCTCCTCGCTTGCTCAAGTCCAGGCTGCGGCTGCCCTGGAACAGCGACTTGCCCTTGACGTCCCTCTTGAAGTAGTAGGCCTGGTCGCCATATCCACGTCGCAGGGGCTCTTCTTGGACGCCTTCTGCCCCAGCTTGATCTGCGGCCCTCCCCCCCACCCCCCGAACCAGGGCTGCAGCAGGTAGCTCTGGCGGAAGAGCCGCCACAGCTCGGCGTCCAGGTCTGAGCAGTTGAAGGCACGCGCGGCTGCGCAGTGGGGCAGGTCGATGAGGATGTGGTGCGCGCGCACCAGCTCCTCCCATTGCAGTCCCGAGTCACCTTTGTAGGTGTGGCGCCCGCAGAGTTCACGCACCAGCACAGAGATTTCTGGTTGCACTGGCGCGCTTTGAAGCGCCCCTGGTGGTTGCACTCGGGGTGTAGATCCCGTCGTTGTCCACCAGCGGGGGTGCTCGATGGGCTTCCCCAGCCCACTGCAGTCCCGGGGGCGGCTCATGCACGCCTTGAGCAGCAGGCACTTGGAGGTCAGCGCAGAGCCCAGCAAGAGGCACAGGCAGCGTCCTCCCAGGCAGCTGGGGCTGCACACCATCATCTTGTTGGTGGGGCATGTGCAGTTGTTCTGCGCAGCCACGTGGCGGGTCACCACGGCCAGCAGCAGGCCCAGGGTCATGGCGCAGCTAAGGTCAAGGGAGCGCTGACCGGACGCAGTGGGCCAGCAGACGGGTCCTGGGACTCCACGGGGCTCTGGTGTCCCAGACAGTCTGTGGGCCTCTGCCACCCGGCCACTCCCTCCTGCTCTTATAGGGGGCAGGACCTGCTGGGCTGCTTCCGACCCTGACTTACCCCCTTCTATTTGGGTGACACATGCTGCCCCCCACCCCCTCTGGTCCCACGAATGGACCGGCCAGGGTGCCCAATATTCTTGTTATATCACACACACACAAAGGTAGAAATGAAAATGCTAACCACATGAATGAACATCTTAATTAACTTGATTGTGGTGATTATTTCCCAATGAGGGCATATGTCAAAATGTAAGTTATATATGCTAAATACACACAATTTTTACTTATCAAGTATATATCGCTAAAGCTGGAGAAAATTCAAAGCTGGGGAAACAGTTTACAAAATAAACAACTGATTTTAAAATGGGCAAAAGATTTAAATAAATGCATCATAAAAGATAAGATTCAAATAACAATATTATGCAAAGATAAGATACTCAACCCCATTATTCATTAGGAAACAGCAAATTAAAACTACAATGAGTACCACTGTATACTACTCATATAGCTAAAATGAAAACACTGACATTACTCAGTGTTCACAAGAATGCAGAGTAACTGTAAATCTCACACTTTGCTGGTGGATTTATGTTGGTACAACTATTTTGGAACATTGTTGGACGTATCCCTGCACCCTTTAACAGAACATTTGTAGTTCTAGCTGTGTACCCAAGAAAATTGAGTGTAATGACTACCAAAAGACATGTAAAAACTGTTCATAGCAACTTGACTCATAGCACCCCAAACCAAAAAATATCCTAATAATGAAGAATGGAAACAAAATTTGCAGTTTATTTTCATCGTAGATAGCAATATATATATACATATATATATAGTCATCTAAGTATACAAGTATAATAGAAGATGAGGTCCTTTGTTTCTGAATATATCCATATGATAACCCCTCATGTTTTGGCTCATACTTTAACTCTATCATGAATTTTGTTGAATAAAAGTCTGAATTTTGGGGCAGCGCCTATGTCTCAATGGAGTAGGGCACAGGTCCCCTATGCCGGAGGTGGAGGCTTCAAGTCCAGGCCCGCCAAAAACCACACACACACAAAAAAAAGGAAAATTCTGAATTTTGATAGGTTACCATCTATAATATGTTATTCGAGTGTGTGTGTGTGTGTGTGTGTGTGTGTGTGTAGGTATGTCCCGTGTATAAATTTTTGCATATTCTAGAGGTGGAGCAAGATGGCCAAATAGAACCCTCTAGGAATTGTACCACTGCAACTACACCAAATTCAACAACTATGCACACAGAAAAACACCTTCATAAGAACCAAACAACAGATAAGCATACACAGCACCTAGTTTTATCATCACAACGTAGAAAAGTCACTGAAAAGGTAGAAAAGGTGGTTTGCTTGGGCCACACAACATCACAACCCTCCACTATCCCCCACCAGTGTCAGACTAGTGCTGGGTGGGGAGAGAATCCATGTGCTTGGGGAAAGGAGGGCACAGGACTGTGGGACTTCACATTGGAACTCATGGCCACCCTATCACAGGGGAACACAGCATAGGGCAGAATTCTGCTGGAACCCATGAAGGGAGCATTCAGACCAGCTCCAGAAGGGAATCTTCCACCCCAGCCTTAGGGACCTGTGTTCCAGCTAGCTCCATGAGCCCCTCATGAAAGTGGCCTGAGGCCAGGAATACATGTGAAAGGTAGTCAGGCCACAAGCACTTTGTCCTTGCACAAGTGTTGGTGCTGCTTTAGGCTTAGATACAATGGATGTGGGGTGGCATAGCTGGAACGCCAGTTCTGGTGGCCAAGGGAGTGCTCGCATCACCACTCCCCCAAATGCAGGCAGTGCAGCTCAGGGAGAAGCTGGTCCACTTGGCAAAAGGAAACGGAATGGTACAGGGAACTTTGTTACACAACTCGACTGCCATCTCAGCCACCATAAAATCAAGTGCCACACAGATGCCTGACGTTCCTAATGGAAGACATTAGTTCCTAGATGACATTACTAGATGTAACCCTGGACCACAAGGGAACATGCTTCCCTGAAGGGAAGGACCCAGTCCTGGCTGGATTCACCCCCTTCTCGCTTAAGAGTGCTTGGGCCTTGAATAAACACCAGCAATAGCCAGGCCCCACAGTCTGGTGTGACCAGAGCAATACCACCAGTGGTGGAGGTGGGAAGGGCTGGCATCATCACTCCCCCTACTCCAGGCAGCCCAAAATGGGAATGAGACTCCTTCCATTTGGGGAAAAGTGAAGGAAGAGGGGGATATGGTAATTAGGGAATTCTCACCTGCCTTACCCAGGCCCACCCAGGCAGTACCACCAAGAGGCTGCAAGAGACTTGGCAATTCTGTGCTTGAGCGCCCCCTAGTTTTGGCATGGCTGCACTGACCAAAGACTTAGAGCACAACACTCAATTCCCTCTGAATATCAAAAAGGACTGGTACAAATATGGACAGATAGCAAGTGCAGTCTTCAATGCTCAGACAACAGTAAACATCTACAAGCATCAAGAGTATCCAAGAAAACATGATGACCTCACCAAATGAACTACATAAGGCTCTACCAACCAATCCCAGAGTGATGGAGATGAATATCTTTGTATACCTGAAGGCCATGAAGATATTGTTATGATTTTGTTTACAAATATAATATTTTACCTATTACATTTAGCTCTATGATCCATCTTAGATTATTTTTGGTGTGTGTTTGGTACAATGTTAGAACAAGTTGTTGTTCGTCTACATACAGATGTTCAATTATTTGACTTTTTTTTCCTCCACTAACTTATCGAGAAAGTTTTGTTGTTAAATTAACATACTGAGTAGACAGGGGATTGACATCTGGACTTTTGTTCTATTTGTCCACACTGCTTTGATTAATATTACACTGTGTAAATTAATACCACACTTCTTTTTTTTTTTATTGTTGGGGATTCATTGAGGGTACAATAAGCCAGGTTACACTGATTGCAATTGTTAGGTAAAGTCCCTCTTGCAATCATGTCTTGCCCCCATAAAGTGAATACCACACTTCTTTAAAAAAAAACAACACACTTCTTTAATCAAAAATCTTTAATTCTTGAAATCTGTTATTATCACTTTACCAACTGTTTTGTTACCTTCAAAGATTGAGCTTTTGACTCCATACATCAATCTACTAATAAAAGACTTTTAACAATTTTCAGTGTGTTTACTCAATTTACAAATAGCAATTTATCTCTCCATTCTTTTAGTCTGACATTTACCTCAGAATTTTTCTTTTGGTTTTCAGTAGAAAAAATTTTTAGAGCTTTTGTTAGATCTTTCCTAAATATTTGATGTTTTATGCTATTTTTCTTTATTTCATTTTTAAAGTGTTTATATTTGATATATAGAAATACAATTTTGTGTTTTTTACTTACATACAACTTTTTCAGATTCACCATTAATTCTAGTACATTGCTTGCAGATTCTTTAGGGTACACAATTATGTCCTTTGTAATTAATAACACTTTCAATTGTTCGTTTCTTTTCCAATTTTAATACCTTTAATTTATTTTTGTTATCTTCTGGAAATATGCAGAAAATGTTTACATAGAAGTGGTGTTTCTTTTTCTGACCCAAGAAAGAAAGTGTTCAATGTTTTACCATTAAGTATGATTTGGCTGAAGGATTTTTGTAGATACTCCTTATGAGATTAAGAAAATTTCCTTTTATTATCCAGTTTCATGACCTTTTTTACAATGAATGATTATTTTAACAAGTGTCTTTTCTACCTCCTTGAGATAATTTTCTCTCCTTTATTTTGGTAACATAGTGAATTGATTGCTTTTTAAACATCAAACTCATTCCTAGAAAAAAGCCCACATTGGTCACTAAATTCTGTTAGTTCTTTTTTTTTTTAACAGACTCAATTCACTTTATTATTGCATAAAAACCCTATGTTGTAGCCACAGCTGGAGCCTGGGTCCTCTGCACAGAGACTCTGGTGTGGGTCTTGACAAGATGGTTGTTTCTGTTAGTTCTTGTTTCAGTTAGTTCTTACTGTGTTACAACCACCCCACTTTCTCTGGCCTACAGAGGATGGACACAATGTAAGTTTTCAAGGATAATTGTAAAGTCTTTCTTGATGTTTTGACTGAAGGGTGCTTTGCTCAGGCTCTCCTAAGCTGGTGGTTATGGTTAAAGGGGAGTGGACAAAATGCACATAAGTTACATATAATATTTCCATTTCTCATTGGTCTCCTTTGGTCACAGAATGCAACAGGAGTTCTAATACTTTAAACTCATTTAAAGGGGCTGCCACTGACTTTGGGTCTAACTGACAGGTCTAACTGACTATTGTTTCTCCCCAGCACGTGAGGTTACATAATAAATCCAGATTCTGGGTGAGTACACCCACGTAAATAAATTCGCACTCATGGCCTTACATTTTATCCCACTTGGTCTTACAACCTTTTGTTTCCTTCTCTAATTTGGTCCTGTGTCTCTCAGGAGAGTAGCTGTAAGGTCTACCCCTGCCTTGCTCTGGCTGCAAGGGATTAAGTCTTGGACGTTTACAATGTGCCTTAGATGGGGACTTCTTTATCTTGGTAAAAGGACCAATGCTTACTTATCTGAACTGTAACAAGGTATGTCCCCGTGTCTCTCTCTTCTGACTATTGTTAAGTTTATTCCTGTTAAGATAACTACTCCCGAGGAGAGCCTTTTCAGGATAAAAGTTAGGGCAGCAATATCAGCCAAGTGAGACACAGAGGGGGCAACACAAACAATATGAAAAATAAGAAATGACAGACATTTATTACTTATAGGCCCATGAAGGAAGAGGGGAACAAGTTAGGTCTAATAGGAAGATTACAGAGACAGTGTGCACAGCCAGCAGGTGGTGATCTGGAGAGAGATGAACCTTGCACTCAGGCCTTTATTGGTGTCCAGGGCATTACTCAAGCAGGCTTCCCATGGGGAGCTCTAAGAGATGAGCTTAGAGCAAGCAGGTGCACAACCCAGTGGTTTACAGCAGGACTAAGAGATGGTCACTGTGCACATCTGCACAGGACATATGGGATGTCGGGGGTCACTGGAGTGAGTCAGGTTGATGAAGTCAATATGTCCCAAGGGAGGTGATCACCAGCAAAGGATTGTATAAAACAGATATCTGGACCAACCACACTGAAGCACTGGGAAGAGGTGGAGAACAGAAACAGTGTGAAGTGCAACTTTGTCCTGCTTCCATTATGAGATGGTTGGACCTGTACTCACAATGGATGCTGAGGAACGTAAAATATGCAAATCTACAACACATCCTCAGAATTCACTCCTAAACAGGCTCTTCTACTCCTGCTGAAGGAAACTGAAAACACCCTATAATTCCTTCAGGATATAGGTTATTTTCCCCAGAAGCAGGTACCACCCCTGGTCTCTGTGCAATGCTGAGAATTAACTCAAGGGCCTAGACAGGCAAAGAGGGGAGGGGGATGAGATGTGAGGAAACTCACCTTAGTGTGAGCACTTGAGACAGGTGCTGTCACTGGAAGACTTTTCTTCCAACCGTGAGGGTGAGACTCCCTAACACAGCATGGGAACTTCCAGGAAGATGGGACCAGGGAGGCAGGGGTTCCAAAGTTCTCAGGCTTGAGTGTTAGTGCCCAATTTCCCATTCCTCCTTGCAGCGGCCCACATCTTCCCCTTCAAGCCTGATCTAGGCATGAGCCCTGGCAGGATCCACCACCAAAATGGGGCTACAAGTCCAAATCCTCATGATCAGGCCCAGGACTTGGTTTTCATCCTGATCTGCTCTATGAAGAAAACACTGACCCTTTCAAATTGCCCTGGAGGATTTCTTATTTTCCATGTGTGTGCTTGGTTGGCTTCAATATCTCCTTAGCCTATGCTAATTTCAGGGCATCTAGAAGAAACCAGATAATATTACGACCTTTATACCACTTGGCTTTTGAGAAATCCTAATTGCCATAGCCCCAGGATCACTCATCACTGTGCCATGACCCTCACTTTATCCTGAACCAGCACTGATGATATTTTGAATATCATTGCATTTCATCTACCACTCCTGAGACATTCTCCAAGGAAGGAGAGGATTCCGGCTATATTACATTTTAACATAACTCCATTCCATAATTACATTTTTTGTGGGTTTGGTTCCTGTATCCATTCCAGTTACCATTTATCACAAGGATCCTCGCAGGAAGCAGAACCATCTAAAGGATAATATAAGTGAAATTTAATAGGGGCACTATTTACAAAGGCAAGGGGGTGGGGAGTGGAAACTACCAGACATAGTGCAAAACCCTGAGGTTAGTAACAGGAAGGCCTTTGAACCCCAGGCCTGACAGAACAAGAGGAGGCGGCAGTTATCAAAGCAGAGAGCTAGACAGAGAAGGAGAGAGACAGAGAGAGAGAGGTGTGCAAAACCACCTGCCTGGTAGAAATGGTAACTCTTGCTTAAAGATGCGGCAGCCACAAGTTAGTAGTTCCTAAATAAACTTTTCTATCTCCCTTTATTTCCTTCCTTCAATCAGCTCTCTCTTGACTAAAGATATCAGAAGGCAGGAAATAAGGCAGCCTATTGTTGACTTCATGGTGATTAACTTTCCATAGTGCATGAAAGCAAAGAAGAACCGATCTGGAGAAGCAAAGGGAAGCTGTCCAGCTCACCCCAGTCAGTGCTATCTGCTGCGATCTGTTTAGATTTTTTTTTTTCAAGTTAATGTGAGGGTACAAACAACTAGGTTACAATATTTGCATTTGTCAGGGAGTCCCCTCGTATAATTTTCTCCTAAACCCAAAACATGTGCCATATACCCTTACATGGTGTCCTCTAAGAGGCAGCACACCAATCCCCTCTACCTCTCCCCTCTACCTTGTTCCCCCTTCCCACAACCTGAATTGAATTGAATTATTCTCTTATGTCGGCTTGTAGATAGTCTGTTTTTTTCTTTTTTTGTAGAGACAGAGTCTCACCCTATGGCCCTCGGTAGAGTGTCATGGCCTCACACAGCCCACAGCAACCTCCAATTCCTGGGCTTAGGCAATTCTCTTGCCTCAGCCTCCCGAGTAGCTGGGACTAAAGGCAACTGCCACAGATAGTCTGTTGTTTTAAAGACTAGGCCGCCTCTACTAATGGGATTTGGGGAATAAAAACAAAGGAAAACTCTTCTTTGTAGCTGCAGGAGGCAGACAGAATCATAAACTGCAAATCGGCTTATTTGATTCACTATCATAATTTCTATAAATTTTAAAAAGATACAATTGATTAACAACACAGCTATATCAATTCACATTAGGAAAACACGATTTATAAGAACAGGATCTGATTCAAAAGGGCATTAGGGAGCAAGATGGCGGCCGAGTAACAGCTTCCTTGCATCTGGGCACCGTGAGTCTGGGGAGATAGGACTCCAGGCATCTCTGGCTGGTGGGATCTGCCTATCATCACCCCTGAGAGGATACAGGGAGTCAGCGAGAGACTTCTGGACCCCAAGAGGAGGACTAAAACAGTGGAAAACCAGCAAGTGGTCGCGTGTGTTCAATCTGTCTAAACCCGCCCGCAACTGTAAGTTCAGTAGCAGCGAGACTGCAAATCAGAAAGGACTTACCTATGAACTGTTTTGGTGTCTTTGGACTTGGCACTCAGTTGAACTGCCTTGGGGAGAGCCTGAGCAGGAGTGCGGAGAACTTAGGCTGTTGTCTAGGGCCCCAGTCTGAGCCGCTGAGCCAGACGGAGCTAATAGTGTTTGGCTCTGGGTCACAGGCAGACATTGTGAGCGATCTGCCCCGGCAAGCTCCGCCCTCAGGGTCACAGAGCTAGAATTGGGTGGGAGCTGGTAACCCAGCGACCAAGTAGCCTAAGGGCAGGGTCTGAGCCGCCTTGCAGGCCTAACCCTCAGGGGCAGAGTGAGACCAGTTTTGGCACACTGGGTAAGTGGATAGCCACTTCAGCAGTGATTCCAGCGACAAGCACTTTCCTGGGAAAGCTTCTGCTCAGCAAGTGAACAAGTTCAAAGTGCCTTTTAAGTGGGCTGAAGAGAGATTTAGGGTGTCTACCTGCCGGGGTTTGAGAAATCAGCAGCCTCCAGTTGTATCAGAACTGTGATTAACATCTCATACCCCAGAAGACCACGTGTTGCCAAGACAATATTCAATAACATATACATACTGCTTTGTTTTTGGTTCTGTTTTTTTGGGGGGGTTTGGTTGTTTTTTTTGTTTATTTTGATGTTGATGTTGTTTTTTAAGTTCAACCTTTTCCATACAGATCCTTTTTCTTTCTCAATTTTTCTAGTTTAATTATAATGTCCCATTGCTGCCTTTTTCAAGAATTAGAACTTCATTTTTGCTAGTGTTTATACCCCTATTATTTGGTTTTCCACCCAATTTTATCCCGTAAAGTTTTCGGTTTGCTTGTTTTGGTTTGATTTATAGCATTTTTGTCTTTCCTTTCTACTTGGTGGAGGTGGGTACTGTGTCTGATCAGGTTAGCAAAGAGCTGCTGACCTCAAGGGAACCACCCAACTGGGCACCCCCAGAAGGTGGGTTTTTTTTAAGTTTGTGTCAAAGTACCCTACTGTACACCTATATTGCTCTGTCTCCCTCTTTCTGTGCCTCTCTTCTTTTTGTCAATATTCCTTTTACCCAACCCCTCTCCTTTCTCTATTTTTCTTTGTTTTTCTTATCACTCGGTCCTCCCTTCTTTCATCCCTTTTTTGCTCTTCAAGCTTATCACCCTTCTGGTCCTGTAACCCTTACACCACAGGCACGAGAACTTAAAGAGCAAGAGGAAGTGAAAAGAAAATTAGGGCAAGGAAACAGATAAAAGAAATCACTCATGAGGAAGAATTGGAAGAAAACTTCAGGCAATAGGAAGAACCAGTCCAGAACAACCCCGCCAAGGGACAATGAGGTAGCTACTGCAGATGATTCCACCTATAAAGAAATGTTAGGAATGATAGAAAGGGAATTTAGAATACACATGTTGAAAACAATGAAAGAAATGATGGAAACAATGAAGGAAACTGCTAATAAAGTGGAAAATAACCAAAAGGAAATCCAAAAACAGAATCAAATAAGAGATGAATGATATGAAGAATATAAAAAGGATATAGCAGAGCTGAAGGAACTGAAACAGTCAATCAGGGAACTTAAAGATGCAATGGAAAGTATCAGCAACAGGTTAGACCATGCAGAAGAAAGAATTTCAGAAGTAGAAGACAAAGTTCTTGAGATAACTCAGATAGTAAAAGAGGCAGAAAAGAAGAGAGAGAAAGGAGAATGTTCACTGTCAGAATTATGGGACTTTATGAAGCATTCCAACATACGAGTTATAGGAATTCCAGAAGGGGAAGAAGAATGCCCTAGAGGAATGGAAGCCATACTAGAGAATATTATAAAAGAAAATTTCGCAAATATCACCAAAGATTCTGACACACTGCTTTCAGAGGGCTATCGGACCCCAGGTTGCCTCAACTCTAACCGACTTCTCGAAGACACATTGTGATGAACCTGTCGAAAGTCAAGACAAAAGAAAAGATTCTGCAAGCTGCCAGAAGAAAGCGCCAGTTGACCTACAGGGGCAAATCCATCAGAGTGACCGCAGACTTCTCTAATGAAGCTTTCCAAGCAAGAAGACAAAGTCATCTACCTTTAATCTACTTAAACAGAACAATTTCCTGCCCAGAATTCTGTACCCTGCTAAGCTAAGCTTCAAAATTGATGGAGAAATCAAATCATTTACGGATATACAAACATTGAGGAAATTCGCCACAACAAGACCAGATCTACAGGAAATACTTCAACCTGTTCTGCACACTGACCACCACAATGGATCAGCAGCAAAGTAAGAACTCAGAAATTAAATGACAGAACCTAACCTCCACACTGATGCAAAAGATAAAACAAAGCAATGGATTCTCACAAAATAAGACGAATAGAATACTACCACACTTATCAATTATCTCAATAAATATTAATGGCTTGAATTCCCCACTGAAGAGACATAGATTGGTTGACTGGATTAAAAAACACAAGCCATCAATTTGCTGTCTGCAAGAAACACACCTGGCTTCAAAAGACAAATTAGAGCTCCAAGTCAAGGGTTGGAAGACAATTTCTCAGGCAAATGGAATTCAGAAGAAAAGAGGAGTTGCAATCTTATTTTCAGATACATGTGGATTTAAAGCAACTAAAGTCAAAAAAGACAAAGATGGTCACTTTACATTGATCAAGGGAAAATACAACAAGAAGACATTTCAATTCTAAATATTTATGCACCCAATTTAAATGCTCCCAGACTTTTGAAACAGACCTTACTCAGTATGAGCAATATGATATCTGATAATACCATCATAACAGGGGACTTTAACACTCCTCTTACAGAGCTGGACAGATCCTCTAAACAGAAATTAAACAAAGATATAAGAGATTTAAATGAGACCCTAGAACAACTGTGCTTGATTGACGCGTATAGAATACTCCATCACAAAAATAAAGAATACACATTCTTCTCATCACCCCATGGAACATTCTCCAAAATTGATCATATCCTGGGACACAAAACAAATATCAGCAGAACCAAAAGAATTGAAATTTTACCTTGTATCTTCTCAGACCATAAGGCACTAAAGGTGGAAGTCAACTCTAACAAAAATGCTGGACCCCACCCAAAGGCATGGAAATTAAACAATCTTCTGTTGAATAAAAGATGGGTACAGGAACAAATAAAACAGGAAATCATTAACTTCCTTAAGCATAATAACAATGAAGACACAAGCTACCAAAACCTGTGGGATACTGCAAAAGCAGTTTTGAGAGGAAAATTCTTCGCTTTAGATGCCTACATTCGAAAAACAGAAAGAGAGCGCACTAACAATCTCACAAGACATCTTATGGAACTGGAAAAAGAAGAACAATCTAAGCCTAAACTCAAGAAGGAAAGAAATATCCAAAATCAAATCAGAGATCAATGAAATTGAAAACAAAAGAATCATTCAGAAAATTAATGAAACAAGGAGTTGGTTTTTTGAAAAAATAAATAAAATAGATAAACCATTGGCCAGACTAACGAGGAATAGAAAAGTAAAATCTCTAGTAACCTCAATCAGAAACGATAAAAGGGAAACAACAACTGATCCCACAGAGATATAAGAGATCATCTCTGAATACTACCAGAAACTCTATGCCCAGAAATTTGACAATGTGAAGGAAATGGATCAATATTTGGAATCACACCCTCTCCCTAGACTCAGCCAGGAAGAAATAGAGCTCCTGAACACACCAATTTCAAGCACTGAGATCAAAGAAACAATAAAAAATCTTCCAACCAAAAAATGCCCTGGTCCACATGGCTTCACTCCAGAATTCTATCAAACCTTCAAGGAAGAGCTTATTCCTGTACTGCAGAAACTATTCCAAAACATTGAGGAAGAAGGAATCTTCCCCAACACATTCTATGAAGCAAACATCACCCTGATACCAAAACCAGGAAAAGACCCAAACAAAAAGGAGAATTTCAGACCAATCTCACTCATGAATATAGATGCAAAAATTCTCAACAAAATCCTAGCCAATAGATTACAGCTTATCATCAAAAAAGTCATTCATCATGATCAAGTAGGCTTCATCCCAGGGATGCAAGGCTGGTTCAACATACGCAAGTCCATAAACGTTATCCACCATATTAACAGAGGCAAAAATAAAGATCACATGATCCTCTCAATAGATGCAGAAAAAGCATTTGATAAAATCCAGCATCCTTTTCTAATTAGAACACTGAAGAGTATAGGCATAGGTGGCACATTTCTAAAACTGATTGAAGCTATCTATGACAAACCCACAGCTAATATTTTACTGAACGGAGTAAAACTGAAAACTTTTCCTCTTAGAACTGGAACCAGACATGGTTGTCCTCTGTCAAGTTTACTATTCAACATAGTGCTGAAGTTCTAGCCAATACAATAGGCAAGACAAGGAAATAAAGGGAATCCAAATGGGAGCAGAGGAGGTCAAACTCTCCCTCTTTGCTGACGCCATGATCTTATACTTAGAGAACCCCAAAGACTCAACCACAAGACTCCTAGAAGTCATCAAAAAATACAGTAATGTTTCAGGATATAAAATCAATGTCCACAAGTCAGTAGCCTTTGTGTACACCAATAACAGTCAAGATGAGAAGCTAATTAAGGACACAACTCCTTTCACCATAGTTTCAAAGAAAATGAAATACCTAGGAATATACCTAACGAAGGAGGTGCAGGACCTCTATAAAGAAAACTATGAAATCCTCAGAAAGGAAATAGCAGAGGATATTAACAAATGGAAGAACATACCATGCTCATGGACGGGAAGAATCAACATTGTTAAAATGTCTATACTTCCCAAAGCAATCTACCTATTCAATGCCATTCCTATCAAAATACCAACATCGTACTTTCAAGATTTGGAAAAAATGATTCTGCGTTTTGTATGCAACCGGAAAAAACCCCGTATAGCTAATGTAGTTCTTTGTAACAAAAATAAAGCTGGGGGCATCAGCACACCAGATTTTAGTCTGTACTACAAAGCCATAGTGCTCAAGACAGCATGGTACTGGCACAAAAACAGAGACATAGACACTTGGAATCGAATTGAAAACCAAGAAATGAAACTAACATCTTACAACCACCTAATCGTCAACAAACCAAACAAGAACATACCTTGGGGGAAAGACTCGCTACTCAATAAATGGTGTTGGGAGAACTGGATGTCTACATGTAAAAGACTGAAACTGGACCCACACCTTTCCCCACTCACAAAAATTGATTCAAGATGGATAAAGGACTTAAATTTAAGGCATGAAACAATAAAAATTCTCAAAGAAAGCATAGGAAAAACACTGGAAGATATTGGCCTGGGGGAAGACTTCATGAAGAAGACTGCCATGGCAATTGCAACAACAACAAAAATAAACAAATGGGACTTCATTAAACTGAAAAGCTTCTGTACAGCTAAGGAGACAATAACCAAAGCAAAGAGACAACCCACACAATGGGAAAGGATATTTGCATATTTTCAATCAGACAAGAGCTTGATAACTAGGATCTATAGAGAACTCAAATTAATCCACATGAAAAAAGCCAACAATCCCATATATCAATGGGCAAGAAACATGAATAAAACTTTCTGTAAAGATGACAGACGAATGGCTAACAAACACATGAAAAAAATGTTCATCATCTCTATATATTAGAGACATGCAAATCAAAACAACCCTGAGATATCATCTAACCCCAGTGAGAATGGCCCACATCACAAATTCTCAAAACTGTAGATGCTGGCATGGGTGTGGCGAGAAGGGAACACTTTTACACTGCTGGTGGGACTGCAAACTAGTACAACCTTTCTGGAAGGAAGTATGGAGAAACCTCAAAGCACTCAAGCTAGACCTCCCATTTGATCCTGCAATCCCATTACTGGGCATCTACCCAGAAGGAAAAAAACCCTTTTATCATAAGGACACTTGTACTAGACTGTTTATTGCAGCTCAATTTACAATCGCCAAAATGTGGAAACAGCCTAAATGCCCATCAACCCAGGAATGGATTAACAAGCTGTGGTATATGTATACCATGGAATAGTATTCAGCCATTAAAAAAGATGGAGACTTTACATCCTTCGTATTAACCTGGATGGACGTGGAAGACATTATTCTTAGTAAAGCATCACAAGAATGGAGAACCATGAATCCTATGTATTCAATTTTGATATGAGGACAATTAATGACAATTATGGTTATCGGGGTAGGAAGCAGAAAGAGGGACGGAGGGATGGGGGCGGGGCCTTGGTGTGTGTCACATTTTATGGGGGCAAGACATGATTGCAAGAGGGACTTTGCCTAACAATTGCAATCAGTGTAACCTGGCTTATTTTGCCCTCAATGAATCCCCAACAATAATAATGATAATAATAAAAAGGCATTAACAAAAACAGAAGCACTTTTTTTAACTTTACTAGCTCTAAGTTAATGAAAAAGCAATCTACGATGTACAATACAATTATTTTCTGATATTGTACAGCAGGTAGGGAAAGGCAGTGATTCCCTGAGAGATGGAAAAATGAATGAAATAAGCCCTAGGATCATCCCAGATTTTTGCCTAATAAGAAAATGGAAAGCACAAAAATACAAAATACAACATCTAAAGCAAAGGATTCAATATCTGCGATAAAAATTAAACACATTAGCTTAGCTGCAGGGAAAACAATCCATGAACTTGAAAACACAGCAATATAATATCCAAAATGAAGGACAGAGGAGTAAACAACTGAGAAAAGAAAATAGCAGCGCCTCAGTGACCTGCGGAACAATATCTCAGATTTTACTACATGTATAAGTAGAGTCTCAGAGGAAGAAAAAGTACTTGGAGGGCAAAACATTTCCAAATTAGGTAAAAACTATTACTTACAGAGAGCAAAAGAAATCCCAAGCAGAATGAGCAGGGGGAAAACTCAAGACATGACATAATCAATAACTTAACATGAATGATACATAAAAATTTTAGCAGCTAAACAAAAATATAAACAATGTAAATATGGGAATACAGCAATTTTTCTTTGACTTCTCATAAGAAATGTACAGTAGAAAGCAATGGAATGATATCTTGAAGGTCCTGAAATAAAAACTTGTCAACTCTGCAATTCTGTATCCAGCAAAAATATCCTTCAAAAGTGAAGGTGATATCTTTGAATAAACAAAAGCTATGAGAATTCACTGCTATCAGCCCTGCACCAAAAGAAATGTTAAAGAGCATTCTTCAGGCTAAATGAAAATGATAGTAGACAGAAGCTCAGATCATCAAAGGAAAGTCTTATATCAGAAACAGTAGATACATAGGCAAATATAACACATTTTTTCTTGTTTTCTAAATTTCTTTTAAAAATAACTGACCATATAAAGATACACTAAAAAGTGGCAATGTTGTACAGTAATCAACAGTACCTGGGTCACAGTAGGTTCTTAATTAACTAACTGAATGAATGAAAGCTTAAAGGAATAATCTTTAGCTCCTGTGAAATCAGTGATTTTCTACTTCTTACTTAATCACAACAGTAGATAAGACAATACTCTTGAGTTTAACATTTCCAAAAGGATCAAACACATTTACATATTTCACAAAACAGGGCCTACTTTAAGAAATTTAACTTTGAAGGACTGCAAGGAAAGTCTTTGGAAGAACATTCAGTTCATTTTTTTCTCTCCTCCACATATTTAGTTTCTCTTTCTCTCAGCATTTTCCACAGTAGAAATAAAACTCAGCACATCCTGGAAAACATGGGGGTGGAGGAGGGGGCAGGAGCACCATTTTGAGGATATGAAAAGTAAGAATGGTTATGTTAGTCATTCTGGTAACCCCTTTTATATTTCAAACTCAGCCTTTCAGATCTATGAAAATTACTTTGCTTCTAAAATCTTACTCTGTGAAAGAGGAGGTATGTGGAACACTAGTGGGCTTTATTACAGAACATTGAAACAGATGTAAACTGCATCATTCTTGCAGCAAAATTATTTTTCAAACTACTTTAAGAGTGACAATTACTTACACAAAGAACGTGCTCCAATAGAAAGTGCACTAACTTCCAATAAAGATTCAGCAGATAATGTTTCTCCAAGAGTGGGAGAGGAGTTTGACTATTCTAATGTAACTTAGATGCTGTTTTCTTAACCTAAAAAATCTGTATAGCCCACTGCTAAGAATTAAGATACTGTTAATTTTGATTCCCTGAGTATAAACAAAAGGTACAAAATTTAAATTGCTGTTCTAATAGGATTTATGCTGGACAGTGTAATAATTAACATCTGGACTTCAAAAAATGAACCATGGGTTTAAAAGCTCAAGTTAGTTACAGATACGTTTTTTCTTCTTGTAGGAAGGCCAATTATTTCTATTAGAATAATTGCCCATGGAAGTGGTGTGTAAAAGGCAAGTTCTAATAGCCCAGTGCAGACAAGAGAAAGGAATCTATGTTATTTGATGAAGTTAAGAAAATAGAGAAAGGAAGCAACAAACAAAATAAATATGCTAACCCACCCATTATTTTAACATGGGGGAAAATAGTTAACAAAGAAATATTAAAAACCACGCTATCAAAAATCCAAAATGTGTACATGCATGATCCAATTTCAAAATAAGACTTAAAAGCTCTAAAATCTGATTTAAATACACATAATTTTACTTCTAATGTCCAACAGAGGTACAGTAGTACAGTAAAAGACATCCGGGCACAAATGCTGATTACACTATTTACACAGACTAGCCATGTAGGCAAGTCTCATCTCTACTCTGAGCCCTAGATTTACTACTTAAAAAATAATAAAATATGGGAGGCGGAGCAAGATGGCAGCCGAGTAACAGCTTCCTTGCATCTGGGCACCGTGAGTCTGGGGATATAGGACTACAGGCATCTCTGGCTGGTGGGATCTGCCTATCATCACCCCTGAGAGGATACAGGGAGTCAGCGAGAGACTTCTGGACCCCAAGAGGAGGACTAAAACAGTGGAAAACTGTCCACAGGCACGAGAACTTAAAGAGCAAGAGGAAGTGAAAGGAAAACTAGGGCAAGGAAACAGATAAAAGAAATCACCCATGAGGAAGAATCAGCAGAAAGCTCCAGGCAACATGAAGAACCAGTCCAGAACAACGCCGCCAAGGGACCATGAGGTAGCTACTGCAGAGGATTCCACCTATACAGAAATGTTAGGAATGACAGAAAGGGAATTTAGAATACACATGTTGAAAACAATGAAAGAAATGATGGAAACAATGAAGGACACTGCTAATAAAGTGCAAAATAACCAAAAGGAAATCCAAAAACAGAATCAAATCAGAGATGAACGATATGAAGAATATAAAAAGGATATAGCAGAGCTGAAGGAAATGAAACAGTCAATCAGGGAACTTAAAGATGCAATGGAAAGTATCAGCAACAGGTTAGACCATGCAGAAGAAAGAATTTCAGAGGTAGAAGACAAAGTTCTTGACTTAACTCAGATAGTAAAAGAGGCAGAAAAGAAGAGAGAGAAAGCAGAACGTTCACTGTCAGAATTATGGGACTTTATGAAGCGTTCCAACATACGAGTTATAGGAATTCCAGAAGGGGAAGAAGAATGCCCCAGAGGAATGGAAGCCATACTAGAGAATATTATAAAAGAAAATTTCCCAAACATCACCAAAGATTCTGACACACTGCTTTCAGAGGACTATTGGACCCCAGGTCGCCTCAACTCTAACCGAGCTTCTCCAAGACACATTGTGATGAACCTGTCCAAAGTCAAGACAAAAGAAAAGATTCTGCAAGCTGCCAGGAGTAAGCGCCAGTTGACCTACAGGGGCAAATCCATCAGAGTGACAGCAGACTTCTCTAATGAAACTTTCCAAGCAAGAAGACAATGGTCATCTACCTTGAATCTCCTTAAACAGAACAATTTCCAGCCCAGAATTCTGTACCCTGATAAGCTAAGCTTCAAAATTGATGGAGAAATCAAATCATTTACGGATATACAAACATTCAGGAAATTTGCCATAATAAGACCAGCTCTACAGGAAATACTTCAACCTCTTCTGCACACTGACCACCACAACGGATCAGCAGGAAAATAAGAACTCAGAAATTTAAGGACAGAACCAAAACTCCACACTGATGCAAAAGATAAAACTCAGCAATGGACTCTCACAAAATAAGACGAATAGAATACTACCACACTTATCAATTATCTCAATAAATGTTAATGGCTTGAATTCCCCACTGAAGAGACATAGATTGGTTGACTGGATTAAAAAACACAAGCCATCCATTTGCTGTCTGCAAGAAACACACCTGGCTTCAAAAGACAAATTAAAGCTCCGAGTCAAGGGTTGGAAGACAATTTTTCAGGCAAATGGCATTCAGAAGAAAAGAGGAGTTGCAATCTTATTTTCGAATACATGTGGATTTAAAGCAACTGAAGTCAAAGAAGACAAAGATGGTCACTTTATATTGGTCAAGGGAAAAATACAACAAGAAGACATTTCAATTCTAAATATCTATGCACCCAATTTAAATGCTCCCAGATTCTTGAAACAGACCCCACTCAGTCTGAGCAATATGATATCTGATAATACCATCATAACAGGGGACCTTAACACTCATCTTACAGAGCTGGACAGATCCTCTAAACAGAAATTAAACAAAGATATAAGAGATTTAAATGAGACCCTAGAACAACTATGCTTGATAGACGCATATAGAACACTCCACCCCAAAGACAAAGAATATACATTCTTCTCATCACCCCATGGAACATTCTCCAAAATTGATCATATCCTGGGACACAAAACAAATATCAACAGAATCAAAAGAATTGAAATTTTACCTTGTATCTTTCAGATCATAAGGCACTAAAGGTGGAACTCAACTCTAACAAAAATGATCGACCCCACCCAAAGGCATGGAAATTAAACAATCTTCTGTTGAATAACAGATGGGTGCAGGAAGAAATAAAACAGGAAATCATTAACTTCCTTGAGCATAACAACAATGAAGACACAAGCTACCAAAACCTGTGGGATACTGCAAAAGCAGTTTTGAGAGGAAAATTCATCGCTTTAGATGCCTACATTCGAAAAACAGAAAGAGAGCACATCAACAATCTCACAAGAGATCTTATGGAGTTGGAAAAAGAAGAACAATCTAAGCCTAAACTCAGTAGAAGAAAAGAAATATCCAAAATCAAATCAGAGATCGATGAAATTGAAAACAAAAGAATCATTCAGAAAATTAATGAAACAAGGAGTTGGTTTTTTGAAAAAATAAATAAAATAGATAAACCATTGGCCAGACTAACGAGGAATAGAAAAGTAAAATCTCTAGTAACCTCAATCAGATACGATAAAAGGGAAATAACAACTGATCCCTCAGAGATACAAGAGATCATCTCTGAATACTACCAGAAACTCTATGCCCAGAAATTTGACAACGTGAAGGAAATGGATCAATATTTGGAATCACACCCTCTCCCTAGACTTAGCCAGGAAGAAATAGAGCTCCTGAACACATCAATTTCAAGTACTGAGATCAAAGAATCAATAAAAAAGCTTCCAACTAAAAAATGCCCTGGTCCAGATGGCTTCACTCCAGAATTCTATCAAACCTTCAAGGAATAACTTATTCCTGTATGGCAGAAATTATTCCAAAAAACTGAGGAAGAAGGAATCTTCCCCAACACATTCTATGAAGCAAACATCACCCTGATACCAAAACCAGGAAAAGACCCAAACAAAAAGGAGAATTTCAGACCAATCTCACTCATGAATATAGATGGAAAAATTCTCAACAAAATCCTAGCCAATAGATTACAGCTTATCATCAAAAAAGTCATTCATCATGATCAAGTAGGCTTCATCCCAGGGATGCAAGGCTGGTTTAACATACGCAAGTCCATAACGTTATCCACCATATTAACAGAGGCAAAAATAAAGATCACATGATCCTCTCAATAGATGCAGAAAAAGCATTTGATAAAATCCAGCATCCTTTTCTAATTAGAACACTGAAGAGTATAGGCATAGGTGGCACATTTCTTTTTTTTTTTTTTTTTGTAGAGACAGAGTCTCACTTTATGGCCCTCGGTAGAGTGCCGTGGCCTCACACAGCTCACAGCAACCTCCAACTCCTGGGCTTAAGCGATTCTCTTGTCTCAGCCTCCCGAGTAGCTGGGACTACAGGCGCCTGCCACAATGCCCGGCTATTTTTTGGTTGCAGTTTGGCCGGGGCCGGGTTTGAACCCGCCACCCTCGGTATATGGGGCCGGCGCCCTACTCACTGAGCCACAGGCGCCGCCCAGGTGGCACATTTCTAAAACTGATTGAAGCTATCTATGACAAACCCACAGCCAATATTTTACTGAATGGAGTAAAACTGAAAGCTTTTCCTCTTAGAACTGGAACCAGACAAGGTTGTCCTCTGTCACCTTTACTATTCAACATAGTGCTGGAAGTTCTAGCCAATACAATTAGGCAAGACAAGGAAATAAAGGGAATCCAAATGGGAGCAGAGGAGGTCAAACTCTCCCTCTTTGCTGACGACATGATCTTATACTTAGAGAACCCCAAAGACTCAATCACAAGACTCCTAGAAGTCATCAAAAAATACAGTAATGTTTCAGGATATAAAATCAATGTCCACAAGTCAGTAGCCTTTGTATACACCAATAACAGTCACGATGAGAAGCTAATTAAGGACACAACTCCCTTCACCATAGTTTCAAAGAAAATGAAATACCTAGGAATATACCTAACGAAGGAGGTGAAGGACCTCTATAAAGAAAACTATGAACTCCTCAGAAAGGAAATAGCAGAGGATATTAACAAATGGAAGAACATACCATGCTCATGGATGGGAAGAATCAACATTGTTAAAATGTCTATACTTCCCAAAGCAATCTACCTATTCAATGCCATTCCTATCAAAGTACCTACATCGTACTTTCAAGATTTGGAAAAAATGATTCTGCGTTTTGTATGGAACCGGAAAAAAACCCGTATAGCTAAGGCAGTTCTTAGTAACAAAAATAAAGCTGGGGGCATCAGCATACCAGATTTTAGTCTGTACTACAAAGCCATAGTGCTCAAGACATCATGGTACTGGCACAAAAACAGAGACATTGACACTTGGAATCGAATTGAACACCAAGAAATGAAACTAACATCTTACAACCACCTAATCTTTGATAAACCAAACAAGAACTTACCTTGGGGGAAAGACTCCCTATTCAATAAATGGTGTTGGGAGAACTGGATGTCTACATGTAAAAGACTGAAACTGGACCCACACCTTTCCCCACTCACAAAAATTGACTCAAGATGGATAAAGGACTTAAATTTAAGGCATGAAACAATAAAAATCCTCAAAGAAAGCATAGGAAAAACACTGGAAGATATTGGCCTGGGGGAAGACTTCATGAAGAAGACTGCCATGGCAATTGCAACAACAACAAAAATAAACAAATGGGACTTCATTAAACTGAAAAGCTTCTGTACAGCTAAGGACACAATAACCAAAGCAAAGAGACAACCCACACAATGGGAAAGGATATTTGCATATTTTCAATCAGACAAAAGCTTGATAACCAGGATCTATAGAGAACTCAAATTAATCCACATGAAAAAAGCCAACAATCCCTTATATGAATGGGCAAGAGACATGAATAGAACTTTCTCTAAAGACGACAGACAAATGGCTAACAAACACATGAAAAAATGTTCATCATCTCTGTATGTTAGAGAAATGCAAATCAAAACATCCCTGAGATATCATCTAACCCCAGTGAGAATGGCCCACATCACAAAATCTCAAAACTGCAGATGCTGGCATGGATGTGGAGAGAAGGGAACACTTTTACACTGCTGGTGGGACTGCAAACTAGTACAACCCTTCTGGAAGGAAGTATGGAGAAACCTCAAAGCACTCAAGCTAGACCTCCCATTTGATCCTGCAATCCCATTACTGGGCATCTACCCAGAAGGAAAAAAAACCTTTTATTATAAGGACACTTGTACTAGACTGTTTATTGCAGCTCAATTTACAATTGCCAAAATGTGGAAAGAGCCTAAATGCCCACCAACCCAGGAATGGATTAACAAGCTGTGGTATATGTATACCATGGAATACTATTCAGCCATTAAAAAAAATGGAGACTTTACATCCTTCGTATTAACCTGGATGGAAGTGGAAGACATTATTCTTAGTAAAGCATCACAAGAATTGAAAAGCATGAATCCTATGTACTCAATCTTGATATGAGGACAATTAATGACAATTAAGGTTATGGGGGGGAAGCAGAAAGAGGGATGGAGGGAGGGGGTGGGGCCTTAGTGTGTGTCACACTTTATGGGGGCAAGACATGATTGCAAGAGGGACTTTACCTAACAATTGTAATCAGTGTAACAAGCTTATTGTACCCTCAATGAATCGCCAACAATAAATAAAAAAAAAAAAAAATTAAAAAAAAAAAAAGAATATTACCTACTAAGTAAACATTTTTGTCATTTGCATCCACCGTGTAGACTGCAATTTGCAAGTTTAATTACAATAAATGATATCAAGGCTCTGGTTTTTCTAATCCATTTTAATCATAGCCTAAATTTCAGTTTCTTGATGGTCCCCTTGTAAAAGGGGTGGTAAAAATATATTTTTCTTGGAGAAAACATTTTCTTTAATAACTAACATTTATTGAGTATTAGACTAGTCTGACTCAAGCACTGCTCTCAGCCCTTTACAGACACTAGCTCATTTAATCATTGCAGTAATCCTAGGAGGAAGGCTTTCTTATTAACATTTTACGGAAGAGAATAAGGCACAGTGAAGACCTGTCCAGGTTGACAGAACTAATAAGAGATGTCACCAGGATAGGAACTAGGCTTCAGAGCCTACACTTTCAACCAATATGTAAAGCAGCCTCACCAAGGAATTTCTATTTACATTCTTAACAAGAGAAAAAAAAAAGCTTTCTTTCCAAAATTCCCATATCACCTTTCTTTACACTATCTTTACAAAACACCGAACTAAGGTGCTTAGTTGCCCCAAGAAATCTTTTATCAAACTAGCAAGATAACTCTAACAAAAAAGGATACTAATGCTGCCATAATAAATTTCAACTGATTACTAAAAATGTGTTTTAAACAAAACTGAAGACAATACAAAGAAATGTAACTATATAGTTCTTGACACTTTAAAATCAAAACAACATACACCTTGCAATCACAGTCCTGATAAATAAGAAAACCACCTCCTTCTGTTCTACTCTTCCTGCTTCTGAAACAAGGTGCATTTGCCTCCATCCTAGTTGATCATGTCAAATGACTGGTCTTTTCTCTCTAAGGCTAAAGCTGAAGGACAAAATTGAAGGAAGTATTAAATACAGCCTCAACTCAATTTTCCTTTGTAGGTGTCTAGAGTGTTTCCTTGGATAAACAAAGCACCACCTTTGTGTGCAATGTTAACCACCTCTGTGTTTAGTATTAAGTTTGGAAATGGTGGAGAAAGAAGTGAGTGGAAATGGGAAAGGTTCTGCAGGTGGGTCAGAGGAATGGTTTCTGATGGATAAAAGGATTTCTAATCTTGATAGGAAATTTTGAAACAGTAAAAAAATGAAATGTGTTTTTAAATTCCAAAGTATGCATTATAGGCTTGGCACAGGAATCTTTCATCGAGGACTGGGACTAAAGCTGGAAATGAAGATTCTGTATGGTGGAAAGAATGATTTTAGTCAGAATGTGCGGAATAGGGCACTCAAAAGCATGGTTGTTATGAATGGATGGGAGATGGAGAGGCTGAGGTTGCCTCATTATGGTGGATGATGAAGAGTAACGGGTCAAGTACAGTACGTATGGATTTGAAAAAAGAATGTTTTGAAATTTGTTTTTGCATTTAAAGTTCTCCTCAGTTATGAGGAGAGAAGCAAGATGGTTAAAAACATTTTCTGATAATTTAACTGAATTGCAAAACAGTATAAAGTATTTTACGGCTTAGTTCATTGTTGCCAAGGCCTCGTTTATCCTTCTCTTCCTCCACCACAAGGCCTCTGGTAAGATGACCGCAGGTAGTTTCAGTAAGACTATACTATCCACAATTCCTTTTACAGACATTTCTTACTTACTTCCTTTCCCCCCTTCATATTACATGACGAACCTGCCTAGATAATGAATTTTCACTCTTTCCCTTTCCTTGGGGTGCTACTGAAAATCCCTTACTTTACATTCCCTGGAGCTCTTAAAATTATTTCAGTCAAACTCTTAAATTAGCTGGGGTACCATGTGTTCTTTAACATGAAGAAGCACATGTACATTGGTAAAGAAAAATATAGTTTTCATGAGGCTTTTATTGTTAACACCTTCTTTTGTTATTAAATATTAGGGATTTATTATCAAATCTATTTTGCAGAAATAGAAATCTGAGTTACAGTAAAAATACTATGACTCACTAACTGCCAAGTATCAGGTATAAAGTAGGAGACTGACCATGATTATAACAAAGTCACAGTCGTTTCTTTTTCCCTGCTACTCCACCTACAATGAAATTTTTCATAAAGTATATCAATCATTGATTTCAATAGTAATAGTTAACACTAGGCATTTAATAAACCATAGTTTCTCATCTGTAAATGTAAGTACTGAAAACACTTAGTTCATATATTAAAAAACAAGAATAGAGCGCTGCTAAACTGCCAAGCCTTCCCAGGTCCTCGCCGCCGCGAGCAGCGCACAGCCCGGCACTCGCTTGCTCGCCTGGCGATGGCAGCGCGGCCCACGCGGCCGGGGGTGGAGGTCGGGAGCCGGCGGCGCGCTTGGCGTCTCAGCTGCCGGGGCTCGGGCGGTGAGGGGCCGCCGGTTCGCCGCGCCTGAGGGCCTGGGGCGGGAACGCAGGCGGAGCTCGGCCGCGGAGCCGGGAAGATGCTGCTGTCCCTGGTGCTCCACACGTACTCGATGCGCTACCTGCTGCCGGGCATGGTGCTCCTGGGCATGGCGCCCACCTACGTGCTGGCCAGGGGGGTCTGGCGGCTGCTGTCCGCCTTCCTGCCCGCGCGTTTCTACCAGGCGGTGGACGACCGACTCTACTGCATCTACCAGAGCATGGTGCTCTTGTTCTTTGAGAACTACACCGGGGTCCAGATATTCCTATATGGAGATTTTCCAAAAAATAAAGAAAATATATTTAGCAAATCATCAAAGCACAGTTGACTGGATTATTGCTGATATGTTGGCCTCGAGGCAGGATGCTCTGGGATATGTGCGCTATGTGCTGAAAGATGGATTAAAATGGCTTCCTTTGTATGGGTGTTATTTTTCTCAGCATGGAGGAATCTATGTAAAGCGAAGTGCCAAATTTAATGAAAGAGAAATGAGAAACAAGCTGCAGAGCTACGTGAACGCAGGAACTCCTATGTATCTTGTGATTTTCCCAGAAGGTACAAGGTATAATCCAGGACAAACAAAAGTCCTTTCAACTAGTCAGGCATTTGCAGCTCAACAAGACCTTGCAGTATTAAAATATGTGCTGACACTACGAATAAAGGCAACTTATGTTGCTTTTGATGCTATGAAGAATTACTTAGATGCAATTTATGATGTTACAGTGATTTATGAAGGGAAAGATGATAGAGGGCGAAAAGAGCCCCCCTCCATGACTGAATTTCTCTGCAAAGAATGTCCAAAAGTTCATATTCACATTGATCGTATAGACAAAAAGGACGTCCCAGAAAAGCAAGAATATATGAGAAGATGGCTTCATGAACGTTTTGAAATAAAAGATAAGATGCTTATAGAATTCTACGATTCACCAGATCCAGAAAGAAGAAACAAGTTACCTGGGGAAAGTGTTAATTCCAAATTAAGTATCAAGAAGACTTTACCATCAGTATTGATCTTAAGTGGTTTGATTGCGGGCATGCTCATGACTGAGACTGGCAGGAAGCTGTACGTGAACACGTGGATGTACGGCACCTTGCTGGGCTGCCTGTGGGTCACTGTCAAGGCATAGGCAGGGCGCTGTCTCCAAGGAGTGCTGTGCTGCACATTATATCAGATTGTTTCCTGGAAGTGTAAATAAAGCCTTGTTGATTGAACATTGGATAAAATAGAATTTGTGACTGATACGCAGTTGGTCTTGGGCATGGTTTTGTAACTTTAGCTCTGGAGCTCCTGGAAAGATAAAAAACTAAACAGAATTTCTGCTGTTCTTCACATTTCCCATGAACTAGTGACAACTTAAGAAGCCTAGTAGGATTATATAATTTGTTATTGTTTTGTAATTCGGATGGCTGTATTTTATAACATTAATTTGCAACATATTTCTGTATATTATTTTCAATTTGTTATAACTTGGCAGCTCTAAACTTTTATCACTGAGGTATTTAGTATCTTACAGCTGGGCAATATTTCACTTTTTGCTTAATTTCTGCAAGTCAATGAAAGAAGATATATTTAAGTATTGAAATGTTTAAAGAAAAAGGCAAAAAATGTTCATAAGGAAAAGCTCTGTTTAGCACGCGTTTTTATTATATTATTAGCTGGTTTTACTCATTTTATATTTCCAAAATAACATTTCTAATATTTATTGAAATTGCTTAATTTGCACACCATGTACTCTACACAAAAGAATAATGTATAAAATAAGAGGAGTTCAAGTTAAAATCTTGCCTGATTCATTGTAGCAGAACTTTAAATTGCCTAGCTTTTTAAAGATTTAAGCTACACTAAGTACTTCCCAACATCAGTGCCATAAGTGCTTGAAAACATTAAGGTTTTCTTTTTATGTTACATCAAATCAGTGTGAATCTTTGCTGGACCCCCTGCGTTCACAGATATTTGAGGTGATGGGAGTCGACTAGGTTTACTAGCATATGCCTTTCACCCACTTTTCTTTGATTTAGCAAAGTATTTCATTCAGAAGTCACTTGTAGGTTACCAAGGTGGAGTTCCACTGTGCTCTAGTCCTCTTCCTCTGGGTTCCCCTCAGTGGTGCTGCTCTGCGGCTTTGCACACAGACCTGCAGGGAAGAAAAGCCAGCCAGGGTCAAAGTTCAACTGTCTATGCCCTTGTGAGGCATTTCCCTTTGTCCATGTCAAAAAATTTCACCTTCCTCAAGCCAGTGAAATACAGACGTAATTCCTCAGGCCTGAGTGATTTGTTTCCTTTCTATTCTTTTTTGTTTTTTTTTTTGGCTACACTGCAGTCTGAGGTTATTCCTATTCATCACTCCCATCATTTTCAATGGAGCTACACAGTAATATGCACCACCTCAGAACAAAAGCTGAGTTCCAGGAACCAAATCACACAATTTTCAGTCCTGAAACAATATTTCCTGTGGAAGAAGACACTTTTTAAGTGTAATCTGCTCTGTTTTAATGTTAGAATTTAAACTTGATTGCCTGTTTTTTCTAACATTTCTGCTTACTGCTAGTGAATTTTTGTTGCAAAATTATATGTAGGTCACTAGGGAAGTTTTGAGACAGACTGTTGAGATCCATTATTCACATCCAAGAAACACAGTTGACAGCATCCTTTCTGATTCATCCATGCAAATTTAACTTGCTCAGCTTTTTAGTGTTGCTGGGAAGGCTTCATTTGTTTTTAACCAGGTGGATTTTACATTTCTTGATTTTTTTTGTGTATCTCTAAACTTTTATGATGACCCATGAATCAGTGACCCGGATGAAACATAACACTTGAATAATGATAAACAAAAAAATTAAGGGAAATTTTGTCGGACTGTGTTACACTGTTTCTCCAAAACTAAAGAATAAGTCATTTCAAATAACACATTTTAAGAGTTTTGTGGTGTGTGTTGGTTTGTGTACCTTAGTATGTATGTGTACACACACATTCATATACACTCAGGTTACAGCAGGGCTAATTACAAACAGGGCATGCATAAACTTAGGAAAAGTATCCTCAGGCTGCAGGTAATTTTCTCTCGCCTGTAAAGTAAAATTCAAATCCCATTATCTTTTTTAAATAGCATTTTTTTTTAACAACCCTAAATTTAGAATTTATTTCTAACTAGGTCAAAATAAATGTAAATTGTGGAACTTACTTTGAATATCATGTATATGCTCCAAATTTAAATTTTAAGAGGCAATACCACTAGAATTATGTGGATTATGACTCACTTTAACAAGATAAAGTAAGATCATTTGAATGTCATGTTTCTTATGTCTTACACTCTTCTCACAAAAGGTCTAAAACATGGTAGTCAAAAAAGTTTTGTATCAAAATGTTGGAAAATTAGAAGCTTCTTTCTCCTTATCATGTATTGATATTGACTTGACTTATTTTCTAAAATTAAAAGCCCTATGCCGACCTGTAAATCTTTTCACCTATCATTTATACTTTTGTTTGTACTGTTATTATTGATTTATGAGTTATTAATTTTTCTTTATAAGAATACCATCAATGTGCATGTTTTTATCTTTTTCAGAAAAGAGGGTGTTTGGCTGAAAGTAAAAAAAAATAAAATAAAACTTTTCACTATTAAAAAAAAACAAAACAAGAATAACTGTGCATCAGTTTCAACCCATATCTATGAAGAGGCATAAAATAGCACTTACCTTACACAGTCTTAAAAATATTAAAGTTAATAAATATTTAGCACTTAGAACAATACCTCATATAGAAGAAACAATAAATGTTAGCTGTTAAAAATAAAGAATAAAGGAAGGAAGAAGTGAAGGGAAGAAGAAAGGAGGTGAGGAGTTTAACAAAGTAAAAAAGGAAGGATGAAATGAAGAGAGGAAGGAAAATTTGCTCAAAATGAGGGCGTGTCCTTAAAGAATAATGCTTCACTTTCTAATATGCTCCTACATTCTAACACCTGTTATGTCATATACCTTTATTTAATAATTATAAAATTTTTAGCAATCATGATAGAATTCTCATATGGTCTTATCAAGATGGAATTCTAGACTTCTGGTATAAAGTAATCCATGTGATTCAAATGCCAAAGATAGTTCAAATCAAGGATACCATCTGGGTGGCCTGTCATATATTGTTTTAATTGATACATGTAAAAGAATCAAAGAGGAAATTTTTTTTTGTTTGTTTGTTTGTTTTATTGTTGGGGATTCATTGAGGGTACAATAAGCCAGGTTACACTGATTGCATTTGTTAGGTAAAGTCCCTCTAAAACACTTTCTTTCTTTTTTTTTTTTATTGTTGGGGATTCATTGAGGGTGCAATAAGCCAGGTTACACAGATTGCATTTGTTAGGTAAAGTCCCTCTAAAACAATTTCTTTTTTTTTTTTTTATTGTTGGGGATTCATTGAGGGTACAATAAGCCAGGTTACACTGATTGCATTTGTTAGGTAAAGTCCCTCTTGCAATCATGTCTTGCCCCCATACAGTGTGACACACACCAAGGCCCCATCCCTCTCCCTCCTTTCCTCTCTCTGCTTTTCCTCCCCCCCATGACCTTAATTGTCACTAATTGTCCTCATATCAAAATTGAGTACATAGGATTCATGCTTCTCCATTCTTGTGATGCTTTACTAAGAATAATGTCTTCCACTTCCATCCAGGTTAATACAAAGGATGTAAAGTCTCCATTTTTTTTTTAATAGCTGAGTAGTACTCCATGGTATACATATACAACAGCTTGTTAATCCATTCCTGGGTTGGTGTGCATTTAGGCTGTTTCCACACTTTGGCGATTGTAAATTGAGCTGCAATAAACAGTCTAGTACAATTGTCTTTATGATAAAAGGATTTTTTTCCTTCTGGGTAGATGCCCAGTAATGGGATTGCAGGATCAAATGGGAGGTCTAGCTTGAGTGCTTTGAGGTTTCTCCAATGTTTTAATTTTTTTAAATGGAATCTAAATGTCTAAAAGACAATAATGTAAATGGAATCTAAATGTCTAAAAGACAATAATGGATACAAGGCTAACATTTCTACTTGAATGTTAAGTAATTTAAGATTGTTTTAAAAATCTAAATATGGAGAGTATCATACTGTCTTGAATACTTAACATGTCTTTTTTCATTTATTTTATTTATTTTTTTTATTAAATCATAGCTGTGTACATTAATGTGATCATGGGGCCATATGCTAGTTTCATAGACCATTTGACACATTTTCATCACACTGGTTAACACAGCTTTCCTGGCATTTTCTTAGTTATTGTGCTAAGACATTTACATTCTACATTTACTAAGTTTCACATATACTCTTGTAAGATGCACCTCAGGTGTAATCCCACCAATCCCTCTCCCTCAGCCTACCTCCCCCTCTCTCCCCTCCCTATCCCCCTTCCCCCTATTCCTAGGTTGTAACTGGGTTATAGCTTTTATGTGAAAGCCATAAATTAGTTTCATAGTAGGGCTGAGTACATTAGATACTTTTTCTTCCATTCTTGAGATACTTTACTAAGAAGAATATGTTCCAGCTCCATCCACATAAACATGAAAGAGGTAAAGTCTCCATCTTTCTTTAAGGCTGCATAATATTCTGTGGTATACACGTACCACAATTTATTAATCCATTTGTGGATTGATGGGCACTTGGGCTTTTTCCATGATTTAGCAATTATGAATAGGGCTGCAATAAACATTCTGGTACAAATATCTTTGGTATGATGTGATTTTTGGTCTTCTGGGTATATGCCTAGTAATGGAATTATAGGAATGAATGGCAGATCTATTTTTAGATCTCTAAATGTTCTCCATATATCTTTCCAAAAGGAATGTATTGATTTGCATTCCCACCAGCAGTGTAGAAGTGTTCCCTTTTCTCCACATCCACGCCAACATCTCTGGTCTTGGGATTTTGTGATATAGGCTAATCTTACTGGAGTTAGATGATATCTCAAAGTAGTTTTGATTTGCATTTCTCTGATGATTAAAGATGATGAGCATTTTTTCATATGTTTGTAGGCTGAGCGCCTGTCTTCTTCAGAGAAGTTTCTCTTCAAGTCCCTTGCCCAGCCTGCGACGGGATCCCTTGTTCTTTTCTTGCTTATACGTTTGAGTTCTCTGTGGATTCTGGTTATTAAACCTTTGTCAGAGACATAACCTGCAAATATCTTCTCCCATTCTGAGGGCTGTTTGCTTGCTTTATTTACTGTGTTCTTGGCTGTGCAGAAGCTTTTTAGTTTGATCAGGTCCCAGTAGTGTATCTTAGAAGCTGCTTCAATTGCCCGGGGATTCCTCCTCATAAAATACTTGCCCAGTCTGATTTCTTCAAGGGTTTTCCCTGCACTCTCTTCTAGTATTTTTATAGTTTCATGTCTTAAGTTTAAATCTTTAATCCAGTGAGAGTCTATCTTAGTTAATGGTGAAAGGTGTGGGTCCAGTTTCAGTCTTCTGCAGGTTGCCAGCCAGTTCACCCAGCACCGTTTGTTCAATAGGGAATCTTTTCCCCACTGAATGTCATAATATGTCTTTGATGGTGACACAAGAGATATTCGTCGCATTTAGCTTAAATATAACATCAGTAATATGAAGTATTATTCCCACAAACTGCATGTTTGCATCTCTCCCCCACAACTCATATGTTGAAACCCTGATCCCCAAGGATGGTACTTGGATGTGGGACTTCTGGCAGGTAACTGGGGTTGATGTAGGGCATGAGGTTGAAGCCCCTATGATTGGATCGATGCCTTTATAAAGAGAGGTGGAGGGACCAGCCTCAGCAAGAGCGAAATCCCATTGCTAAAAATTAGCTGGGCATTGTTGTGGGCACCTATAGTCCCAGCTACTTGGGAGGCTGAGACAAGAGAATTGCTTGAGCCAAGATTTTGAGGTTGCTGTGAGCTCTGACACCACAGCATTCTATGGCGGACAAGAAGGTGAGATTCTGTCTTAAGTTTAAATCTTTTATCCATTGAGAATCAATTTTTGTTTTTTTTTTTTTTTTTTTTTTTTTTTTAATTTGGCCGGGGCTGGGTTTGAACCCGCCACCTCCGGTATATGGGACCGGCGCCCGTACCCGCTGAGCCACAGGCGCCGCCCGAGAGAATCAATTTTTGTTAATGGTGAAAGGTGGGGGTCCTGTTTCAGTCTTCTATAGGTCGCCAGCCAGTTCACCCAGCACCATTTGTTAAATAGGAAGTCTTTCCCCCACTTCATGTTTTTGGTAAGCTTAGCAAAGATCAAATGATAATAAGTGTTTCAGTTCATCTCTTTTTTCTCTATTCTGTTCCATAAATTTACCTCTCTGTTTTTGTGCCAGTACCATGCTGTTTTGATCACTATAGATTTATAGTATACCTCGTACTTTGTTTTCATTTCTGAGCAATGTATTGGCTATTCAAGGTATTTTCCAATTCCATATAACACAAAGCACTATTTTGTCAAACTCTTGAAAGTATGACAATGGTACTTTAATAGGGATTGCATTAAATCTGTAGATTGCTTTGGGTAGTACGGACATTTTTAACAATGTTGATTATTCCCATCTGTGAGCATGGTATGTTTTTCCATTTGTTAACATCTTCAGCTATTTATTTTCTGAGTTTCATAATTCTTTTTGAAGAGATATTTCATATCCTTTGTTAGGTAAATTCCAAGCTATTTCCTCTTCTTTGGGACTACTGTAAAAGGAATAGAGTTCTTGAATGTATTTTCTGCTTGACTATTGCTAGTATATATAAAAGCTACTGATTTATAAAAATGGATTTTGTATGCTGAGATGCTGCTGTATTCCTTGATCACTTCTAAGAATTTTGTAGTTGAGTCCCTGGGATTTTCCAGGTATAGGATATATCATATGCAAAGAGTGAGAGTTTGATCTCCTCTGACCCCATGTGAATACCCTTAATCACCTTCTCTTGCTTGATTGCGATGGCTAAGACTTCCATTACTATGCTGAATAGCAGTGGAGACAGTGGGCATCCTTGCCTAGTTCCTGATCTGAGTGGAAATGTTTCAATGTTACTGCATTCAGTATTATATTGACCATGAAACTATAAAAATACTAGAAGAGAGTGCAGGAAAAATGTTGAAGAACTGGGAGAATATTTTATGAGGAGGACTCCCTGGGCAATTGAAGCAATACCAAAAATATATTACTGGGATCTGATAAAACTAATAAACTGCTACACAGCCAAAAGCATAGTAAGTAAAGCAAACCTTCAGAATGGGAGAAGATATTTGCAGGTTATGCTTCCAACGAAGGTCTAATAACTGGAATCCATACAGAATTCAAACTAATCAATAAGAACAAATCACCCCATGTCTAAGTGGGCAAGAGACTTGAACAGAAACTTCACTGAAGAAGACAAGTGCATGGTCTACAAACACATGAAAAAAATTCTTATTATCCTTAATCATCAGAGAAATGCAAATCAAAACCACTTTGAGATATCATCTAACTCCAGTAAGATTAGCCCACATCATAAAATCCCAAAACCACAAATTTTGGTGTGGATGAAGAGAGAAGGGAACTATTCTACACTGCTGGTGAGAATGCAAGCTAATATGGCCTTTTTGGAAAGAAGTTTGGAGAATACTCAAGGAACTAACAGTAGACCTACCATTCAATACTGCAATTCCTCCTCTACTAGGTATATACCCAGATGATCAAATATCATTTTACAAAAAAGACATTTGTACCAGAATGTTCATTGCAGCCCAATTCATAATTGCCAAGACATGGAGACAGACCAAATGGCCATCGACCCATGAATGGATTAACAAATTGTGGTATATGTACACCCTGAAATACTATGCAGCCATAAAAAAACATGGAGACTTCACATCTTTTATGTTTACCTGGATGGAGCTGGAATATATTATTTTTAGTAAAGTATCTCAAGAATGGAAAAGAAAGTATCCAATGTACTCATTACTACTATGAAATCAATATATAATCACCTACACATTCCTACGAATAGTAAAACATAACTATAGTCCAGAAAGTAGGAGAGAAGAGGAGGGAGAGGGTAGGGGAGGAGGGAGCTAAGCAGGAGAGTTTTTGGGGGGACTCATCTAATGTGCATAATGCAATGGTACATTTCAAAACTATAAAGAAAAGAGTATAATTGTCTTACCACAACAAATAAGTAAGCAGGGTAATAGATGTGTTAATCAGTTCAATGAAAGTATTTCACGTTGTATACCAAATCAGTACACTGTACCCCATAAATGCATCAATGTACACAGTTACAATTTAATAAATAAAAAAATGATTTGTTAAAAATATAAAATAAATTTAAAAGAAAAGAGTGTGAGACTTTGTCTCAAAAAAAAAAAAAAAAGTTGGAGATGGCCGATTTCTTTCTGCGTGTACAAACCAAGGAAGGAAAGACCACAACCAAAAAGAGAGCCCTCACCAAGAACCTCACCATGCAGGCAGCCTGATCTCACACTTCCCGCCTTCAGAACCATGAAAAATAAATGTTTGCTATTTAGGTGACCTAGTCAGTGGTAATTTGTTAGAACACTCCAAACTATGACAATCATTAACACTGCTTCAACAAAATAATCCTTATTATATATCCTAAAAATCACCTCTTAAGAGATTTAAGAAATACCTCTTTTTCTCTAGTGATCTAGGATTTCATGGAAAAATTCAACATTTATCCTATCCATATCCTTTATGAAAAGACTCTTTAAACCCCTCATTAGTCCCACTTAGTCTTTTATGATTGCAAGTTCTTTCATAAAATGAAGTATCTTTCACATATCACTAACTTTTTCAGTTTTATGTACAATATGCTAGTGATGAATGGACTTCAGTATGGTATTTCCAATACCCTTCCCAATAAGGATAAGCCGTGTATTTACTGACCTTTGTAGCTGTAAGAGCTCCCTGGGGTAAAGTCTTTAAAGCCTCTGTGCTTCTGATCCTCAGCCATCTGCTGTCTACTCCCAGTGCCCTCTGTCAGTAATTCCTCCTCATGGTAAGTGAGCATCCATCTTCTAGCTGCTGTACCCTCATCTTGTCTACTTTGACTTCCCAGATATCTTACTTTGGCTGACTTCCTAGATGCCAGACCTCCTAACACATTTCTGATCACAGATTACTGCCCTGTGAACTGACCTCCAAGCCCACCCACTTTGACACACTTGAGGTCCTTACCCTATGGATCTGAGACCAGAACGGATCTTGTACACTGCACTCTCCTCTGCCCAGTGGTCCAAGTTCTCCAAATTCTATCAGGTTAGGTACCACATCAGTAACTGACAGGAATCTTGGTAGAATAAAAACTGGTTTCCATCTTTTAAAATGTCTTACCTAATATATTTTTCATAAAGCCCACAGAATTTTAATCCAATGAGATGAATAAAAATAGATCAAAGTCTATGTTAAAATGAAAGACAATAATGAAAAAACAGAGAGCCAGACAGGAATCAAGGGTCACAGCGATGGACAAAGGAGGAAATAAAAGAGACAACAAGGCAAGGAAAAAGTGAAAAAAGAGAGAAGAAGAGAAAAACAGGAAACCAAAAATGAAATGCTGACAGAGGCAGAGAGGTAAAGAAATCAAGACACAAGCCAGAGGTGAGGAGAAAGAAAATCAGACAGAGGCAGAGAAATAAAGGAAAGGAGAGTCAGGTTCCTTGGTCAGAGAAGGGAAGGCAGAGGACTCCACCCACTCTCCCCTCTCTACCTTCCAACTCTCATTCATCTCTCCTGAGGAAAAGCAAATAAAACCAAAATCTCATCATCCAAACTCTAAATACAAATCATATCTACTCCACTGTAGTGGAAACCAGTGATGATTGGGGATTTCAATTTCAGTGAGTTCACAGAAAAAGAATGGAAGGTATTAGCACATGCACACAAAAGGCTAGTGCCTCCTCAGCACCCCCTTGTCAGTTTTTACTTCCTCTCTCAAATTGATTTTAAGATTATCCAAGCTGAAATTGAACAAGAGCAAAAATTTGAACCTTGTAAGGTAAAGGCTTCTGAACCAGAAGGAGGACCCTGGCTAGCTCTATGCCAGCCTTCCTCCCCTTGAGCCTCAAAGGACATCCTCTGAGGACCATGCCAGCTCTTCCTCCTTGCCCTTGCTCAGAATACTCTCCACCCTCTCTGAGGAAATGTCCCCATTCTTTCAAGTTCCAACCACAACTTTTTCAGGGACAGAGCTGGCTCTGGCTCTGTGCTTAGGGTATGCAGCATAGAACTGGGTACACAAATGTCATCAGTATTTAAGTGAATAAATGTATGCTGGTTCCAGACATATTTGTATACACACACACATATATGACACATGTTTACTATTCATGTGTATACAAACAAGTCCTCTCTAAATCTATTCTCCCTCCAGTGTTCTCAACCTCACTGGTGTTATCACCATCCAACTACTCACCCAGCTAAAAACTTTCTGTCAAGGCCTGTTGATCTTTGTCTTTTAAAAGTCTCCTACTTTATCTCCCATACTGTTTGCATGCCAAAAGAAAAATGAAACAGTCCTCAGTGGGAATCCTCATACTTTTCTCTCACATTGTTGCCAATAAACTTTCCAATGAAGTCGAATTCTTCATGAGATGCTTTCAATGGAAACCCATAAAACAAACAGCAAACTCCCTATTTTGATACTGAGAATGTTCCCAACTACACCCCAACCCACCTTCCCAAAATCATTTCTTACCCCCTCTCTCTCCACTTCCAGGCACATCAAATTTCTCATTATTCCCTAAACACCCCTGCTTTTCACTTCTCTCAAGTAGCCTTTATCTAGGGAGATTCACCTTTCCTTTCCCTAACCTTTCTCCACATCTAGATCTTTGAAAGTTCAGCTCAAATTGCATCTCATTCCATAATCTGATCATTGATCCTAGGGAGAGTTAGTTCCTTGCTCTGGACTTCCAATGCACTTGAAACATATACTTTATTATTGCTCAAATCATACCGTATGGTAATTAATTATCTTTCTTCTCTATTACACTGTGAGTTATACAAGTGTAGACATTATCTTTGACTTTTTAATATATCCCAGAAGTTAGCACTAAACCTTGCATGTAATATGGGCCCAATAAATACAGGAAGAATAGGCAAACATACCTTTTTGTGCTTTAATAAGTCGTTTTCCAATTTCTAGTGTTACAAAGGCTGTACCATTTAGAACTATGTCAGTAATGGTCTTCCAAGCATTAGGAGAGAGTCTTTCAGTGGGAGAAATAAAATTCCCTGCTGCATTGTTTATCACAATCTATTAAATGAATAAGGCAAGATACAGAAACTTTTAGATGAAGAAAAACATTTTTCTTTCCAGAGCTTTCATTTCTGAAATTATTTGTCCAAATAACACAATAAAGCTGAGGTTCAGAGTCAGCTACAAAACAGTACCATGAAATTGGGTTTTTTGAGTCTGTGAAAATCTTTGTTATTAAGCAATTTCAGAATCCTTACCCCTGTCTTTAAATTAGGGTACACTCCTATTATGAACAAATTAATACAGTTCAGGCATAGTGGCTCACACCTGCAAATCCTAATACATTGGGAATAAGGTACAGGAGAATTCCTTGATGCCAGAAGTTCAAAAGCAAACTAGGCAATAGCAGATCCTCTACAAAAATTTTTTAAAAATTAGCAGGCATGGTGGAATGCACCTGTAGTCTCAGCTACTAGGGAGGCTAAGACAGAAGACTCAGGGGTTGGGAGGTGCAGTGAGCTATGATGACATCACTACAGTCTCAGTGCAGAGCTTACCTCAAAAAAACAAAAACAAAAACAAAAATGAATACACATTAAGTTTATTTACCATGTGACTGTTTCAAGGAATCTCAAGAAAAGCCTTTTAAGTGCTGGTGTCATTTTTGTTTAATTTACCCAATGAAATTCTTGGCTGGTGACCTATTCCTCTAACATCAATAAAGATTCTGCTTAGTTCTACAGCAGATTCAATGTTATTGGTGTGCCTGAAAATGGCTTTAACATAGAAAAATGCTCTCTTTCAGACTACTGGAAGAAATGGCTTCACTCTAACAAATGAACTAAACAACAACAAAATACCTATGCATATCTCAGGTCTTACATGGAGACATTTAGAATTGCTTGTAGTGTTTTTCTTATTTCATTCTTATTTATTTATTTATTTTGAGATAGAGTTTCACTCTGCCACCCTGGGTAGAGTGCGGTAGTATCATCATACCTCACAGTAACCTCAAACTCGTGGACTCTGGAGATCCCTTTGCCTCAGCCTGCCGAGTACCTGGGACTACAGGTGCCTACCATGATGCCCAGCTAGTTTTTTCTATTTTTAGTATAGATCAAGTCTCATTCCTGCTCAAGCTGGTCTCAAACTCATGAGCTCAACCAATCTACCTGCCTCAGCCACCCAGAGTGCTAAGATTATAGGCATGAGCCACCGCTCCCAGCCTGTAGGTTTTCTTATTTGTATTGTTCTTCTCCACTGAGAGACAGAATTAAAAATTATTATGAAAAACAAAGAACATGAACAATTTAAACTAGATACTGCACTCCTAGATGATGGCTCTTGTTATTTCAAAATCTTATTAAATAAACTAAAATCAAGTTTGCTCTAGCATCAATCATAAATGTATGTTTTCAGTATTCCTGAAAGGAGGCAGTGCAGCAGTCCTCCTAATCTGTTCCCTATTTTAAGCAGAGCTGGCATTTTTCAAGGCATGGAATAGGTGCTTCCCAACACACAACATGCTCACGTAGGTATTCCTTTGTACATTTTGTGGTTGTTATGGAAAACAAATACCTCAGACTTTGGTATCATCACCAATTACACTTACATCAGGATGTCCTGTGATTTTTATCAGTTCTGATACAGTGTTTTTACCCATATCAGGATCCCTCACATCACACTGAATTGCATGAACCTACAAAAAAGAAAAAGAAAAAAGACTATGTCATAGATTATCCTAAACCAAAAGAAGAATAAATTATTATTTTAAAACATTGTAATTCCTGAATCTAAATGACTGCTTTTTTTTTTAGGCAGAGTCTCACTATGTCACCCTGAGTAGAGTACTTTGGGGTCACAGCCCACAGCAACCTCAAACTCTTGACTCTTGAGCTTAAGCTATTCTCTTGTCTCAGCCTCCCAAGTAGCTGGGACTATAGGCGCACACCACAACGCCCAGCTATTTTTTGGTTGTAGTTGCCGTTGATGTTCGGCAGGACCAGGCTGGGTTCAAAACCACCAGCTCTGATATGCATGGCTGGTGCCCTAGCCGCTGAGCTACAGGTGCCGAGCCATGACTCCTTTTTAATATACCTTGTTTCCAGTTTGAGAAGAAATTTGTTCTGCAGTAGCTTTCAAAACATCCATCTTCCTAGAAATAAACACGTGGTATTTTGCATGAGTTCTGAAATAACTTCATATTTTTCTTTTTAATTCTGTAAGAATATATAAAATCTACAGCTTAAAGAAAAGCATTCCTGAGAATGTATAAAATATATCTAAATAGAAATCAATTCGAATGAATTATTTTTCTAAAAGTCAAATTTAAATAATTTTTACATATCTGATACTAATTTATTGAATTAGTTACTTTTAAACCAGTTACTGCAGCATTATCTACTAATATATTTAAATTATTTCCTTAATTACAATTACTGCTTTTTTCCTCAAGCCAGCTTTACAAAGAAAATACATGTATGGTATAATGTTAGTAGGTTTTAGACAAAATTTATGTGTTTGGATACATCCATTCAGAGATTCACACCATTGAAGAAACACAAAATATAAACCATGAATATAAAATTATATAATATTAAAATAAGATTTTAAAATTCTTAACAACAGTACTACATAAAAAAATATTCTGGCTAATTTGCAGCTATGAATGACATAAGAACTGTCATTCAGATGACTACTTGATGTACCTAAAATTTTATACCATTCAAATTGGAGGAAAGGATGGATTTTCTGACTGGTCCCTAAACTCTCAGACTCACATAGTTATACGGTACCAGGGTACTACTATATAAAAAGAAATTCCTTCCACATGCTCTTACCATTCACATATTTATCACAATAGATAATTGTGAAATAGCCATCCACCTTCTAGAAAATGGAAGGATTATATCCATTTTTCTAGTACAAGGTTAATCATCAATTAAAGCAATTAAATCATCAATTATGTTTAAAGTGATTAAACGTGATCACTTCTACTGAAAACAAAGCACATTTCATGTAGGTAGTACTACTTTCAAAACATATATACACACATTTTTTGAGATGGGTCTCATTAAAGACTGGTGTCAAACTCCTAGACTCAAGCTATCCTCTTGCCTAAACCTCCCAAGTAGCTGACTACAGGCTGAGCCCCCAAGCTTTTTAATTTTAACAAAACAAAACAAGACTTATCACTGAACTTGGGACACATAAACATTATCAGTTCCATAACTGTCACTATTTCTAACATCTCAAATTATAACTATTTTTTTCCAAGGAGATTTATTTAAATAACTTAACAAATATTTCATTTAAGATTACACTGCAAATCAAACAACTGGCAAATGGTGTTTTCAAAACTAGAACACAGAACAGTTTCTTTAATACACTCTCACCAAGCAACGTGCTGAGACAGACTTCCCGGCTAGCTATCACGCACCGAGCACCTAAACTGGACAGAAGAGTTGTCATTCCTTTACCGAGGCCAGTACCTCCCCAGTAACGAACACCACCTTTCCTTGAAAACTATTAGGTAGCAACATCACTTTTTGAAGGGGTGGAAAGAATTTAGACTGCAAAGCTTCAGTGTTTTCATACAATGTTTTCGTCCCATAACTGAAAAACTAAAACGTACAAAAATAAATTAACACTTGCATACAAGGATTTCCAAGAAGGAGATGAATTTTTAAAAACTTAATCTGAAATTTTCTATTAATCCAATTCTTATACTAAAATAAACTCACTGGAAACATATAATAATACTTTATTGTTCTCTTGCTTTCTGAATGTTAAGTAACATTATGGAATGGTTTAAAAAGCATGGGTTCTGGAGCTAGACTGCATAGGACAGAATACCCTCCCATATAAACTTCAGGTAGTTATTTTAACCTCTCTGCTCCTCAGTTCCTTCATCTATAAAATGCGGATTATAAAAGAACCTTCTTCACTGGACATATGTGGATTATATGCGTTAATTATATGTGGTAAGTAAAACATCTACAGCAGTATGTACTGCATGCTATAAAGGCTAGAAGGTGTTTGTTCAAATTTAACTTTTAAAAAACTAATGTGAAGCATTTGTGTCTTTTAACAAGAATAATTTGGATAAAAATCTCATTCCATCTTTGAATCACTGAAGAAAATTATAAAAAAAAAAATTATTAAATCAATTGCCTTTTCCCATGCTGTCTTCTACTCCCAAAATTTAGAACAGTTATAAAATCTGTTATTTTTTGAATGGGGAGAACAACAATGCATTTTGAACTAAATATATTTGTATTGCTGTACTTTACATTTTATAGCTTATATTCACAGTACTTATAAAAAAATCACTGCCATTATCTCATATTTAATTATATAAACAAACTTGAGGTTTGAACATAGTAACAAACAATAGGAGCTAGCAAGCACTCATTAAATAGTTACTATGTGCCAGGATGAGATAGCGAATTACCAATCTTCAAAACAACCACATGAAATAGGTATTATTTTTATTCCACGGAACAGGAAGGACTCTGAAAGATCAAACATATTTTCAAGGTTACAGAACCAAGTTTTAAACTGGCTCTAAAGCCTCCTCTCACAACCATCTTGCATGTTGCTTCTGTCTGTTCTCTGATATTTTGCTGGACTTAATGATCACACCAGGGAGGTATATGATATTCTACTGGGTCACAGTTGCAGGATTAAAATTCTTTCCTTTCCTGGTAGGGTGTTCCTGTAAGCTAGATAAGCTGCCATTAGTTGATCTAGAGTATCTAGAAATTTATCCTAAGGAAATAATTAGAAATGTCAATGGTTTAATTACACAAGAAAATGTTTTTGATGTAATGTTAAATTTTGCAAAAAGAAATAAACATACAGTATGTCCTTAACTATAAAAATACATGCTTAGAAAAAAAAGCCTACAAGGAAGTAACAGTAGTAAATAGTAGATTCAATATTTGCTATATGCCAACGTCTCCTAAAGATTTCCCTCGTAATAGCCCTAATCTGTGAATTCTAGTGTTATTCCTATTTTATAGATAAGGACAGTGAAGCACACAGAGGTCAATTAACTGTGACTAAAATACTAACAAGTAAAATTAAAGAGGATACAAATAGAAAGACATCCCATGTTGATGGATCAGAACATGCTTTGTGTAGTGTGTTAAAACAACCACACTGCCCAAAGCAATCTACAGATTCAATGCAATCCCTATCGAAATACCCATGACATTCTTCACAGAAATAGAAAAAAAAAATCCTAAAATGTATATAGAATCACAAAAGACCCCAAATAACCAAGTGATGCTGAGCAACAAGAATAAAGTTAAAGGTATCATATTACCAGATGGCAAAGCTATAGTAACCAAACAGTATAGTACTGGCATAAAAACAGACATACAGGCCAATGGAACAGAATAGAGAATTCAGAAGTTAATCCACATCTCTACAGCCAACTGATTTTTGACAAAGGTGCCAAGAACACTCATTGAGGAAAAGACAATGTCTTTAATAAATGGTGCTTCAATAAATGGGAAAAGTGGATATTCATACACAGCTAGACCCCACCCTGTACAAAAATCAACTCAAAATGGATCAAAGAACTAAATGTAAGATGTGAAATGATAAAACTACCAGAAGAAAACACAGGGTAAAGGCATCAAGATTTTGGTCTGGGAAAAGAATTATGAGTAAAACCTCAAAAGCACAGGCAACAAAAGCAAATATAAACAAATAGGATTACATAAAACTAAAAGTGTTAAGCATAGCAAAGAGAACAATCAACAGAGTGAAAAGATAATCTACAGATTGGGAGAAAATACTGCAAACCACCATCTGATGGTGGATCAACAGAAAAAAACTCAATTAAAAAACAAGCATATTGGGTGGCGCCTGTGGCTCAGTCGGTAGGGCGCCAGCCCCATATACCGAGGGTGGCGGGTTCAAACCCGGCCCCGGCCAAACTGCAACCAAAAAATAGCCGGGCGTTGTGGCGGGCGCCTGTAGTCCCAGCTACTCGGGAGGCTGAGGCAAGAGAGTCACTTAAGCCCAGGAGTTGGAGGTTGCTGTGAGCTGCGTGAGGCCACGGCACCCTACCGAGGGCCATAAAGTGAGACTCTGTCTCTACAAAAAAAAAAAAACAAAACAAAAAAAAAAAACAAGCATATGATCTGAACAGACATTTCCCAAAAAAAGACATACTCAACAAGTATATGGGGAAAAAAAAGTTAAACACCACTAATCATCAGAGAAAAGCAAATCAAAATCACAATGAAGCAACATTCTCCTCAGATTGGATGGCTATTGTCAAAAAGACAAAAAACAGAAGGAAAGGTGAAGCATGCCTATAATTCCAGAACTTTGTGAGGTCAAGGCAGGAGAACCAGCCTGACAATAAAGCAAGACCCCATCTCTCTACAAATAATTTTATTAATTAGTTGGGCATAGTGGCACGTGTCTGTAGTCCCAGCTACTCAGAAAGCTGAGACAGAAGTATCACTTGAGCCCAGGAGTTTGAGGTTGCGGTGAGCTATGATGACACAACCCTACTGTATAGCCTGGGTAATGGAGTAAGACTCTGTCTCACAATAAATAAATAGATACATACAAATTCTGACAAGAATGTAGAGGAAAGAGAATTTGTACACATTGTTAGTGAGAATATAAACCAGTATACTCACTATGAAGAACAGTACGGAGGTTCCTCCAAAAAACTACAAATAGGACCCTCATGATTCAACAATCCTAGTACTGGGAATTTATCCAAAGGAAAGGAAAACATTTCATTAAAGAGACATCTGCAACCCCATGTTTACTGTAGCACTATTCACAATGGTCAAGATATGGAATCAAGCTAGGCTAGGAGTACAACACATGAATGGATAAAATATGGTACACTCACACAATGAAAAGTATTTCAGCCATAAAAACAGAATGAAATCCTGTCATTCGTGGCAACGTGGACAGAACTGGAGAATATATGTTAAATGACAGAAAGCTAAACACATGTTCTAACTCACATGTGGAAGCTAAAAAAAAAAATGTTGATCTCACAGAAGTAAAAATCAGAACATAAGATATTGGAGGCTGGAAAGGGTAGGGTGATGGGATAGAGATTTGTTGAAGGATAGAAAATTACGGCTAGATAGGAAGAATAAGTTTTCATGTTCTATAGCACTACAGGATGATCACAGTTAATAAAAATATTAAAGAGTTTCAAATAGCTCGGAGGCTATTCAATGTTCCCAGTACAAAGAAATGATAAATGTGTTTTAGATAATGGATATGCTATTTGCTCTAATCTGATCACTATACATTATAAGTATTGATATGTACATTACAATGTACCCTATGAATATGTACAATTATTACTTGAAAAAACTTAGAAAGGATAGATAATAACAATTAGTAAAAACTAAAATTCAAGATCTGTTTGACTTATTCTACCCATTCCTTTACACCAGTGTTTTCCAACCTTTTTTATCTCATGGAACATCTGAAACTATACTTAAAGTTCCACAGCACATTTAAATTATGTTGATTTTGAAAAAGAATGAAAAAATGGGGTGGTGCCTGTGGCTCAGTAGGTAGGGCGCTGGCCACATATACAGAGACTGGCAGGTTCAAACCCAGCCCTGGCCAAAACTGCAACAAAAAAATAGCTGGGTGTTCTTCTGGGGGCCAGAGGCTGAGGCAAGAGAATCACCTAAGTCCAGGAATTGGAGGTTGCTGTGAGCTGTGATGCCATAGGACTATACAGAGGGTGATAAAGCGAGACTCTGTCTCTAAAATAAGAAAGAAAGAAAGAAAGAAAGAAAGAAAGAAAGAAAGAAAGAAAGAAAGAAAGAAAGAAAGAAAGAAAGAAAGAAAGAAAGAAAGAAAGAAAGAAAGAAAGAAAGAATATATTTACTGTGCTTTGACCGTCTTTCAAAAATAATTTAATTAATGATCTTTAAAAATTTTCACAGCACACCTAAGATCATTTCACAGCACACTGGTTGATAATCACTGCTTCATACTATCATCTCCAAGGGACAGGATTAGGAAGTCTTTTTTTTTTGGTTGGTTTTTCTTACAAAAATCTGTCTAATAAGTATGATTTAACTTTACAATCAGGAAAAACATGTTATGGAGTGACAAAATATGAGATCATATATAAAATAAATGGTGAAATTAACTGGTATGCAAAAAGATATAAAGGCAAAAATACCACATTTGATAATCACAATTCCTAATAAGTATGTATAACGTAACGAGTTATTACACAGCACAGTCTTATCCATTTTATCTTTTTTGATCTGATCAATACTAATCTTATGATTCCACTTCCTCACCCAATCAAAAGTGAAGAAACTGATATACTACTCTAATTCACATTATCTGCCTGCAATTCACAGTACATGTGAATGAATATAAATTCCAGCCATCTCTTTACCTAAAACGGGGTTGTTCAACACTAAGACCCATGGAGAGGATTTGCCCTCCCAGCACCATGCTGTGTTCAACCTCCTATTTCTACAAAGAAGCATCCTGAATAACCTGAAATGTATTCTGGCCATTTCTTTTGAATTAGAGTCTTAAAAAGTGGATACAAACTGGCTTGTAAAGACTTTTAAGTATTGCATTGTGGTTTTTCTAGAAATAACTTCTTTTCAAAACTGAAAATAGGCTCAACGCCTGTAGCTCAGTGGCTAGGGTGCCAGCCACATACACTGCAGCTGGCGAGTTCGAATCCAGCTCAGGCCTGCCAAACAATGACAACTACAACATCAACAACAAAATAGCTGGGTGTTGTGGTGGGCACCTTTAGTCCCAGCTACTTGGGAGGCTGAGGGAAGAGAATCACTTAAGCCCAAGAGTTTGAGGTTGCTGTGAGCTGTGATGCTACGGCACTCGACCCAGGGTGACATAGTGAGACTCTGCCTCAAAAAAAAAAAAAAAAAAAAAACAAAAAAAACAAATGAGAATAACACTTTTAATATCAAGATTGATTTCTCTGGAGAGCTTTAGTGAACTGAAATTCTTAAAACTCTCTAAAGTCTTCCTGTTTATGCAATACAGATTTATTTTTTTAGTGTTAGAAACCTTAAATCTCTCCACTCCAAAATTAGCTATTACCCACACACTATACTCATCACTCTCCATATCACATGAACAATTATCTTCCTCTTTCACATATTCTGCAGTTATAGCATCTAAACTTCTAACCCTCAAAATGGCAATTCCAAGTCTTGGCTCTTTCCCTTCCCTAGCAAATAAGGACTGTGTATTAATGAGATGCATACCTAAATTACTTAAATATTTTGTGTAGTCTAAAATGTGAAAAGCAAAGATCTAAAACATGGGTACATTGGTGATCCTAAGCCAAATATGTTTTGCCAGCCTGCCCAATGTTTTCGAAAACATTTAGATATTGGGAGAATTCAAATAAAAATCAGAACCTATACCAACATGTGACTGAGAGGAAGGAAGAAAGTACAAGAAAAAAAAAAAGTATTTTTTTCCACTAGAGATAAATTTCTAAAGTTTATCTTAGAAATTTACAACATAGAAGTTTCATGTAAAATAAATTTCTATAAACACAATGATTTGATGAGCTAAGTACATTAAAAAAATGCAGTTTCAAATCTGTAAAAATCATATAATAAAAGACACTCATAGGGAAGTTGTAAGGCTGAATGAGTTAATATTTAAATAATCCTTAGCTTAGCTATTTGGTCATCATCATCACTATTGATTGGACCTCCTCATTAAAATCCTATTGCTCAAAAACATCGATGCCTTTCAAACTCAAAAAGACAAAAATCAAATTGTTGGGCATAGCATTCAGGCCACTGGGCAATAGGGCTTCAAACTCCCTTCCTAGTCCCACATCCTACCCATTCCATTACATAGCATTAAACTCTACTGCTTACCAGCCCTTTAGCAGTCCCAAAAATTAACAAGCACTTTTACCTAAGACTTTGTTCCTGTTCTCTTATAAGCCCCACTCTTTCTAAATCTCCTAGTATCAGCCTTCAAAATCTGGCAACAGTTGTAACACCTCTGTTGACACGTTTTATCAGGTGACTCTGTAAAAAACAAGCAAATCCCTTTCAGCTAGACTGTCAGCACTCAGGAAGGCAAGAACACTACCTCACTATTAATAGGGTTTCTGGCACCAGTCAGGCATTCAGTAAATGCCTGTTTGACTAGAGGTAAAAATGGTTGGTCAGGCTCCAACTTCATTCAAAAGACATGTAGAATCCTATGTGATACATAAGTTCTGTTCTTTTCTACTTGTTTTATTAATTTTATTTCTTTTGAGACAGAGTCTTGCTCTGTGGGTACAGTGCCATGGCATCATCAGAGCTCACAACTTCAAACTCTTGAGCTCAAGCCATCCCCTTGCCTCAGCTTCTCAAGTAGCTGGTAATAAAGGCACCTGCCATAATATCTAGCTAGTTTTTCTGTTTTTAGAAGAGATGGGGTCTCACTTTTGCTCAGGATGGCAATCCATTCGCCTCCACCTCTCAGAGTGCTGGGATTACAGACATGCACCACCACTCCCAGCCTTTTGCCACTTGTTTTAAAAAGTTAAGAATCATTTCTAATGACCTTAAATATAGCACCTTAAAAACTTATTTAAACCTAAGAAAATTCAATTCTATACATATGTGAATATCAACATCATTCAAAAATAGAAAAACAAGGCAAAGTACTTAAAAAGGTAGGCCAAAGAAATAAAAAAAAAATTTCAATTTATTTATAACTGAATAACCATATTTAAACAAAGGGAGGTCTCATTTTTCTCTCACCAAACTAATAAGATTCAAAATTTTATAATGCATAATACAAGAAACAGCTTAACAAAGCCATTCATAGGCCAGCTGCCATGGCTCAAGGCTGTAATACTTGCACTCTGGGAGAATGAAACAGGAAAATCCCTTGAGCTCAGAAGCTCCACCAGCCTGAGTGAGAGCAAGACCTCATCTCTACTAAAAATAGAAAAATTAGCTAAGTGTAGTGGCACGTGTCTATAGTCCCAGCTACTTGGGAGGCTGAGGCAAGAGGAGCACTGGAACCCAGGAGTTTGAGGTTGCTGTGAAATAGGCTGAACCCATGGTACTCTAGCCTGGGGCAGGGGGAGGGGATGCCACTCTTACTATCTGTTCATATGAATTGTGCCAACTTCTTTGGAGCCCAATTTGGCAACCTTCATTAAAATGTTAGAAATAAATATGCTTTGACTCAGCAAATCCACATTCATGAATTTATCCAACACAGATATTCATTTGGGAAAGGAAGAGGGAGAAGAAGGTATAATCAATGATATGCAGGCCGAGTACGGGGGGCTCACCCCTGTGATCCCAGAACTCTGGGAGGCTGAGGCAGCATGATCACTTGAGTTCACAAGTTCGAGACCAGCCTTAGCAAGTGTGAAACCCGGTCTCTAAAAAATAGCTGGGCGTTGTGGTGGACACCTGAAGTCCCAGCTACTCAGGAAGCTGAGGCAAAAGGATCACTTGAGCCCAAAAGTTTCAGGTTGCTGTGAGCTATGACGTCATAGCACTCTACCAGGAGAAAGAGAGACACTGTATTAAAAAAAAAAAAAAAAACATGGGTGGTGCCTGTGGCTCAGTGAGTAAGGCGCTGGCCCCATATACAGAGGGTGGCGGGTTCAAACCCAGCCCCAGCTGAACTGCAACCAAAAAATAGCCGGGTGTTGTGGCAGGCGCCTGTAATCCCAGCTGCTTGGGAGGCTGAGGCAGGAGAATCGCAGAAGCCCAAGACCTAGAAGTTGCTGTGAGTCCTGTGTACATCATGGCATTCTACTGAAGGCGGTAAGGTGAGACTCTGTCTCTACAAAAAAAAAAAAAAGAAAGATATGCATAAAGATGAAAAACGAAAATAATTCTATTTATACTCACACTGAAAAGAATAAAATATTAATACATTTAATAAAAAAAACAAGACCTATAAATTGAAAACTACAAAACATTATTAAACAAGTAAACATCCAAACGAATTAATAGACATTTGTGCTCACAGAATGAAAAACTTAATTTTGTTAAGAAAGCACCAGCCCACAAACTGATGTACAGGTTCAATGAAATCCATATCAAAACACCAACTGACAGTTTGCAAAAGTTGACAGGTTTATCCCAAAATTGATATGAAAATCCAAGAGACTCAAAATAGCCAGATATTCATTAAAACATTATTTGTAATAAAAAAATACTACAAAACTATCTATCAGTATTTTCATAGGGCACATACTCAATGAATTAGGGCATATCCCTATAACAAAATACACTTACATGGATCTGTTGTTTAGCAAGAGGCGGAGCTAGAACTCTCAAATGTAAACATTGCTATAGCTATATTGTTTATTCAATCACTCAACAAATATTTGTTGAATACCAACAATGTGGGGCATTGTGTATTAAGTGAAAAAATCAGCGAAGAGAAACACATATCATATGCTCTCATTCACGTGATTTTTTTAAAATGAGGATATCTTCATCACATGCTGATAAAGGCATAAAAATTGCCGTAAGGATCATAGCAGTAACCTTTTGGGAAAGGCTGACATTGTCACTACATATCCTTTCATACTGTTTAAATGTTAAACATGCCTCTAAGTTAATTTTTCATTAAAAATAATTAACACAAAACTGAATTATATACACGAGCACACAAGAAAAATGCAGAGGAAAACAAACTTATAGCATGAAGAAAAATGACAAAGAATGAGTTTTATGACAAAGATGTATGCCTTACTTAAAGTGTAAGCACTCTGTACCTAGCAATAAAGTGTGAGCTATATCTGTGAAGATAATGAAATATTTTCTTGGTGTTTCTAAGTGCTTATTGGTTCAGATCGATGAATATTTTTTAGATCTCATTTATTCTGATTCAAATTTACATGATAAGAGCTTTGCAGACTGAGCCTTAACTGTCATATTAAAATGGCTCAGTGAGTAGGGCGCCGGCCCCATATGCCGAGGGTGGCGGGTTCGGACCCAGCCCCGGCCAAACTGCAACAGAAAAATAGCCGGGGCGTTGTGGCGCGCGCCTGTAGTCCCAGCTGCTCGGGTGGCTGAGGCAAGAGAATTGCGTAAGCCCAAGAGTTAGAGGTTGTTGTGAGCCGTGTGAAGCCACGGCACTCTACGGAGGGCGGTACAGTGAGACTCTGTCTCTACAAAAAAATAAATAAATAAAAAATAAAATATTTTCTTGGAAAATACTGGACAACTATGTTTTTCAAAGGATGAGTTTAAAAAATGCACATCTCTGAATTCCCAAAGCACCTCATGTGTTCCCTATGCATAGTACTCCTTTCATAACTACTTCCCAATTTATTTTGTCCAATGATTAGAAGGCACTTGTCTGTCCCATGCATGAATGCTCTGACAACTTCCACTTCAGCACGGGGGTTCTTGGCTGTAGGCATCTAGAAGTATAAGAGACTGCTAGGTGGAACACTTACTCGAAGATGCAGTACAAGAAAAAACAGTATTGCAGAATGAAGAATTGTCCCACTCCCAATGTCATCAGTGACCCTGCAAACTTTAAAAGAAGTGCCCAAAGCCATGGCTTGCCATAGGCCATGTGACACTCATGCTCTGTGTTTGTGTGAATTGATTAATCATATCCACCTGCTCCTTAACTTAAACCAGGGCATCCTGCAGAGGCCACTGATATTCTGAACCTCTGCACAGCACAGTCTTGTTGCCACAGCAACTTGAAAAGAAGGCCAAGCAAATATAAAAGTCCTAGCTGGACTCCAAGCTCCAATGGCTAGGCTGAATTATGCAGTTGCTAGAAGCAAGACAGCAATTACATTTTTGAGTAATGATACATCTTATAGCAGTGAATTTGAGTCCTTGAAAAAGTAGGTGCTCTGTACTACAGGGCACATACCCCATTTATATCACAGTACTGTCTACGGTTCAATGTTGACAAACAGATGCTTGCCCAGTATATTATACAATAAAGGGAGATAAAATCACAGAGATAAATTAGTAAGCAATTTGAAATTTTGAACAGGGGTTTTCACTTGTACCTTCACTCTGATCCCTGTCATTTCTCACTGGTCCCGTATCATGTTAGCCAAAATTTACATGACTGTCTTCTTTGAACCAAAATTAGATCCCTTGTTCTTACAAAGGGTTTGTTTTGAGAATTTGCTTATATGAAAAAGTATTAGAGATAAACACATTATGATTGGATACAGTTTGTTCATTATTTACTTTTAGCGAGAATTTATTGATCATCTACAATGCCCCAGGTACTGTTCTAGGCAATGCAATACAGAAGTAAGCAAAACAGACAGAACATCCGACCCCAGGATTATCTTTGGAAGGGTGAGGGATAAACAAATTCAGTGCTATATTAAAAGTTGATCTGTACTGTAGAGGAAAATAAGGCATGGGATAGAGGTAGCGCATTGCCACTTTCAATAGAGATGTCAGCGAAGGCCCATCTGAAAAGCTGACATGGGAGCAAAGACTTACAGAAGGTGAGGGATGAGTTACAGGGTTTCAGGCAAAAGGAAGATTGAGACCAAAGATCCTGAAGAAGGAAACATGCATAATGCATGGAAGAAGAGTCACAAGGTCGGGTGGAAGGTGGCCGGAGGAGGAGGGAGTGAGACAGGGACAGGACGAGAGGTCAGTTTAGATGGTTCTGGCTGCTATGTTAAGAACAGAGCATGGTGGGCAAGACTGCAAGCAAGGACTAGTTAGGATACTTATCCAGCAGGTCAGGCAGGAGATGCTCACAGCTTAGACCAGGGTGCCACCATCAGAAGTGGTAGCAAGTAAGCAAATAAAATTATGTGTAAGTGCAAAGGTCCCAGAAAATGAGAATATAAAGAATTACCACTGCACTTAATATTGCCTGGTCTAATTATGTCTTCTTTTTATTTATTTATTTTTTTGAGATGTAGTCTTACTCTGTTGCCCAGGCTAGAGTGCAGTGGCATCATCATAGCTCACTGCGACCTCAAGCTCTTGGACTCAAGCAATACTCCCACCTCAGACTCCGGAGTAGCTGGGACTACAAGTGCACACCACCACACCTGGCAAATTTTTCTATTTTCAGTAGAGATAGAGTTGACTTTTGCTCAGGCTGGTAGAACGCCTGGCCTCAAGCGATCCTTCCCCGTGGACTCCCAGAGTGCTAGGATTACAAGCATGAGCCATCACGCCCAGTCTAACTTTTTCTGATACATAATATTTATAAATATTTATAGCATGTGGTGCATGTGACATTGTGTTACATGCACAGAATGTGTAATGATCAAGTCAGGATATTTAGAATATCCATCACCTCAGTGAGTTCTTCTTGCTGCAGGCCCAATCTCATCACACCAGACCTGTTTCATTAAAGAATATAAACAGGTTTTGGGCGGCACCTGTGGCTCAAGGAGTAGGGCGCTGGCCCCATACACCAGGGGTGCCGGGTTCAAGCCTGGTCCCGGCCAAAACTGCAAAACAAACAAACAAACAAAAAGAATATAAACAGGTCTCGTGTTTACCAAAAAGGTCAAAGCCATTCAACTAAGAGAGGTCTTTCAATCTCTCTCACCTTCACATCAACACTGCCTTTGTGTTCTAGAAAAATTAAGATTTTACTGTAGCCAGAAAGAAGAAATGGAGACAGGTCAGACAGGAGGCACCGGTCTAGGTAAAAGCTACTGAGTACAGCAGAAATAAAGAGTAGCAGTGCATTTCACACACATTTAACACGAATATTACGCTGAACCCAGACGGCGGTGAGCAATAGGGGAGCTGAAGATAACTGAGTCTTCTAGATTAAGTGGCTGCTGCAGAGTGATGCCAGGACATGACTGGGTTAGCACGAGACGACTCAATGAAGATAATTTCTGTACCACAAATGCGGCACCTGGGACAACTTTGGAATATTCAGGTGGAGATAACTAAGCTGCAGCAGGAAATAAAGCAGGGGTCCTCAAACTGCAGCCCGCGGGCCACATGAGGTGGTGTGATTGTATTTGTTCTCGGTTTGTTTTTTTACTTCAAAATAAGATATGTGCAGTGTGCTTAGGAATTTGTTCATAGTTCTATTTTTTAAACTATAGTCCGGCCCTCCAACAGTCTGAAGGACAGTGAACTGGCCCCCTGTTTAAAAAGTTTGAGGATGCCTGAAATAAAGTTTTGAAGCAAAGAGAATAAATTGGGTTATAGCAAATCATTTCATCATTCAAGAAGTTAGAAAAGCAGGCAGTTCTGTCACTGCTTTTATGGCCCAATGTAGTGTGGAGATTTCTCCAACGGGAAGGGATCAAAGCACATTTGTCCCCTTACTCTAATTATATTTACCCAGGAGTCTGCATGTCAGATTCATCAACTTCAGAAGAGCACAGGACAGCTGAGATTGCTCATCATTTTCTATTTGGAATTTTCTTTAAAAACTAAGAATTGCCAAACATCAATGGAATGTTTCCTACTTTGGGCTGGCTGTGAGCAGCTCTGGCTACATTCCCCTCTCATTTTTGATGTGTTCATGGTGACCTTTGGGGAATAATCTTAAAAATCTAGATTTTTTTTTTAATATTATGAAGTCAGCTTTACAGTTTTGGAAGGAAATTGGTTTTGAAATTACTTCACATGTATACTTGAGCTCTGAAGCCTCGATTCATTCACATTCACCCAGCACCCCACCCTCCTAGGGACTCCCACACACCCACCTCCTTTCACCTGATATATCCTACTCATCTCCAAGACCCATGGATTCTACCTGCCCAGTAGTTCCTTTCTATCCACTGCCTAATTTCAAAGATCCTTATCTTGCCTTACTCACAAATACTGAGGACCTTTTCAGTGTCAGCCCTTAACTGGTCTCCAGAGCCCTGAAAACATGATCATCTTACTTCTCTAAGGATTCTCCAGTGGCTCCCCAGAACTACTCTTCCTGAACCTCATCACTTTGAAATTTACACACAAGGCTCCCATCACAAACTCTTTCCTACTCCCTGTATTTACAAAAGTTGCTCCCTATCATCACCCAACATTCATCATTCAAATTCTGCTCCAAGAGTTCTGACGCCTTGCCTAACACTCTCAGACAGAATTAACATTCTCACGTGCACCTCTGTAACTTCACTCTGTACACCAGTTTAGGAGTCTTAGAGCGCGCTGACATTGCAAGATTAACATCATTTGCCCCCTCCTCCCTCCAACCCCCTTAAATGCCTTCTGCCAGAGAGCCCACTGTCCTTAGCTCAGGGGCCAAAGACAGAAATCGGGACTTCATCTCATGCCACCCTCTCAAACATCCAGTGTAGAGAACACCAACAGCCAGACCACCTCTGAGCAAGATGATTTGCAGCTGGAGGGCAGACCCTCGGGCAAATCATCCGCAGGTGCTTTGCGGAGAAAGAGCCTGAGCCCATGGTGACCCTTAGGCATGTAGTCATTGTCTAATACTCCCCTCACCTGCCTTGTGCTCAATGAAAGGCTACTGGGGAGGTTGCTTGGGGCTACCCTGCAATGATGGTTAGCCCGCTTCCTGCAAGCTTGTACTTCTACTCCACGTCACGCCTCATTCCTTTTTTGCACGATGGAGACCAGGGCCACAGGGGCTGCAACAATCCAGTCCAGTTCATGTTGGTCCTCATAAGTCCTAATGCTGCCTTCTGTTCAGACACTCAGCATTTCTATTTTGCCTTCTTATCTCCCTACGTCCTACCTGCCAATATTATGTTCCCACTCACAATTTTTTTTTTTTTTTTTTTTTTTTGCAGTTTTTGGTCGGGGCTGGGTTTGAACCCGCCACCTCTGGCATATGGGGCTGGTGCCCTACTCCTTTGAGCCACAGGGGCTGCCCGTCCACTCACAATTTTGATGGCACCATTATCACCTTTCTTCAACATGGCCCAATCTTGCTTCCTCACCACCATCAAATCACCAATTACCTCCTAAGTATCATTTGACTTTGAGTCTCTCCACAGTCAGTCATGTGATATTTAGGACATATTTCCTAGTGGAAGCCACCAACACCACACATCAGGAGAGAGGATTTCCCAGGGTTGGACCATCTACCTCTGATCTTGTGCCTTCATGGCCCAGGGGCTGCTCACTGGCCTACTTTACACCACCTGCCTCCTATTACGGATCTTCACACTGGTCACTGTCCTACCTATAACTTTCTTACTCATACCTCTTCTCCTGGCTAACTCCTCCTCATTCTTCAGGTCTCAGCTTCGATATACAGCCCCTTCCTGTTGCAGGCCCAATCTCATCACAATCTCATAAATCTCAACACTCACTGGAAGTCCTAGCCCAGGCAATCAGAAAAGAGAAAGAAACAAAGGGTATCCAAATCAGGAAAGAGGAGGTGAAACTATAGCTTTTTACTGACAATATGATTTTATTTTATCTAGAAAACCCTGAAGACTCCACCAAGAGACTCCTGAAGTAAGTCTCAGATTACAAAAATCAAGGTACATAAATCACTGGCATTTCTATACAACAATAATAGTCAAGCTGAGAGTCAAATCAAAGACTCAATACAATTCACAATAGCTAAAAAGAAAATAAAAGACCTAGGAATGTAATTAACCAAGAAGGTGAAAGATCTCTACCAAAGAGAACTATGAAAAATTAAAGAAAGAAATCATACATGACAGAAATGAAAAAACATATTCTCCTCATGGATTAATACAATCAACATTGTTAAAATGTCCTTACCACTGAAAGTGATTTACAGATTCAATGTAATCCCCATAAAAATACCAACATCGTATTTCAAAAATCTAGAAAAAGTAATTCTACGCTTCATTTCGAACCAGAAAAGAGCCCAAACAGCCAAAGCAACCTTAAGAAAAAGGATTATATCTAGAGGCATCATATCACCAGACTTGAAACTATACTACAAGGCTATTGTAACCAAACCAGCATGGTATTGGCACAAAAAAATGGAGACATAGACCAATGGAAGGGAACAGAGAACTCATATAAAACCATCCACATATAGCCAATTGATCTTTCACAAAGAAGACGACAATATACACAATGGAAAACTGAATAGCCACATGCAGAAGAATGAAACTGGATCCATACCTCTCACCACTTACCAAAATTAATTCAAGATGTGATAAAAGACTTAAATGTAAGGCCTGACATCGTAAGAATTCTAAAAGAAAATGGAGGAATAACTTCTAGATTTCAGCCAATGCAAAGAATTTATGAATAAGACCCCAATGGCAATTATAGCAAAAACAAAAGTAAATAAATAAATGAGATTTGATTGAATTAAAAACATTCTGTGCAGGTAAGAAAATAATCAACAGAGCAAATAGACGACCTATGAAATGGAAGAAAATATTCAGAATCTATGCATTCAATAAAGGGCTAATAACCAGAATCTACAAAGAACTCAAGAAAATCAGCAAGGAAAAAAGCCCACTCAATTTAAAAGTAGACAAAAGCCATGAAAAGAAGCTTCTCAAAAGAAGACAGAAAAATTGCCAACAAACACAGGAATAAATGCTATATATTACCAATCATCAGGGAAATGCAAATTAAAACCACAGTGAGATATCACTTTACCTTTGTTAGAATGGCTTTTATTAAAAAGTGCAAAACAACAGATGCTGCCATGGATGCAGAGAGATAGGAATGCATATATAATATTGATGGGACTGAAAATTAGTACAGCCTCTGTGAAAAACTGTATGATGCCAGGCACAGTGACTCAAGCCTGTAATCCTAACACTCTAGGAGGCCAAAATAGGTGGATTGCTTGAGCTCAGGGATTTGAGACCAGCCTGAGCAAGAGAGAGATCCCATCTCTACTAAAAGTAGAAGAAAACAAGCCAGGCATGGTGGTGTATTCCTATAGGCCCAGCTACTTGGGAAGCCGACACAAGAAGATCCCTTGAACCCAGGAGTTCGAGGTTTTTGTGAGCTATGATGAAGCCATGGCACTCTACCAATGGTGACAGAGTGACATTCGGTCTCAAAAAAAAGGGGATGGGGGAGGGGAGGGAAGGGAAGGGAAGGGAAAGGAAAAAAAACTGTATGGAAATTCCCCCAAAGAACTAAAAGCAGACCTACCATTTGATCTAGCAATCCCACTACTGAGTATTTACTCAAAGGAAAATAAGTCATGTTATCAAAAACCCACCTGCACTTGAATGTTTATCAAAGTGCAATTCACAATTGCAAAGATGTTGAATCAACCCAAGTGCCCACCAATTCATTGGTGGATTAACAATATGTGTTATATATATTGTGGAATACTACCCAGCCATAAAAAGAATGATTAATACATTTTATAACAAAGTTGGATGGAACTGGAGACCATTATCCTAAAAGAAGTATCTTAAGAATAAAAAAACAAACACCACAGGTACTCACTATTAAACTGAAACTAACCAATGAGCACACATATGCATAGAGGTAAGGAAAACCCTGTGTAAATCAATCAGGAAGGAAGGTGGAGGAGGGGGGTGGGCAAAAACCTACTCAATGGGTACACTCAACATCATCAGGGTGTTGGGCACATTTATAGCCCTGACCCAAGCATGACAAAAGTGATTCATATAACCAAAATCATTTTTACCCCATAATATTTTAAAATTAAAAAAAAAAAACAACTCAACACTCCTTATATACCCCCATGAGTAGGAAATGTTTCTTCCTGAGTTCTGAGGTCTCCCTCCTATGGGGAGTTCATTAGTATGACTCTAGACTCCTGCCGCTTTTAACCAACCTGCCACCCAAGAAAGTCTGGTCAATTTTGAGAGAACTATAAGGTATGAGCAGTGAGTGTAGCAGTCCTCAGAGAGCAATGTTCTGCCCTCCTCTGGAGGTGAATCTGCCTAATACAGCAAGTCCAGTGAACAGGCCCACTAGCTCTCACAACTCCTAATAAAATTCATACTGTAGCCTCCAGCTTTACTCTTGTTTTCTAGACTGGAGTAAAAGACATGTATTTTGGACCCCCTTTGAGATCAAGAACACCCATCCTAACACACACCGTATTATTCTCTGGTGCCATTAAGAGTGCAAGCTTCCTGAGAATGGGTATCAGCTCTTCTATCATTCTCACATCCCTAGTACAGTGGCTAGCACACAGTAAATGCTCAATTTGCTATATAAATAAGGGAATCCCACCATGTCCCAGCTCCCAGTAACTTCATCAATCGTATCTCCATCCACTTCTCCTTGGTCTGATACTTCACAAATTGCACAATATGGAGCCACTTAAATGTTCAGAAATAGCCATGCTCCTTCACTTCTTGTTCTACATTACTCCTTAGGTCTAGACTACCTTTGGGGCCCCATAAATTCCAATTCCTCTTTCAAAAGTTAGATCCAGGAGCTAACTCCTTTACAAAGCCTTCCCTGCTTCTTCTAGATACACAGTTTTGTTCATATACATGCTGTATGCATTTTCACAGTCTATTAATATTTTGTGGTGAGTCACTGGGTTGTTTTTTTTTCAGACAATGTAACCATAGTTAGAAATTTGCTTTATATATAGCAACACAACACACACATTCATTCACATAACAGACATTGAGTATTACATGTTTACTGTGTATCGGGTACTATTTGAGGTGTAAATGGTGAACAAACCAGATGAAAATCTTTACCTCTACAGAGCTTATATTCTAGAATTTTAAATTGAATAAAGACATACTTAGACTTTCCAGATAGAAAATAAATAAATAAACAAAAATAAGGAAAAGACAAACAAGAAAAAATATCCAGCTGTTCTTTTACCTCTTTAACAAAATTCAGTGTCAGAAGATAATGAAACAATGTTGATTCTAAGGGAAAAATAAATGTGAAACACCCAAGTAAAATGATGCCTGGAATTATGCTCATCAAATGTTCTGGCTGGCTAGCCTAAAGTCATGTGCTACTTTTTTTTTTTTTAATTTAACTGCATTGCTTGAGTTCCCATTGGCCAGGAATACATTTGTCTAAAAATAGTTAAGTTACTATTCTTTATAAAAACAAAAGGAAAAGAAGAATGGCAATGTGTATCACAGTTATCAAAGAATCTACAAAAAGAAGAATGGCTAATTTCTTCTTAAGTTTCACAAGGAAAGAGCCTCACTACATAGATTAACTTAGACATAACCTATTTGATTCCAATTTATTTCTTAAAATCTATTTTGCTCCACTAAATTATTTCAGGTCTCACTTATTGGTTATTATCCATAGCTTGAAAAACATACATGAGAATATTAGCACATTGAAAGTAGGAATGTCTTTCAACCATGGATCTCCAAAGAATCCCCAACACTTAGTGGGCACTAACTTAGCACTTTTATGATAAACAATTGAATGACTGCTTTTCTCAGTGGAAATCAGAGTAAGCTGACAGCAAAATTCATATTTTTTAAATCTTTGCATCCTCAGGGCACAGCACAGGGCCAGACATAAAAGCTTACTTACCTGAAGGCTGCTAGCTAATAGCACACATTAATATAGCACTTTACAAATAGGTTTTATGACAAATGAAACATTTAGCTAACAGCACACATTAATATAGCACTTTACAAATAGGTTTTATGACAAATTAATCATTTCTATTGGATCTTAGTAACAAAAGTATTGAAATTAGGGAGTTTAATTGTAATAATTTCTATCCCTAAAAAAAAAAAAAAAAAATAGAGGTTCCCTGGAACAAACTCCCACTTCACAGGTGTTAAGACTTTTCTTTTCCCAGGGATTCAAAAAGCCAATTTTCCCTGTGCCGGGAAGGAGACAAATCATACTAACAGGTGTCCCTCTTGCCTCCAGACTCTGATCCTCAAACTTCCACTTTTATTAAGCAAAAGAGTATCAGTATTGCCAGATTGCACTGTATTTTTAAACAAGTTCATTTTTTCCTTTCTCGAACTGTAATGCTTAATGTTGTCAGAAGATGTGGGATATGATCTGCACCACCTCATTATTACAATCCTAATAATTTGTGTGTGTTTTTTTTTAAATCTCCGAAGACTTTTCTCCCTCACAGAGCTACTGCAGGTTTCAAATGAGAAAGTTCTTTAAGAGCAGGATTCCTTTATAATGACTTACACCTAGTCTTTACAGGAAGAGAAAGTATCAGCAAAACCCTAGTACCCAAGAACAAATCTCACTTTTTAAAAGAAAGTCCTCTTAGTTGGGAGAATGACCACACCAGTTCTTTGTATTCACATTTGGAACTATTGCTGCAAAAATTTAAAAACCAACAAAGACATGGCTGTCCATTTTTTCAAATTTAAAGATTTTTCACAGTTGACGTATTAATTTTTTTACCTGGCTAAAGAAATTCTGCTTTTTAGTTTATTAAGATTTTTAAATTTAGTTGGAGGGTTTATTAAGATTTTTAAATTTAGTCTTGGATATTATTGCTGATTCTTTTCTTCTCTCTCTTTCTTCCCCTTCCGAGCTGTCTTCACTTGCATATTTTATTTCAATTGTGGATAGAATGGAAAGACAGCGACAAAACAAGTGTGCAGGTCACAGAGGTGGAAACCAACCTGAGATGCGTCTCCTCACTTTTTCTGTGGGAAGGGGTGTCTATAGACAGTTTAAATTTTAATTTCATTTTTATGTGAATTTGTTTGTATTGCTGTTTAATTCCATAACTAATAAGTAAATGTATTTTCTTCATTTGAAAAAAAAAAAAAAGTAAGGCCAGGGCTTTCTCCAGGGCCCACTCCCCCTGCCCTGGCCTTTCCCAGTCAAGGGGCCGCCCCTGTTGTATCCCTCCATACCTCTATCTATCTACACAAAACTTTGAAAGTTACCAAAAATGTTTAAACTAAGAACACCAACCCCACTTCCCATACACACACCAGGATTTCATATGCTTCTAGTGAAATACGAACCCAGCCCAGGAACCCAGGGGTGGTCCTCTCTCCCTGCGCCCTGAGATCTGGTGGCCCTTTCTCCTTGAGCCTGAGGACGCCTTGTCCTCTGTCTTCGCGCCTCAGGACACCCGGTCCTCGCTCTCTACGCCCTGAGACTGGCGCTCCTCTGTCCTTGCGCCTCGGTACGCCCCATCCTCTACTCTTTGCGCCCTGAAACCTGTCCTTCCTCCGCGCGCACCCGACCGCCTTACCGGTCTAGGACCGAGGCCACAAGGCAGCCGGGACCCTCAGGAAAAGAAACTTAAGAACCGCGCAGCGCCTTGTCGGGTCTCCGCCCTCAGCAAGAAGAGCTCGGGTCGCAAGGCGGGGCAGAAAGCAGAGCCGGGCTGGGCGGGCCGCGAGCGCCGCCAGGGCCAACCCCGGCGTGGCGACGCCCCCGCCTCCTCCAACCCCGGAATTCCCGCCAGTGGTAGGGTTGGCTCCGCCTTGCTGCTGCTTTTGGCTGCTTTCTAGCCCCAGAATGTTTTGTAGAGCAGGGAAGGGCAGTTTCTCTGTCCCTGTGCAGGTGGCCGACTCCCTGCGCCCTACAAGGGTTTGCAGATTGCCACAGCACGCGACATACACTACCCACTGGGTGGTAACACCTTTTTCAGTAAATTTATGTTTTCTTCTTAAGCGCGTGTTTAAATTCGTGGTCCGGAGAGGAAACTAAATCGCATATTATTAGAATAGTAACATTTTGCATTTAAACCGCGCCCTCGGTTTTCTCAAGGCAAGTAACTGGAATCAAACCCCGAGAGCAGCTTTGGGGGGTTCTGACTTTTCGCGGGACACACCGCCCTTTGTCGGCGGTATGTAGTGTGGCTGCAACCATTCCAGCCTTGGCTTTTCTCCCCTGGTTAAAAAACTTCCTGTGGGGGCGGCGCCTGTGGCTCAGTCGGTAAGGCGCCGGCCCCATATACCGAGGGTGGCGGGTTCAAGCCCGGCCCCGGCCAAACTGCAACCAAAAAATAGCCGGGCGTTGTGGCGGGCGCCTGTAGTCCCAGCTACTCGGGAGGCTGAGGCAAGAGAATCGCTTAAGCCCAGGAGTTGGAGGTTGCTGTGAGCTGCGTGAGGCCACGGCACTCTACCAAGGGCCATAAAGTGAGACTCTGTCTCTACAAAAAAAAAAAAAAAAAAACTTCCTGTGATGTGCCCGTTGACACAATGCATCAGCTCTGCTCACATTTCTTTCCTCACTTGTAAACTGTGAACAATCATACCTAATTCAGTATTATTACGAAGATAAAGAGGATGCATATTTTGAACTCAGAAGCAGGATACAAAGGTGGTTGCTAGCACCTGGAGATAGGAAAAGTGGAAAGTTCAAAAAGTGCAAACTTTCAGTTATAAGATGAATATATCTTGGGGATCTTATGTATCTTCATAACTATAGTTAATATTTTGTATGCTTAAAATTTACTAAACAATAGCCCTTAAATGTTACCACTACAAAAAACAAACAAACAAAAAATAACAGGTACTGTGTGAAGTGATGGAGATGTTCCTTAACTTGATCTGTCATTTCATAAGATATATCAAATCATTGCATTGTACTCAGTAAAGATAGTTATGAAAAAAGGGCACGCATCTAAAGCCCCAAGCTTAGGCTGTTAGTAGTTGACCCTGAACGTTTACTATGTGCCTGGCATTTTCCAAGTGCTGAGAAAGAAAAAAGAAAGCAGGCCCTGACTTTCAGAACCTGGCCTCATAGGTAAGCCATAGTAATCTCCTATTACACATAAGCCATCTCACAGAATACCAAACTCAGACAAGATTACTCTGAGATCATAATAGGGTGAGGCAAAGTTAGTCAACTTCATAATTTTGTCTAAGCACAGACAGAAACAAGTTTCTGGTGTCATCCACAAAGCACCAAACATCTCCCAAGGAAAATGAGTACATATTTATTTATCAATTACAACTTTAACCTCATCCTATAGGTCTCCCCTACCTATAGCCCCAATGTCCCCTCAGTATAGTTGAGATTTATTGAGATTCTCATTCATAGAATTGCCCACACTTTCTGACAGCATGCAATATAGAGTGAACCCCTGCTTTCTTAGGCCCTCCCCAATCATCCAAATCCATTAAGTTCATTCTAACACTCTCTGAGAAACCCCATGATTTTTTAAGGTATGTGTTCTCTCTTCCTGCAAAAAATGATAAATCCATTTGTTCAACTGTAGGTGTGTCCCTGGTGGTCTTTGGCAGGAAGGCCTTGACAATGCCTTTGAAGTATTAATTCATCATCTCAGTTTGGGTTCCCTGAAGCAGACCCTGACACCAGGATCCAGTGCTAGCAACTCACATAAGAACTTTGGGAATCACCAGTAGGGAAGGGAAGGCAGGCAACATAGGGTAAATTATCTAGCCAGCTAGCGCTCTGGGCAACCAGAGCTTAATGCCACAGAGGAAACTCTGGGTGAAGGTGGAGAACACATGCCTCAGAGAGTTCCATCCAAGGTGTGATTATTAGATTAGGAGAGCTGGGTGGACTGTGGATGTGGTTAGGCTAATTTGGACTGGCTTGAGTCAGGCCAGCCTGCGTTGTCATGGGAAGAGGGCTAACCAAGACCTTGCAGGTACAAGACCTCACAGGTGGGTTGTTTGGGGGAGCTAGTTATTTTAGGGGACCGATTAATGTCCCAGGGACTTTCTGACATGGATAAACAGATGTGGTTATGGCATCTTGGAGTGTTTGGAGAACAGCCTGATTCAGGCCCTAGGAAGGAGGCTCCCAAGAAAGACCAGTGACTTCAAGGGGGTTCCCAAGGACTAACCAGAAGTTTGGTCTGCAATAGAGAGTCTCTAAGGACTGACCAATCAGAAAGAGGTAGATAAACCACAAAGTAGAGATATTGTCAATGCCTTGATAGGGAATCTTTGGAACATGTGCACACTTGAGGTAACAGTGTCTCTAAATCAGTGATTTTCAACCAGTGTGCCATGAGAGAATCTTAGTTGTGCTTTGAAAATTTTTAAAGATCATTAATTAAATTGTTGTCAAAAGAAGTTCAAAGCACAGTAAATATATGCTTTTTTTCGTTTTTTTAAATAAACATAATTTAAGGGTCCTGGAGAAGTTTAACTATAGATTCAAGTGTTCCCTGAGAAAAGAAAGGTTGAAAAACAGTACCCTAAATGAACTACCCTCATTCACACAGTAAAAAATCACACTCACAAGCACCATGACAGTTTACAAATACTATGACAACCCTCAGAAATTGCCATACAAGGATAGAAAAGGGGAGGGCTCTTGGTTCCAGGAATTCTCCACCCTTTTGCAGGAAAAATCATGAATATTCCACCCCCCACCCCCATACAAGATAAAATTAGGGAGTTAGCACAAAAGGAGTAACCTTGTCAAATTCCATGTCTCCTCTACTCATAGGGCTAACCTGTTCCTTCTATGGAATGTACTGTGCTTCAGTCTTTAAACAGAATTTTGGCACTTTGCTTGCTCTGCTCATTCATCCCATCAATTTGGTACCAGTAACCAAGTTGGGGACCTGACACCTGATCCCATCTGCCCTAGCAAGAGGAAAAAATATTTGCATACCAATGCCCATGTCAATAGTTGTGGACTGCTGGAATCAGGGTGCAAAATTTCCTAACCTTAGCCAAATCCTACAGTCTAGAAGTGAATAACAGGTCCCTTCCATACTCAAGGGTGGGAATGCCAAGGAGTGGGACTCATGGAGATATCTCAGAATCTGCCTGTTACAGCCACTACACTGTACACAGGAGGAAAAGGAGGCTGCAAAAGTGTTAGGTAGATCTGCAGCTACCATTTGTCAGAGAAAAATAGCTGCGTGATACACTTTGGCAGGCTGGACTCTGTTGGTTCCCCAAGCTGAGTACAGAAGCAGAGAGTTAGGACTTCAAGGGAGCAATCCAGTTAGGGAAAATATAACTACAGTGGACTATATAACTCAGAGAAGCCTTTCCTAAAGCCTGTGTAAGACCTGGGACCCTTCCCCTCATCCTGAGATGACTAAGGCTGAATTCCTCATAATTCCAACAATCACAGGTGAATGGATAGGGGCTGGGGAAGGGATTTAAATAAAATTGGGTGATACTACCTTCACACTTGAATATTTGTTTGAGAATATATACCTACCCTACCTGCCTTGGATGTGAATAGGGGTAAAAAAAATGATTATATTACATTTCATTTTTTAATATAGCTCTTGAAATCAAAGTGCCTAAAAACATACGACAACTTCTACTGTCCCATCCATAGCCTTCCTGGCATTTTCTTAGTTATTGTGTTAAGACATTTATATGAAGGGGCACAGTCCACTGCACCCTTGTAAGGTGAATCAGTCTCATTTGGGCTCCTAGAAGTCACAAGGCTCTGAGAAGGAACATTTCAAGTACTTGGGCTGTAGTCATGCCTTAAAGGAAAGAATGTACTGGAGACCCTCGCCAACTCATAGCTGGAGACAGAGCATCTGCCTGGGGCAATGGACTGTTGCACTTAATCCCCTACTTCTATTTACACAAAAGCTTTCAGATAATCATATAGAGAAGTAGGCAAACAGAACAGACAACTCAGCCCTTTGTGGTTCATCTCCATTGTTGTTTATCTCTAAACAAGATAGTCTTGGTTTAGAAAGGTGTCTATGTACTTTGCTGGATTAACTCTGATAAGGAATCTTTATCTTTTGTATTCCTTGTTCTTGGATTATTTTTATCTGATGATTTTGCGTATATAAGAAAGTGAGTAATGACAGCCAATTGCTGCTGTGCCCGAGCGAGCACCAGCCATCCCTAAATAAATCATTAATTTTGTCTGCAGTGTCTGCCTCCTTGTCTCTGACTAGGCCAGTGGACAGCAACATCTGGTGCAGCAAGCATGGTATGGCTGGACCAAACCTGGTCAACTATCTACCTGATCCCCGGTCTCCAACCTAAAGGTAAGAACACTGGGAATGGGCGAAACCAGGTGGATATGACTGAAGGTACTCAAGACACCTGGCAAGGCAAAGTTAAGGATCATAAGGGGAAATACGGCTTCCACAGGGGAGGAATATGTTCAGTTGTTGAGATCTTTGTTAGATTCCATTTGAGTGTCAGTTAAGACTCAGTTTTTTTGCCGTCTCTTTGAAACCATTCAAAAATGTTGTTACTGGTTTTCTCCTGACTCAAAAAACCTGTTAAATTAGTCTGTATGGGAAGATATTGCACAGGATATGAAAGGGTTTCATCAACAAGGGAATATTATTAGTATGGATGCTTGGACTGTTTATAATTTAATCACTTTAGAATTATAAACATTTTCAAATGATTCAAAAAGGCGGGACTCTTGATATTCTCCTCATGTCTATGATGAACTGGAACCTGATATTGGTAGACTCACTGTTAATGATGAAATGAAACCATTAGCCCCCAATATTGACTGGGGTGAACCAGACAAGGAAGAGGTGACTCTTTCCTCTTCTGCTCAGTCTTTACAAGACAAAATGATCAATTTTAAAAGTTTTTGAGGGAGTTTAATGAACTTATTGATAGCTTAAAGCAGAAACTTCCCAAATCTCTGCTGCCACCAATTTCAACTGAGATGTCTCTTCCTCCTCCATGTGAGGAACCCAAGCCTTTGTGCTCTCATCCCCCTTCTCCGGAGGGACTAGCGGGAAACTTTTATCCTGTTACCTGCGGGCCTGTTACAAATGCTCCTCTGTATGAATATAAGAGCTTGGTGGCAACTAGATTAACTAGACAAGTGATAATTCCTAATCCAAAAGACAGTAAAATTCTTATTAAACCTGAAATTTTTATGAAGGGCTCTGGTTCTCGCAGCCAGGACCTTGAATTGATCATGCCTGTCTCTCACATTACTAACCTAGAAGGTGAGAACGAAATACAGCATGCTAAGGTTGATTTGAAATTTCTTAAAACTTTGAAAGATGCTGTTACCGCCTATGGCCCTAATGCTCCTTATGTTCAAGGACTTTTAAAATCATAATGTGGAGATCAATTTTTAACTCATAGAGATTGGGAAAGGATTGCCAAAACTGCTTTATCTCCTGCTCAGTATCTCCAATTTTCTTCATGTGGAGAAATGAAGCACATAAGTGACTGGAAAGTAACCCAAATATTGCTTATGATCAGCTAACCGGAATGGGAAACTTTTGTCGCCACCAGAGGCAAATTAATCTTCCCTATCAGGTTTATCTTCAAATCAGAGATGTTTGCATGCATGCTTGGGCTCAGCTTGAAGAGCCTGGCGGTGGACAATTTTTTCCAAAATTTTACAAGGAACAAACAAGCCATATGCAGAGTTTCTTGTACGGCTCTGCTCTGCCAGTAAGCCTTCAATTATAGGAACTGACATGCAAAACATGTTCTTGCTTTCCTTTGTGTATGAGAACACTTATGAATAATGTTTCTTTGGTACCCCATGACCTCCCATATGTTTTGGCTACTGGAGTGCACGGGCCTGTCCCTGAGGGAACTGTTGGAATTATATTAGAATGAAGAAGTTCTCTTTAAAAGAACTTTACATACATGTCAGCGTATTTGACGCTGATTATCATTGTGAAATTTTTACCATTGCCTGTTACTCAACAAATGATTATACAGAATTATTTCATCTGCTTTATACTCTTCAAAATTTAATTTGTAATAGAAATATTCCAATTTTTATCACCCATATTCGAGCTCATTCTAATTTACCTGGTCCTTTAACTGCTGATAATGAATCCATTGATCGTTTGATTGGCACTGTTCAAAAGGCACAAGAGGAACATGCAATCCATCATAATAATGCTTCATCTTTAAAACAGAGATATTCAATAAATCGGAGAGATGCTAAACAAATTATTCACTCTTGCCCCACTTGTCAGGTAATTACAATTCCCATTTACCTCCCTGAGTGAATCCCCAAGGACAAAAGCCTAATGAAATTTGGCAAGTGGATGTAACACAATTTCCTGAATTGGGTAAATCTAAATATATTCATCATTCAATTGGTACTTATTCTAGTTTCTCATGGGCTGCTGCCCTTACATCAGAAAAAGCTGATTCTGTTATTACCCATTTATTAGAATCATTTGCTGTAATGGGTATGCTGTTGACTATTAAAACAGACAACGGCTCCGCATATGTTTCTCAAAAATGTGAACAATTTTTTCAAATTTACAATGTTAAACATAGAACTGGAATAGCAGATAATAGCACTGGTCAAGCAATTATTGAAAGACATAATAATACTTTTAGAGAAATATTGCTTAAACAGAAAAGGGAAATAGTATATAATAGGTATATTTAATATTATTTACATTAAATTTTTAAAATTCAGATACTGAAGGTGATACACCTGCTTCTAAAATGTGGGTGAAACAGCCACCTTCTCCAATTAATCAGCCTGTTTACAAAGACCTTTCATGTGGTTAAAGGGCAATGTTGTTTGGAACAAAGCAACAAGTGAATTGTTTTGTTCAACTTGTACTATGTATACATGCATTAACAATTTTGTTCAGTTTGATGTTTCCAAAGAACAGTTATATCTTTTAAGACCAAAAACAATTGTATAGTTGCCAGTGAAGCTGACCCACCCCTGAGAAGAGTTCCACCATCTGAGACAGACCAGAAACTTGGCAATACGAATATCCTCCCTGACACTAGAGGACAGGGAGATCTGGTCAAGCCAACAACCTGTCCGGAGGATGCACAGGAGAGAGCAGACCTCGTTCCCTCAAATGACGTGGAGAGGACTTTCCAATTATGCGAGGAAACACGAGCAATAGTGAGGGTGAGCAACCATCCGGCAACTCCTCGAGCACTGTTTCTCGCAATAATAACCATTCTTAATGTTCAGGTAAGTGCTAACCCAAATTATATTTATTGGAGCTATGTCTCTAACTCTCCTTTACTTAGAGGGATCTCCTGGTTTGAGCTTTCTGTTTCCATTTATGTTAATGAAACTCTTGGCTTCCTGGGCCATATGATGATTGTGGCCCATTTAAACCTAAGGAGGAAGGCACACCTCTTAAGAATTACTCTACAGGAGTTATGGCACCTCCTATTTGTGTAGGACCTGAGCCCCCTTGTTTATCTTTTGGGGCTCAGCAATGGGTCAGTGTCAGTAATACTCCCCCAAATAAAGACACGTACATGCTTTCTACTATGACTTCTACTAAATTAATAGTGACTCAACATTCTTTTTTGCCTCATCTGCCTCACTGCAAACTTCATGTGTTTACTGGTATTGCAGATAGGATTCACTGGTCAAAATGTCAAGGGTCTCATTTGTATGCCTTTCAGCAAACTAAATTTGGATCTATTGTTGATTGGAGACCTTCTGCTTATGTTAAGGGAAGACTTGAAACTGGTGACAGTTATCTTAGTTACAAGCAAAATGCAACTGATATTATATACTCATCCTCAAAGGAATTAGTGTGGGAGGAGAGTGGCTTTCGCCACCAGCTCCAGGCATTTCTGGATATGCATCCCAACTTGATTTATGGAAAATTGGACTGGCTCTTCTTGGCCTTCATGCCTGGATGGGCTCTCATATTTACAAACCGCACCATCATTCCCAACATACTTTCACTTTAAATTGCAAGAAGTGCATTTTATTCAGGCTTGAATAAAACTGCCTTTCATTTGGCTTGTGGGCAACATTTCATGGAATGAGAAAATTGGAGAGATCTATGGTCCAGGAACTTCTCAATTGTTTACTTGTCTTAACATTTCTATGAGATTTGATTATTCCCGAGATAGGATCTTTCTTCTGTGGGGCAGTACCAGGCTGTGGCTGCCAGGAAGATAATGAGGCCTTGAGAAGAATTCCTTGTGATTTCAACTCTTGTGAATCTGGCTCAGAAGCTGACAAACAGAACCAAGTGGTTTATCAGTCTACTAATAGCAGCAATTCTTGAAATTATAGCTGTAACCTCTTCTGCAGCCACCACTGGAATAGCCCTTACTGAATCTGTGAAGACTGAAAAATTCATATCTAATTGGCATAAAGATGTCAAAAGGTTGTGGGTTACTCAAAAACAAATGGATACAGAAATTCATAATGAGTTAGCTGATTTAGAACAAATAGTAGTTTTGTTAGATCGATTGTATAGTTTAGAAAAACAAATTAAATTGAAATGTGATTGGAATGTTTACTCTTATTGTATTACTCCTGTTTTTTTATAATGAAACTATTTCCTTGGCATAAAGTCCAGAAAGACTTGCTAACCCATGAAAATTTAACTGACGATATTGTTGAATTACAACATCATGTATACAGCACATTTGAACAAAAATTAGAACAAATCAATGGAAATGAGATATTACGAGATAGTTCTGATGGAATTGCAGAACTTAACCCATTAGATAAGATTCATTACGTGTTTGCAACCCCTGCAGGTACTCTGTTCTTGTTTTGCCTCATAATTTTTATACTTTATATCATTTGCAAAAAAGTCCAACAGATAAAGAAAACTAGTGATCGTAATGCTGCTGTCTTTTTGGCTATGACAGCAGTGCTGCCAAATAATCCTTTATTAAAAAGAGGGAAGTGAAGGGGCACAGTGCACAGCACCCTTGTAAGGTGAATCAGTCTCATTTGTGCTCCTCGAAGTCACAAAGCTCTGAGAAGGAACATTTCCAGTACTTGCGCTGCAGTCACACCTTAAATGAAAGAATGTACTGGAGACACTTGCCAACTTGTAGCTGGAAACAGAGCATTTTCCTGGGGCAATGGACTGTTGCACTTAATCCCCTACCTCTATTTACACAAAAGCTTTCAGATAATCATATAGAGAAGTAGGCAAACAGAACAGAAAACCCAGCCCTTTGTGGTTCATCTCCATTGTTGTTTATCTCTAAACAAGATAGTCTTGGTTTAGAAAGGTGTGTATGTACTTTGCTGGATTAACTCTGATAAGGAATCTTTACCTTTGTATTCCTTGTTCTTGGCTTATTTTTATCTGATGATTTTGCGTATATTAGAAAATGAGTAAAGACGGCCAATTGGTGCTGTGCCCGAGCGAGCACCAGCCATCCCTAAACAAATCATTGATTTTGTCTGCAGTGTTTGCCTCCAGGTGTCTTTGACTAGGCCAGTGGCAACATTTATATTCTACATTTAGTAAGTTTCACATGTACCTTTGTAAGATGCACTTTAGGTTTGGTCCCACCAATTACCCTCCCTCCACCCATCCTTCCACCACCCCTTCCCTCCATTTCCCTCTTCACCATATTCTTAGGTTATAATTGGGTTATAGCTTTCATATGAAAGCTGTAAATTAGTTTCATAGTAGGGCTAAGTACATTGGATACTTTTTCTTACATTCTTGAGATACTTTGCAAAGAAGAATATGTTCCAGCTCCATCCATGTAAACAATGAAGAGGTAAAGTCTTCATCTTTCTTTAAGGCTGCATAATATTCCATGGTGTACATATACCACAATTTATTAAAACATTCATGGATAGATGGGCACTTGGGCTTCTTCCATGACTGAGCAGTTATGAATTGGGCTGAAATAAACATTCTGATACAAATATCTTTGTTAGAATGCGATTTTTGGTCTTCTGGGTATATACCTAGTAGAGGAATTGTAGGATCGAATGGCAGGTCTATTTTTAGAACTCTAAGTATTCTCCAAACATCTCCCCAAAGGGACGTATTAATTTGCATTCTCACCAGCAGTGTAGAAGTGTTCCCTTTTCTCCACATCCATGCCAACATCTCTGGTCTTGGGATTTTGTGACATGGGATAATCTTACTGGAGTTAGATGACATCTCAAAGTAGTTTTGATTTGCATTTCTCTGATGATTAAGAATGATTAGCATTTTTTTATATGTCTGTAGGGTGTGTGCCTGTCTTTTTCAGAAAAGTTTCTCTTTAAGTCCCTTGCCCAGCCTGTGATGGGATCACTTGTTGTTTTCTTGCTCATACATTTGAGTTCCCTGTAGATTCTGGTTATTAAAACTTTGTCAGAGATGTAACCGGCAAGTATCTTCTTCCATTCTGAGGGCTGCCTGCTGGCTTTACTTACTATGTTCTTGGCTGTGCAGGAGCTTTTTAGTTTGATCAGGTCTAGGAGTGTAGTTTTGAAGATGGTTCAATTGCCCGGGGGGGTCCTCCTCATGAAATATTCACCCAAGCCGATTTCTTCAAGTGTTTTCCTGGCACTTTCTTCTAGTTTTATAGTTTCAGGTCTTAAGTTTAAATCTTTAATCCAGTGAGAGTCTATCTTAGTTAACAGTGAAAGTTGTGGGTCCAGTTTCAGTCTTTTACAGGTTGCCAGCCAGTTCACCCAGCACCATTTGTTAAATAGGGAATTATTTCCCCACAGAATGTTTTTAATTTTCTTGTCAAAGATCAAATAATGGTAAGTAGCTGGGTTCATCTCTTGGTTCTCTATTCTGTTCCTTATATCTACCTCTCTGTTTTTTTGTGCCAGTACCATGCTGTTTTAATCACTATCAATGTACAGTATACTCTGAGGTCTGGTAGCGTGAATCCTCCTGCTTTGTTTTTATTTCCAAGTAATGTCTTCGCTATTCAAGGTTTCTTCTGATTCCATATAAAATGAAGTATTATTTTATCAAGATCTTTAAAGTATGACAGTGGAGTTTTCATAGGGATTGCATTGATAGGGAAATGATATATTTCTTTGGGTAGTATGGACATTTTAACAATGTTGATTCTTCCCAGCCATGAGCATGGTATGATTTTCCATTTGTTAACATTTTCAGCTATTTCTATTCTTAGAGTTTCATAGTCCTCTTTATTGAGATCGTTCATGTCCTTTGTTAGATAAACTCCCAAATACTTCATCTTCTTTGCATTACTGTGAATGGAATAGAGTCAATGAATGTTTTTTCAGCTTGACTATTTTTGGTATATATAAATCATAAATCATAAATCAGGCTACTGATTTATGAGTGTTGATTTTGTAACCCGAGATGCTGCTGTATTCCTTGATCACTTCTAAGAGTTTTGTAGTAAAATTCCTGGTGTTTTCCAGATATATAATCATATCATCTGCAAAGAGTGAAAGTTTGATCTCTTCTGACCCTATATGGATACCCTTGACCACCTTTTCTTCTCTAACTGCGATGGCTAAATTTTCCATTACAATGTTAAAGAGCAGTGGAGACAATGGGCAACCTTGCCTGGTTCCTGATCTGAGTGGAATGATTTCAATTTAACTCCATTCAATATGATATTGGTTGTGCATTTGCTGTAGATGGCATCTATCAGTTTAAGAAATATCCCTTCTATACCAATTTTCTTAAGTGTTCTAATCATGAAGGGATGCTGGACATTATCGAAAGCTTTTTCTACATCAATGGAGAGAATCATATGGTCTTTATTTTTTAATTTGTTTATGTTCTGAATTATATTTATATATGCACATATGTTGAACCAGCCTAGAGACCCTGGGATAAAACCCTCTTGGTCATGATGTATAATTTGTTTCATGTCTTACTGGATTCTGTCAAAGGGGAAATGAATTAAATTTGTAGGCTGTGAAGACTATGAAAGAGGGTGGAAATTTGAAACCATTATTTAGGTAATTTATGAATTAATACGTGAGGCCAGCAGTGTAACATGCCCAAAGGTTCCTAAAGATTATAATCCATAAAATATAAAAACAATTGTCAAAATGAAGTTTGTTGAAAAGATTTGTTTTTGAGGACATTTTTATATTTGACTGACAAGCAAAAAAGGATGCTTAGAGTTTAATATTTCTACCCAAGTCTTTTTACTTGACAAAAGAGTACAATAGAACATTTTGTGTATTTTCTCAGCTTTAAAATTTTTACAGCAAATCACATAAACCAGACCTCAAAGCTGAATTGCAGTTTCCGATTCTGCCTGTCCTGTACAGCTACAAAGAACAGCTATCCTTTGTTTTTATTTCCAAGACCCCTTTTGCTAGAGAGGACCCTGTATTTGAAGCTAAACAGTAGATCATCTACAGGCCCACATAGGACAATAACTCAATTCAATTCAGTTGGGGGAAGGCATAGCTAGGGAGAGGAGAGGAGGCGAGGGGATTGGTGTGCTCACACTCGATGGACACTATTTTAGGGTATGTGGCACACCTTTTTTGTGTAGGACACAATTGCAAGAGAGGACTCTACCTGAGAAATGCAAATATTGTGTCCTAGTAGTTTTTACCCTCACATTAACGGGAAATAAAAAAGGAAAACCTAAACAACAGATTGCAGCAGACAGCACTGACTAGGGGTGAGCTGGATGGCTTCCTTTGCTTTCCACTCTGCCCAGAGCTTTGGGAATCTGCTGGTAGGATCGGTCAATAAAAAGCTGCAGCAGACATTGGAGGAAGGAAAGAGAGGGAGGTAGAAATGTTTATTGATGAACTACTAACTTGTGGCTGCTGCATCTTTAAGAGTTACAATTTGTACCAGGCAGCGGGGCTTTCTCTCTCTCTCTTTCTCTCTCTCTGTTTTCATAACTGCCCCCCCTCTTGCTCTGTCATGCCTGGGGTGCAAAGGCCTTCCTGTTGCTAGCTTCAGAATTTTGCACTATCCCTGGTGGTTTCATCCCCCTCCCCCATGCCTTTGTAAATAGTGTCTCTATTAAATTTCACTTATAGTAACATTTTTTTTTTATTAAATCATAACTGTATACAATGATATGATTATGGGGCATCATACACTCACTTCATAAACCATTTGACACATTTTTATCACAGTGGTTAACATAGCCTTTACGGCGTTATCTCAGTTACTGTGCCAAAACATTTGCATTCTACATTTACCAAGTTTCGCAAATACCCCTGTATTATGCACCACAGGTGTGATCCCACCGATTCCCCTCTCTCTCCCCCCCCCTTTCCCACTTCCCTCTATTGTTAAGTTGTAGCTGGGTTATAGCTTTCATGTGAGAGTCCCAAATTAGTTTCATAGTAGGGCTGTGTACATTGGGTATTTTTTCTTCCATTCTTGGGATACTTTACTAAGAAGAATATGTTCCAGCTCCATCCATGTAAACATGAAAGAGGTAAAGTCTCCATCTTTCTTTAAGGCTGCATAGTATTCCATGGTATACATATACCACAATTTATTAATCCATTCATGGATGGATGGGCACTTGGGCTTTTTCCATGACTTAGCTATTATGAATTGGGCTGCAATAAACATTCTGGTACAAATATCTTTGTTATGTTGTGATTTTTGGTCTTCTGGGTATATGCCCAGCAGAGGAATTACAGGATTGAATGGCAGATCTATTTTTAGATCTCTGAGTGTTCTCCATATATCTTTCCAAAAGGAATGTATTAATTTGCATTCCCACCAGCCGTGCAGAAGTGTTCCCTTTTCTCCGCATCCACGCCAACATCTCTGGTCTTGAGATTTTGTGATATAGGCTAGTCTCATTGGAGTTAGATGATATCTCAAAGTAGTTTTGATTTGCATTTCTCTGATGATTAAAGATGATGAGCATTTTTTCATATGTCTGAAGGCCGTGCGCCTGTCTTCTTCAGAGAAGTTTCTCTTCAAATCCCTTGCCCAGCCTGCGATGGGATCCCTTGTTTTCTTCTTGCTGATGCGTTTGAGTTCTCTGTGGATTCTGGTTATTAAACCTTTGTCAGAGATATACCCTGCAAATATCTTCTCCCATTCTGAGGGCTGTCTGCTTGCTCTGCTTACTGTGTTCTTAGCTGTGCAGAAGCTTTTTAGTTTGATCAAGTCCCAGTAGTGTATTTTTGAAGCTGCTTCAATTGCCCGGGGGGTTCTCCTCATGAAATACTCACCCAGACCAATTTCTTCAAGGGTTTTCCCTGCATTCTCCTCTAGTATTTTTATAGTTTCATGTTTTAAGTTTAAATCTTTAATCCAATGAGAGTCTATCTTAGTTAATGGTGAAAGGTGTGGGTCCAATTTCAGTCTTCTGCAGGTTGCCAGCCAGTTCACCCAGCACCATTTGTTAAATAGGGAATCTTTTCCCCACTGAATGTTTTTAATTGGCTTGTCAAAAATCAAATAGCGGTAAGTAGCTGGATTCATCTCTTGGTTCTCTATTCTGTTCCAGATATCTACTTCTCTGTTTTTGTGCCAATACCATGCTGTTTTGATCACTATCGATTTGTAGTAAAGTCTGAGGTCTGGTAGTGTGATTCCTCCTGTTTTGTTTTTATTTCTGAGTAATGTCTTGGCTATTCGAGGTTTTTTCTGATTCCATATAAAACGAAGTAATGTTTTTTCAAGATCTTTAAAATATGACAGTGGAGCTTTAATAGGGAGTGCGTTGAAATTATATATTGCTTTGGGTAGTATGGACATTTTGATAATGTTGATTCTTCCTAGCCATGAGCATGGTATGTTTTTCCATTTGTTAACATTTTCAGCTATTTCTTTTCTTAGAGTTTCATAGTTCTCTTTATAGAGATCTTTCACGTCTTTTGTTAGGTAAATTCCCAAATATTTCATCTTCTTTGGCACTACTGTGAATGGGATAGAGTCCTTAACTGCTTTTTCAATTTGACTGTTGTTGGTGTATATAAAGGCTACCGATTTATGAATGTTGATTTTGTAACCTGAGACGCTGCTGTATTCCTTGATCACTTCTAGGAGTTTTGTAGTAGAGTCCCTAGTGTTTTCCAGATACACAATCATATCATCTGCGAAGAGCGAGAGTTTGATTTCTTCTGACCCTATATTGATACCCTTGATCGCCTTTTCTTCCCTAATTGTGGTGGCTAAAACTTCCATTACAATGTTGAAAAGCAATGGAGACAATGGGCAGCCTTGTCTGGTTCCAGATCTGAGTGGAAATGATTCCAATTTAACTCCATTCAATATGATATTGGCTGTGGGTTTGCTGTAGATAGCCTCTATAGTTTAAGAAAAGTCCCTTCTAGACCAATTTTCTTGAGTGTTCTGATCATGAAGGGATGCTGGATATTATCAAAAGCTTTTTCTGCATCAATTGAGAGAATCATATGGTCTTTGTTTTTTAATTTGTTTATGTGCTGAATTACATTTATAGATTTACGTATATTGAACCAACCTTGACATCCTGGGATAAAACCAACTTGGTCATGATGTATAATTTGTTTGATGTGTTGCTGGATTCTGTTTGTTAGGATCTTGTTGAATATTTTTGCATCTATATTCATTAGTGATATTGGTCTATAATTTTCTTTTCTTGTTGGGTCTTTTCCTGGTTTGGGGATCAGGGTGATGTTTGCTTCATAGAACGTGTTGGGTAGTCTTCCTTCTTTTTCTACATTTTGGAACAGGTTGAGTAATATAGGTACTAATTCCTCTTTAAAGGTTTGGTAGAATTCTGACGTGAAACCATCTGGTCCCGGGCTTTTCTTTTTAGGGAGGTTTTGTATAGTTGATGCTATTTCTGAACTTGATATGGGTCTGTTCAACATTTCCACTTGATTCTGGTTAAGTCTTGGAAGGTGGCGTGCTTCCAAGTATCGGTCTATTTCCTTCAGATGTTCATATTTCTGAGAATAAAGTTTCTTGTAATATTCATGAAGGATTTTTTGGATTTCTGATGAGTCTGTGGTTATTTCTTCTTTGTTGTTTCTGATTGATGATATTAGAGATTTTACTCTTTTTTTCCTGATTAGGTTGGCCAGAGGTTTATCTATTTTATTGACCTTTTCAAAAAACCAGCTTTTTGATTTATTGATCTGTTGTATTATTCTTTTGTTTTCAATTTCATTTAATTCTGCTCTAATTTTGGTTATTTCTTTTCTTCTACTGGGTTTGGGGTTGGAATGTTCTTCCTTTTCCAGTTGTGTGAGATGTCCCATTAAGTTGTTAACTTCCTCTCTTTCCGTTCTCTTGAGGAAGGCTTGCAGTGCTATAAATTTCCCTCTTAGAACTGCCTTTGCGGTATCCCAGAGGTTCTGATAGTTTGTGTGTTCATTGTCGTTTTGTTCCAAAAAATTGGTGATTTCTTTCTTAATCTCATCTCTGACCCAGCTATCATTCAGCATAAGGTTATTTAACTTCCATGTTTTTGTATGGGCATGCAGATTCCTGTTGTTACTCAATTCAAGTTTTATTCCATGATGGTCCGAGAAGATGCATGGAATAATTTCTATTCCTTTAAATTTACTGAGGTTAGACTTGTGACCTAAAATGTGATCAATTTTGGAGTAAGTTCCGTGGGCTGATGAGAAGTATGTGTATTCAGTTTTTTTGGGATGAAATGTTCTGTAGATGTCTGCTAAATCTAAATATTGGATGGTTAGGTTTAAATCTAAGATTTCTTTGCTCAGCTTCTTTCTGGAGGATCGATCCAACACTGCCAAGGGAGTGTTGAAATCTCCAACGATTATGGAGCTGGAGGAAATCAAGTTACTCATGTCTGTTAGAGTTTCTCTTATAAATTGAGGTGCATTCTGGTTGGGTGCATAGATATTAATAATTGAGATCTCGTCATATTGAGTATTACCCTTAACAAATATGAAGTGACCATTCTTGTCCTTCCTTACTTTTGATGGTTTAAAGCCTACTGTATCTGCAAATAAAATTGCAACACCTGCTTTTTTCTGATTACTATTTGCCTGAAATATGGATGACCATCCTTTCACCCTGAGTCTGTATTTGTCTTTTAAGTTGAGATGTGACTCTTGTATGCAACAAATATCTGGCTTGAGTTTTTGTATCCAGTCAGCTAACTTATGCCTCTTTAGAGGACAGTTTAAGCCATTGACATTGATGGAGAGTATTGATAAGTCTGGTGGAATTTTGGGTATCGAGTTTTTCAAAGGTCCAGTGGACATTTTTAATCCTTTCGCCAGTGTGGAAGTTGGAGTTTGATCCGAAGTTTCTGAGTGAGTTTACTTTTGTGGTATAGGATTGGGTTGGTCATTGTGGAGGATAGGTCTGAGAACATCCTGAAGAGCTGGTTTACTTATGGCAAATTTTTTCAACATATGAATGTCATTGAAGTATTTAATTTCTCCATCATAGATGAAACTCATTTTAGCTGGATACAAGATCCTGGGTTGAAAGTTTTTTTGCTTTAGGAGATTAAAAGTTGATGACCAGCCTCTTCTTGCTTGAAAAGTTTCAGCAGAGAGATCTGCAGTTATTCTAATATTCTTACCTTTGTACGTTATAGTTTTCTTTCGCCGGGCTGCTTTGAGAATCTTCTCTTTCATGTTAACTTTAGTGAAGCTAATTATGATATGTCTGGGAGATGGCTTATTGGGGTTGAATCGTGCTGGGGTTCTGAAGCTGTCTGCTATCTGAATTTCAGATTCTCTAGGCATGTCTGGAAAATTTTCTTTCATAATTTCATGTAGAAGGGCCTCTGTGCCCTTGGCAGCCACTTCATCGTTCTCCGAAATTCCTATAACCCTTATGTTGTTTTTTATCGAATTATCTGAGAGTTCTCTGAGTGAGCGATCCGTTTTTGCTCTCCATTTCTCTTCCTCTTTGAGAGATTGGGAGCGTTCGAAGACTTTATCTTCAATGTCAGAAATCCTTTCTTCTGCTTGCTCCATTCTGTTACTGAGGGATTCTACTGTATTTTTCATATCTTTGAGGGCTGTAAGTTCTTGTTTCAGTGTGTCTAAGTCTTTGGTGGTTTTGTCTTTAAATTCGTTAAATTCTTGAGACAATTTTTGAATTTCTCCTCGAATTCCTAATTCCATTTTATTAATCTTGTCTGCAAACCAAATTCTGAATTCGACTTCTGACATCTCAGCCAGTCGTTTATGAATGGGATCTTCAATCACATCTGCCGTATCTTTTCTTGGGGGGGTTGATCTATTCTGGTTATTCATGTTACCAGAGTTTTTCCGCTGATTCCGCCCCATGGTTTACTCCCTTTGGTTTTTCCTCTGGGGTTTTATCGAGGGCCCATACAGTGTTGTGGCCTGAGAAACTGGGGCCCTGTCTGGTGTGGTGGAGCAAAGTGGTTCTGTCTTGTTTTCAGCTGGTTTCTGTTTGATCCTATTGCAACTTCTACTCTGGCTTGAAGTCTCAGCTGTGTGGAAAAATCAGCGATTAAGTTTACCCCACCTGCCCACCTCTGGCCCCAGTTGGAAAAGGAGAATCAAACCTTCCTACAATCGCATACCCAGGGCACCGCCTGAAAAGTCCTCAGTCTATTAGCCCAGTTCAAAAGGTCCAAATCAACTGTCTCAATCGGCACTTGTCTCAGGTGGAAGGGTTCAAGAGGTCTCTGGGAACTGGATCACAGGGGCCTGGTGACTCCTCTGACACAGCTCACCCCAGTGCAGCGTGGAGTCAGGAGGAGCCACCCAGCAAACAGAGCAGTCTGGGAAGGTTGACGTCTCCTTCCCCACTTTGCCCCTCCGTCAGACCCAGTCACTGGTATCTCTGCAGATGGCTAACCCAGTTGCCTGCAGTGAACAGACACTCCAGGGTTTTGCACCTGCCTGAATCGCAAGGAAGTCTGCCAGGCCCCCGCAGACTGCCGCTATCTAGCAGGAGGAGATGGGGCCTGACATCTTTGAGTGTTTGATGCAGGCGATGGGAAGGAGGTGTTCACTCAGGCTTAGCCCCGTCCCTGATGGATGCTGCTAACAGAACAGAACAGAACAGACAACTTTGTGAGGTTCTGTCTCTGTTCCTGTCATCGCCTACAGAAGACGGGCTGTTTTGAGTTCAAACGTCTTTGCTGTTGGAGAATTGCGTCTGAACACCTCTCTGGGTCGGCCCCGCCCTGGAAGCTTCCCGGGTTTGTGAGCCGTGTCGCCGGTGGCCTCCTCTGGTTGCCCAGGGAGATAGGGCGTGTGGCCTCAGAATATCCAGAAGTGAGTGTTCTTTTGTTTGCGTCCTTGTGATCACAACTTGCCTCAGCGGTGTTGATGTGCGTTCTTCAGCCTTCTCTCTTGGTGAGGCTCAAGTCCACCAGGATACTTACTAAATTCCTGTCCCTTAACTCTCCTTCTGGACGGGAGCCTTTGTTGAAAGCTGGCTTCAGTCCGCCATCTTGTCTCCCCTCCCGTTATAGTAACCTTTGATAGTTCTGTTTCCTGTTAGAATTCTTGTGATAAATGGTATCTGGAATGGATGCAGGCATGAAACCCTCTAAAATGGAATTATGGAATTGGGTTATTTTAACATTTAATACGGCAGGAATCCTCTCCTTCCCGAGAGTATAGCTCAACAGTGATCCATGAAATGCAGCATCCATTGTGAATATAGGCCCAACCTTCTCATACCGGAAGATGGACACAGTTACCCTTGACACTGTTTCTCTTCTCAAGCTCCTCCCAGTTCTTCAGTGTGGTTGGTCCAGATATCACTTTTATACAACCCCCTGTTGGTAATTACCTCCCTCTGGGACATGTTGACTCCATTAATCTGACTCACTCATGTGACCCTGCCATCCCATATAGCCTGTGCAGATGTGCCCAGTGACCATCTCTTAGTCATGCTGTGACCCGCTGGGATGTGCACCTCTTGCTCTAAGCCCATCTGTTAGAGCTCCCCATGGGAAACCTACTTGGGTAATGTCCTAGACACCAGTAAAGGCCTAAGCCCATCTCTCTCCTACTCACCTCCTCCTGGCTGTGCACACTGTTGCTGTGACCTTCCTATTGTCCCTAACTGCTTCCCCTCTTCCTTCATGGGCCTATAAGTCATAAACTTCTGTCATTTCATGTTTTCCATATTGTTTGTATTGCCCCCTCTGTGTCTGACTTGGCTGGTATCCCTGCCTGAACTTTTTTTTTATTTTTTACAGTGAGAACAGACCTCTTTATTAATATATTGAGATAAACTGCAGAGACTGAAAGACAAAAATGCATCCTAATTTATTCAGCAGAACATTCATTAAAAATGAAAAGCATTCTGTTTGACAGAATTCTCACACAGAAAATTTATCTGTCTGATATAACATTAAATATTTTATAAATTAGACATTTCATTTTTAAAGCTACTTTATAATCCTGAATTCACTATAGACAAGTAAACTCTTCTTTACCAGTTTTACTTCATTTAATTTATACAAGGCTTCCATTAAAATTCTATCACATCTTGACAACTACGTGTAGCTTTTCAAAATACAAAGTAAACTTAGTGGAAAATCTTATGAAGCAATCTAAACACCAAACTAAAAGCAGAAAAAGTAGGTAAGAAGCATTTCTTAGTACAAATAAATTTAAAAGCATATAGTCAAAAAGCCTATATGCCTCTGTTTCCACCTTTCTGAGATGGTGCAGAGACAAAATTCTTACTTAGCACAGTCTGGCTGAAACCGAGGCTGAACCCTAAATAGGCTAATAAAGCCTGGTTACTTTGAAGGTAAAAGTCCAGTACTCAGATACTGGCTACGGGGACTGGCACCTGCAGACACATCACTGTAACTCTTTTGAAATCTCACAAGCAGCCCACTTCCCTGCAGATGGTACTTATCAGTTTGTGGGCATTTGGCTAACAGTATGTTTTTTTTTAATACTATATATTGTATTATACAAGTTTTAGAAGAATGTGTAGCAGTAATAGTTTTATCATAGACTACTAAGGGAAAGTTATCATAGACACTAAGGGAAAGTTAATTTAGTTTTGCATTGTAACCTTAAGGTCACTGTGTAATTTGAGAGTAATAGTGTGTACGTGCAGGATGTACAAGACCGACTATAAAAACTGGTCAGAAATAAAAAAAAAAAAGGGTGCTATTTGCCATCAGAGCTTTTAGCCCTCTCTATCTCAAAACATTTCAAAAAGCAGGCCTAACCTCTAAGTCACTGATCACCCATTCGGCATTAACACAACAAAAACATCATTTATGTGTGCTTCTCCTCATTGGTATAGTCCTACAATTCAAAAGCAATCCATTTTGAAACTAATGACCGAAACACTCCAATGTCATGAAAAATCACTATTATTTTAGTGGTGTACTTAAATGGCAAAGTAGAATATCAGATTGAAATGCACAGAACCTGGTGCAAAAGTGAATGAGAATTACATTCATGCCAGGTGTCATCTGCTATACAGTTACTAGACGTCTTGGGAACCAGTCATCCTAATTTTCAATAATTTACTAAACTAAGGCATTTTAAGAAATACTTCTTACCCATGTATATTTCCAGATTTCTAGATATTGAAAGATAAAATTAATATATATTTGAAATATAGGCTTTATTTTGTTTTATTTCTTTGTTTTTATTGTTAAATCATAGCTGTGTACCTTAGTGCAATCAAGGGGTACAATGTGTTGGTTTCATAGACAATCTGAAATATTCACATCAAACTGTCAATGTAGCCTTCATGACATTTTCTTAGTTATTGAATGTAGACAATTGTATTCTGCAGTTAGTAAGTTTTGCCCATACCCATTCTAAGATGCACCGTAGATGTGGCCCCACCCATTAGCCTCCCTCCACCCTCACCTCCCTCCTCCCTTCCTTTTCCTTGGCCCTTTCCATATAGTCTTGTGCTATAGTTCGGTTATAGCCTTCATGTGAAAGCTAGAATTTAGCTTCATAGTAGGGCTGAGTACACTGGATACTTTTTCTTCCATTCCTGAGATACTTTGCTAAGAAGAATATGTTCCAGCTTCATGCATGTAAACATGAAAGAGGTAAAGTCCCCATATTTCTTCAAGGCTGCATAATATTCCATGGTATACATGTACCACAATTTGCTAGTCCATTCGTGAGTCGATGGGCACTTGGGCTTCTTCCATGACTTAGCAATTTTGAATTGGGCTGAATAAAAATTCTCGTACAGATGTCTTTGTTATACTGTGATTTCTGATGAAAAGATTCCCTATTTAACAAATGGTGCTGGGTGAACTGGCTGGCAACCTGTAGAAGACTGAAACTGGACCCACATCTTTCACCATTAACTAAGATTGACCCTCACTGGATAAAAGATTTAAGCTTAAGACATGAAACTATAGACATTGGATTAAAGATAGCGACCGAGTAACAGCTTCCCTGAAACTGGGCACGTTGAGTCTGGGGAGATAAGACTCCAGACATCTCTGGCTGGTGATATCTGCCTATAATCATCACTTTGAGGATACAGGGAGTCAGCAAGGGACTTCTGGACCCCAAGAGGAGGACAAAAGCAGTGAGAAACTGGCAAGTGGTTGCGTGTGTTCGATTGACCTAATCACGCCGTCAACTGTGAGTACAAGCAGCAGTGAGACTGCAAACTGGAAAGGCCTTACCCGTGAACTGTTTTGGTGTTTTTGGACTTGGCACTCAGTTGAACTGCCTTGGGTAGAGCTTAGGCAGGAGGGTGGAGAACTTTGGGCATTGTCTGGGGCCCCAGACAGAGCCACTGAGCTGGGCTGCAGGAAGTCATTGTGTGAGAGAAATGCCCTGGCAAGCTCTGCCCTCAGGGTCCCAGAGCAAGGAGTGGTGGGACCTAGTAACCTAGCAAGCCTAAAGGCGGGGACTGAGCCTAAAGGCGGGGACTGAGCTGCCTTACAGCCTTAACACTTAGAGGCAGAGTGAGACGGTTTTGGCACACTGGAGGCTCGGCATGTTGCCCTGGGTAGAGTGCTGTGGTGTCACAGCCCATAGCAACCTCAAATTCCTGGGCTTGGTGCTGCCTGTACCTCCATAAGATCCGTGCCACGACCCTGTACCAACCGGGCTTCCACATGCCCTGACCAGGAACTGCGGGAGCCACGCAACCCTGCATCCTTCCTCCTGTGTCCCCCCAGCCTCCACACTGGCCCACTCATCTGGCCAGGGATACTGGTAGCTGTGTGCAATCTGGAGCCCTCCCTGCCTCTACGCAGAGCCCTTCTCCTGGCCAGAGAATGCTGGAGCCTTGGGCTCTCTATGCCAAAGTCATTGGGTGCCAGGCACTCCCAGAACCATGCGCACCACCTCCCACCCTGTTGCTGGATCCAGGTGTGTCACACGCCGGAGCTACTTCCACAACCAGAACTCCCTAGCTGGAGCAGCCCCAGAGGAACTACACAGGGTCACTCCTTACAAAGATCAAGCAACAATAGAGTGATCCTGCTGGGCTCTAAACTTGGAGAGACACCTCCCCAGTGCTGAGGACAGCCAGAGGCAATGGTGAAAAACAATCATGAGGTGAAATCAACAGAAAAACTCTGGCAATATGAATAATCAGAGTAGATCAACTCCCCCAAGGAACAATGGGGCAGACACAGCACAAGATCCCATGCACAAAGAAATAGCTGAGATGTCAGAAATCGAATTCAGAATCTGGATAGCAAATAAGATTGAATTAGAACTCCAAGCAGTAACCCAAAAGATATTCCAATAATTCGACAAATTCAAAGACCAAATGACCAAAGATTGTGACACATTGAACAAGAAGTTGCAGCCCTCAAAGATCTGAGAAACAGTACACTCCCTCAGTAACAGAATGGAGCAAGCAGAAGAAAGGATTTCTGACATTGAAGACAAAGTTTTCAAATGCTCCCAAACTCTCAAAGAGGATGAGAAATGGAGGACAAAAACAGATCACTCTCTCAGAGAGCTATGGGGATAATTCGAAGAAAATGAATATTTGTCTTATAGGGATCCCCGAAAGAGATGAAGTGGCTTCACAAGGCACAGAGTGTCTTCTCCATGAGATTATGAAGGAGAACTTTCCAGACATGCCAAGAGATACTGAAATTCAGATAGCAGACAGTTTCAGAACTCCAGCATGACTCAACCCTAATACGACATCCCCTAGACACATCGTAATCAATTTCACTAAAATTAATATGAAGGAGAAAATTCTGAAAGCTGCCAGACAAAAGAAAAACATTACCTACAAGGGGAAGAATATTAGAATAACTGCAGATCTCTCTGCTGAAACCTTTCAAGCTAGAAGAGGATGGTCATCAACTTTTAATCTCCTAAAACAAAATAACTTTCAACCCAGGATCCTATACCCAGCTAAACTGAGTTTCATTTATGATGGAGAAATTAAATACTTCAATGACATTCACATGTTGAAGAAATTTGCGATAACTAAACCAGCTCTCCAGGATATTCTCAGACCTATCCTCCATAAAGACCAGTGTAATCCTCCACCACAAAAGTAAACTCACCCAGAAAATTTTGATCAAATTCCAACTTCCACAGTTGCAAAAGGATTAAAAATGTCCACTGGACTCTCGAAAGGCTTATCAATATTCTCAATTAATGTGAATGGTTTAAACTGTCCGCTAAAGAGGCACAGGTTGGCTGACTGGATACAAAAACTCAAGCCAGATATCTGCTGCATACAAGAATCGCATCTTACATTAAAAGACAAATATAGACTCAGGGTGAAGGGATGGTCATCTATATTCCAGGCAAATGGAAAGCAGAAAAAAGCAGGTGTTGCAATCCAGTTCGCAGATGCAATAGGCTTTAAACCAACCAAAATAATTAAGGATAAGGATGGACACTTCATATTTGTTAAAGGTAATACTCAATATGATGAGATCTCTATTATTAATATTTATGCACCCAACCACAACGCACCTCAATTTATAAGAGAAACTCTAACAGACATGAGCAACTCAATTTCCTCCACTTCCATAGTAGTTGAAGATTTTTACACCCCTTTAGCAGTGCTGGTTAGATCCTCCAAATCGAAGCTAAGCAAAGAAATTTTAGATTTAAACTCAACCATTCAACATCCGGACTTAATGGACATCTACATTCGTTAACATTTCATCCCAACAAAGCTGAATACACATTCTTCTCATCAGCCCATGGAACATACTCCAAAATAGACCACATCCTAGGCCACAAATCTAACCTCAGAAAATTTTAAAAAATAGAAATTATTCCTTGCATCTTCTCAGACCATCATGGAATAAAAGTTGAACTCAATAACAACAGGAACCTGCATACCCATACAAGAACATGGAAGCTAAACAACCTTATGCTGAAGGATAAATGGGTTATAGATGAGATTAAGAAGGAAATCACAAAATTTTTGGAACTAAACAACAATCAAGACATGAATTACCAGAACCTCTGGGATACTGCAAAGGCAGTCCTAAGAGGGAAATTTATAGCACTGCAAACCTTCCTCAAGAAAACGGAAAGAGAGGAAGTTAATAACTTAATGGGACATCTTAAGCAACTGGAAAAGGAAGAACACTCCAACCCCAAACCCAGCAGAAGAAAAGAAATAACCAAAATCAGAGCAGAGCTAAATGAAATTGAAAACAAAAGAATTAAACAGATCAATAAATCCAACAGTTGGTGTTTTGAAAAGATCAATAAAATAGATAAACCTTTGGCTGACCTATCCAGGAAAAAAAGAGTAAAATTTCTAATTTCATCAATCAGAAATGGTAATGATGAAATAACAACAGACCCCTCAGAAATTCAAAAAATCCTTAATGAATACTACAAGAAACTCTACTCTCAGAAATACGAAAATCTGAAAAAAATAGACCAATACCTGGAAGTACGCCACCTACCAAGACTTAGCCCAATGAAGTGGAAATGTTGAACAGGCCTAAATCAAGTCATGAAATAGCATCAACTATACAGAATCTCCCTAAAAAGAAAAGACCAGGACCAGATGGCTTTATGTCAGAATTCTACCAAACCTTTAAAGAAGAACTAGTACCTATACTACTAAACCTCTTCCAAAATATAGAAAAAGAAGAAATATTACCCAACACATTCTACGAAGCAAACATCACCTTGATCCCCAAACCAGGGAAAGACCCAACAAGAAAAGAAAATTATAGACCAATATCACTAATGAATATTGATGCTAAAATACTCAATAAGATCCTAACAAACAGAATCCAGCAACATATCAAAAAAATTATACTCCATGACCAAGTGGGATTTATCCTCAGGTCTCAAGGTTGGTTCAATATACGTAAATCTATAAATGTAATTCAACACATAAACAAACTAAAAACTAAGGACCATATGATTCTTTCAATTGATGCAGAAAAAGCTTTTGATAATATCCAGCATCCCTTCATGATCAGAACACTTAAGAAAATTGGTATAGAAGGGACATTTCTTCAACTAATAGAGGTCTTCTGCAGCAAACCCACAGCCAGTATCGTATTGAATGGAGTTAAATTGAAATCATGTCTACTTAGATCAGGAACCATGCAAGTTTGCCCATTGTCTCCATTGCTCTTTAACATTGTAATTGAAGTTTTAGCCATTGCAATTAGGAAGAAAAGGCGATCAAGGGTATCCACATAGGGTCAGAAGAGATCAAACTTTTACTCTTCGCAGATGATATGATTGTATTTCTGGAAAACACTAGGGATTCTACTACAAAACTTTTAGAAGTGATCAAGGAATACAGCAATATCTCAGGCTACAAAATCAACACCCATAAATCTGTAGCCTTTATATATACCAACAATAACCAAGCTGAAAAAACAGTCAAGGACTCTATTCCTTTCACAGTAGTGCCAAAGAAGATGAAATATTTGGGAATTTATCTAACAAAGGATGTGAAAGATCTCTATAAAGAGAACTATGAAACTCTAAGAAACGAAATAGCTGCAAATGTTAACAAATGTGAAAACATACCATGCTCATGGCTGGGAAGAATCAACATTGTTAAAATGTCCATACTACCCAAAGCAATATACAATTTTAATGCAATTCCTATTAAAGCTCCATTGTCATACTTTAAAGATCTTGAAAAAATAATACTTTGTTTTATGTGGAATCAGAAAAAACCTCGAATAGCCAAAACATTGCTGAGCAATAAAAACAAAGCAGGAGGAATCACACTACCAGACCTCAGACTGTACTATAAATCGATAGTGATCAAAACTGCATGGTACTGGCACAAAAGTAGAGAAGTAGATCTCTGGAACAGAATAGAGAATCAAGAGATGAATCCAGCTACTTACCGTTATTTGATCTTTGACAAGCCAATTAAAAACATCCAATGGGGAAAAGATTCCCTATTTAACAAATGGGGCTGGGTAAACTGGCTGGCAACCTGTAGAAGATTAAAACTGGATCCACACCTTTCACCATTAACTAAGATAGACTCTCACTGGATAAAAGATTTAAACTTATGACATGAAACTATAAAAATACTTGAAGAAAGTGCAGGGAAAACTCTTGAAGGAATCGGCCTGGGTGAATACTTTATGAGGACAACTCCTCAGGCAATTGAAGCAGTGTCAAAAATACGCTACTGGGACCTGATTAAACTAAAAAGCTTCTGCACATCCTACAACATAGTAAGTAAAGCAAGCAGACAGCCCTTGAATGGGAGAAAATATTTACCTCTCCAAAGGTCTAATAACCAGAATCCACAGAGAACTCAAACGTATTAGCAAAAAAAGAACACGTGATCCTATCTCAGGGTGGGAAAGGGACTTGAAGAGAAACTTCTCTAAAGAAGACAGACACACAATCTACAAACACATGAATAAAAGCTCATCATCCTTAATCATCAGAGAAATGCAAATCAAAACTACTTTGAGATACCACCTAACCCCAGTAAGAGTAGCCTACATAACAAAATCCCCAAACTGGAGATGTTGGTGTGGATGTGGAGAAAAGGGCACACTTCTACACTGCTGTTGGGAATGCACACTAATACGTTCCTTCTGGAAGGATGTTTGGAGAATACTTAGAGACCTAAAAATAGACCTGTCATTCGATCCTATAATTTCTTTACTAGGTTTATACCCAGAAGACCAAAAGTCACAATATAACAAAGACATCTGTACCAGAATGTTTATTGCAGCCCATTTCATAATTGCTAAGTCATGGAAGAAGCCCAAGTGTCCATCGACCCACGAATGGACTAGCAAATTGTGGTACACGTATACCATGGAATATTATGCAGCCTTAAAGAAAGATGGAGACTTTACCTCTTTCATGTTTACATGGATGGAGCTGGAACATATTCTTCTTAGCAAAGTATCTCAGGAATGGAAGAAAAAGTATCCTATGTACTCAGCTCTGCTATGAAGCTAAATTCTAGCTTTCACATGAAGGGTATAACCCAACTATAGCACAAGACTATGGGGAAAGGGCCGAGGAAGGGGAAGGGAGGAGGGAGGTTTTGGTGGAGGGAGGGTAATAGGTGGTGCCACATCTACAGTGCATCTTAGAATGGGTACAGGTGAAACTTACTAAATGCAGAATACAGATGCCTACATACAGTAACTAAGAAAATTCCATGAAGGCTGTGTTGAACAGTTTGATGAGAATATTTCAGATTGTATATGAAACCCGCACATTGTACCCCTTGATTCCACTAATGTACACAGCTATGATTTAACAATAAAAAAAAGACATGAAACTATAAAAATACTTGAAGAAAGTGAAGGGAAAACTCTTGAAAGAATCGGCCTGGGTGAATATTTTATGAGGAGGACTCCCCAGGCAATTGAAGCAGTATCAAAAATACGTTACTGGGTGCTGATCAAACTAAAAAGCTTCTGCACAGACAAGAACATAGTAAGTAAAGCCAGCAGACAGCCCTCAGAATGGGAGAAAATATTTGCAGATTATACCTTCGATAAGGTTTAATAACCAGAATCCACAGAGAACTCAAATGTATTAACAAGAAAAGAACAAGTGATCCTATCTCCGGGTGGGCAAGGCACTTGAAGAGAAACTTCTCTAAAGAAGACAAATGTACGATCTACAAACACATGAAAAAATATATATATAGACCTTTCAATAGGAATCTACATTCAGTCATGAAAAAGATGAACAGAAAAAATTCACACCAATGAAATTCAGTGAACTGATTTTCAAAGTTAGAAATAAAAATACCCATTGTTATTGGAAGCCCTGCTCTGTGCAAACACAGTGTGGTATATAGTAAACAATCACACATTTGAGGTATTAGCTGGAAAAAATTATATATATACACCTATACATGGACTCATCCACAGGATATTCACAAATTTATTGACTCCAGCAGATAATCAGAATAAATGAAGAGGAATCGCATATCAACAGGAAAGAGTTACACATAGGGAGTTTACAAAATTGTGGTATATAATTCTTAATACACGGAGTATGTTTTTAAATAACGTTTTGAGGAAAAATGTTTTTATTCATATAAAAGTATTTAATAGCAATGAAAAAAAAAAGAAAGCCTGAATTCTAAGACTGTGCCTGCCAGATTATTGGATAATTGTGCAAGAATTCCTTGAAAAGCCTCATTCTATATATATTTTTTTATATTTGAAAATTAAAATTTAAAAACATTTTAGAAGTCACTGCCAGACTACTCTTTTTTTCCACTGGCTTATAAAAAAGTTTATGAATTTTTTACTAGTTATAATCCAACATGGGCAATAGACAAGATTTTCAGCTATGTAATGAAGATTAAAACTCAGATTTATTTTTCCAATTTCCTTAGCTTTTTTGTTTAGATAAGAAACAAAATTATGAACTTCCTTTCAGTTTACTTCACTCAGTATGAAGATGGATAGTGATATGGGTAGTACTGAAAACAAGCTTCGAATGGGAATGGGGAAGCTAAGTAAAGGCACAAATTTTCTTCTTTTAACCACTTGGTCCTCTGACATAAAACTTGTTTCACTGTAAAGACGGTTCATTTGGTCCTAACATCAAGAAATATTTCACTGCCTTAACAGTTGAGAGATTTTTTTTTAATGAAATATGTTGGAATACATTAAATAACATTAGCAAGTCACGTGTCTATATTTTTTTAAATTACAAGTGGAAATCCAAAGATTAATCATTTTAGTAACTATTTTACATACTAGTATAAATGAAGATTTAATAGAAAGAAAATTAAGGATAAAAGTGCAATTAAAGTGAAAGGCCGCATTCCACATTCCTGCTCCTGTGAACACCTAAGCTGACAGAAAAGCAGAGTAGTTGATTGCAATGGCATATATATGCCTTAAGGACACTTTTCTTCACCAAATCTTTGTAAATCATAAATAAGCATGAAGTGAGTATGAAAGAAATACGTACTTAAGCATTCAAGTGTAATCTGTTTCCAACATATATATTATTTTCACTTCCTCAATTGATACTAAATGGACATTTTTCATTGCTGAGAATTCATTTTTCTTATTTGATCAAAATAAATTCTGAAACTTAGAAATGATTAAATGACTAGCACTAACCTATTCAGGAACTAAAGAATCAAAAAGAGAAAAGGTACTATTTCTTTTCCCCACAAACCCTCAGAAGGACAATAATGTTTGTATACATATATGTATGTGTACAAAAAGAGGTAAAAATGTAAAGCATTAATAAATATAACTCTGCCAAACTTATACCAGTTAGACAAACTAGTAAAACAAAACTCAAAATACCAGTTAGAGAAACTAGTAAAACAAAACTCAAAAGACTGAGGATTTATAGCAGCTGATTAAAATGATGCATTGAAATTGCTACACTCATGTAGCTAAAAATAAGATGGAAAATATTGAGATTTTTAGTAGTAAACATGAACATCTTACATCTCAAAATATCTAGTCTTCTTACCTGGTAAAGTTAACCCAAAAGTCTTAGACATTTGTTAGTCCTTTTCACCAGGATGTAGGTGACATCAATCTTTACTTAACATTTTTGTGGCTTCTGTGGTCAGGCACTCAAACCACATAACATAGTTGTTTGAAAATTTTATTTATTAATCATAATTTCCCTAGCATTTTATGAAATGTAATGAAATTCAGCAATGCAAATTACATATACTATTGTGCAAAAGTCATGTATGACTTTATGATATACACTTTATATTACTTTACTAGGTAACTAAGTTCACTGATCCCATTAAAGATGAAATTAAGGAACAAAGAACCTAGGCAACAAAAAGGTAAGTTGGCATAATTATCAACCATAATAATGTAAATTTCCCATTAAAACTGGAAAAATGAATAGTGGAAATTTTCAGTTAAATTTTATGAAGTTTCTTATATATATGAACTTTCAAAATTTATAAGAATGCTATGCTTTTTTTTTTTAAACTTACTCTACGGGTTCAAGAAAATATTTAAAATTGGATTTTCTTTTCACTACTGATATTTACTCTTAAAGGTCATAGTTCCATAAACAAATTGGTTAATGTGTCCAGTTTTCCTAATATAGCACGTTGCTTAGTTTAACCTCCTAATTCAATGAGGAATATCTACAGATTTACCTGGAAAAGGGGTTCCAAAGGAAAATTTTTAAGAGAGCATTTCAGCAGTTTTATTCAACAGATGGCATAAATTAATTAAATTCAGAGAAAACTCTTTAAACAGAAGGAAAAAGCCACTACCCAGCATTTTCTTGCTACCACAAATCCACCAAAGATATGTTCATGTTCCATTAATTGAGTATGAAGTAAAATGATTGAAATATTACAATTGTTAAATACAGAAGACAAGAAATCAAAACTTTTACATCCAATACATAGGCAAAAAAACCTTCAATTTCTAGCTTGTTTTTTTTCTAGTTTTATTATTGATTTAATTACAAGGAACTTATTCCTATAGGATGCATAAAATTATTCAATGATGAATAGATTTTTTAACTCAGAATTTTTAAGGATGACTTGCTTTAAATCACTATTCTACCTGCTGCTGTACTTCTGTTTAGTGTTGCATGTGGCCAAACAGATCATGCTCTGATCCAGTAAGTGTACTATAATCTACTTATATGTTTAAAAGTTGACATAGGGTTAAAGGCACAAATCTGTATTTTAGTAATAAATCTTATTAGTTACTTATAAAAAAAAATCCATTTACTTTTGGATCCTGCTTAAATGATGACTAACAAACTGCAATTTCTGTGGGGAGAAAAATAGGTGGTCCTCTATAAAGAATAAATTTTAGCAGCCTTCAAAAAAACATACATGAACATTTGGGAGTGTATTAATTACTGAAGTTGCAAATGGCACAACTGTACTTTACTGTTGAAGACCTTTTAATTTAATATGTATAGCCATTTCCTCATATTTCTCTTAAAATCTTCCAGTATATCTTTTCATTTCTATGAATGTACATGTATAGCAATTCATAAAACTAAATAGTAAACTGATACTCTACACCAGTTCGTTTATCTCAATATATATTTTGGAATATAATGACAATAATAAAAATATCAATTCCCTCTAAGCTGATAATGCTATAAGATTTTACATAAATTTAGTTTTTTTTTATTTTTGAAAAAGTTTCATGGTTTAAATTCCACATATTTGACACCTTGACAAGAAAAATGTAATTGTGTCATGTAACATTTATTCCATCAATTTAAACTGAAGTGTCTCAGGGAGCTAAACATTAAAGAATTTAAATAAAAGGCAATAATCTTTATGTACACAAAATGATCATTCCATTAATATTTACATGACAAAGGAAACATGGAGAATCACTAAAACTGGAAATTGCTACAGGTGTGAAAATCTTCTCTCCAGACATTTTTAGTTAGGAATCATATAAGCTTGGAAAATGAAAACAATTGCAGAAGCATAACTAAAATATTAATTTTAGTTTTCAATTCTTACTATTTAAAGGGACCAGTGGGTCATAAACCGTCCAAGATTTGGGAACCAACAGCTCAGATTATCTTTTAATATCAAATATTTTTCTTCATCTCTCATGATGATACTAAACTTACAGAAAAAAACAAAAAAGGTATACATAAAAATTCCAGTTCATTCTCCATTATAAAGACTGGTCAGCCGCTCTAATTCCTTACAGTTGTCCATGCACAAGGCGTCTGCCTTCCTTCGGAGAAGATCATCATGGTACATTTTTGCTGCATACTGCGTATCTGTTTTTTGTTGTCTTTCTTTCCAGCAATTATTTCGAACATTAGTCACATAATCTTCTACTACACTCTGTTCTACCTCTTTTTTTAATCTTAACTATTTTTGTTCTTTAAATTTAGTTGCCATGTTCTTTACTTCTATGCCATGTCTCCATTGCTATGTATTCTTCTAACTTAAAGGGAATGTATCAATAGTTTTATTATTATTATTAAATCAGAGGTGTGTACATTAATGCACTCATGGGGTACCATGCACTGGTTTTATATACAATTTAAATACTTTCATCACACTGGTTAACATACCTTATTGGCATTTTCTTAGTTATTGTTTTAAGATATTTATATTCCACATTTAGTAAGTTTCACATGTACCCTTGTATGATGCACCATAGGTGTTGTCCCACCAACTGCCCTCCCTCCCCCATCCTCCCCATACCCGCCCTTTCCCTTTTCCCCTTTCCCCATATTCTTAGGCTATATTTGGATTATAGCTCTCATATGAAAGCTATAAATTAGTTTCATAGAAGGGCTGAGTACATGGACACTTGAGCACTTAGATACTTTTTCTTCCATTCTTGAGATACTTTGCTAAGAAGAATGTGTTCCAGCTCCATCCATGTAAACATGAAAGAGGTAAAGTCTTCAACTTTCTTTAAGGCTGCATAATATTCCATGGTGTACCTTCTGTCATAACATTCCTTTATATTCATTTTTAAAGTCCTTATTGACATAATAAACAACACCCTAATTTTCTGTCTTCATTTTAATGGTTTGCTGATCCAGATCTGGGATATAAGGAATAATGAGGATTAGAGACCATCAATTGGCTTAATAATGACAGGAGGATCAATACAATAATGGGCATCAGCTGGATAAACACAGAAAATCCTCCATCTCCTCTTTCTTCCTCTCTTTCATGGCCACTATGTTGATGTTAATGGCTGTAACCAGCCCATCCATTTGAAAATGAATGTACACTACCTGAAGGAAATCCACCACCAAAAAATACATTAAACAAGTCTTCTGAAGTTCTATCAGCTTGACAACATCTATGGAAATTAAATCTCCCATTTTTTTGGTGATTACAAGCTTGTTCTTCATTGCCTGTGAGGTCGTATTGTTTTCTTTTTTCTGGATTGCTTAAAACAGTATAAGCGTTTCCCATCTTTTTAAAAGCATCTGTTGCTCCAGGTGCGTGGTTTTTGTCTGGATGAAACTTCAAAGCAAGCTTTCTATAAGCCCCCCCCTTTTTTTTTTTTTTTTTTTGTAGAGACAGAGTCTCACTTTATGGCCCTCGGTAGAGTGCCGTGGCCTCACACAGCTCACAGCAACCTCCAACTCCTGGGCTTAAGCGATTCTCTTGCCTCAGCCTCCCGAGTAGCTGGGACTACAGGCGCCCGCCACAACGCCCGGCTATTTTTTGGTTGCAGTTTGGCCGGGGCCGGGTTTGAACCCGCCACCCTAGGTATATAGGGCCGGCGCCTTACCGACTGAGCCACAGGCGCCGCCCTCTATAAGCCCTTTTTAAATCTACATCACCAGCATCTTCGTAACTCCAACTACTTCATAGTAATTTTTCCATTTGTTTATGCTAAGAACTCCATCTATTTGCTCTTTGGTATAGCCTTTTCCACCTTCACCACTACCAGATGTGCTGTCCTTTGTGCAATTAGGCTTGCTTTGATCACCACTTCCTGGTGGTTTTCAGCAAGGAGCGCTATTTCCAGCTGTGCTTCCCTTTTTCATAATTATTTCCAATAGTGCGCAGGCCGATGGCAGTGGGTGGAGCTTCTCGGCTTCTGCAGGAAGCGCTGGGCCTTCTCCCGGTGCCGACTGTTCCGGGCCTCCCTGGCGATCTGGACACATTTCTCCCCCTCATCCCGGTTCCCCTCCATGACCTGCGGCTTCTTCCATTTCCTCCGGTAGCGCGGCTACAAGGGGCAGAAGCCTACAGGCCAGAGAGGAAAGGCGGCTGGCCGGGGCGTGCGGCTGAGAGCCAGGAGGAGCGCAGGGGACCCGGGGCGGCTCCGCCTCCTCACGGTGGCCACCCCTCCCGCGCCAACCGCTACATTCTGGCAGACCGCTCTCCCAGGCCGGCGTCGGAGCCCACCCGGCGGTCCTTCCGTGGCTACCCGGGCCCTAGAGCTGAGGGTAGCGGCCGGCTGTTGGTCGCGGGAGGACTTCTGTCGAGCCCGGGCCCCAGACCTTCCGCCACGACTCTCGTGGACAGGACCCGGGAGAGCCCTGCCCCAACTTTTATCCTGGATACGGCTCTCCTAGAGAGTGTAAGTTTTCTTTTCGTTTTTTTTTTTTTTTTCATTTTCAAACTTTATTTCTGCAAAGTCCATCAAGTGTTGGAAGGAAAGAGTGTAAAAGTTATTCTTTGCATATTTGGGGAGAGTGGTTTTCTTTAGAGGAATGAACTTAACACAAGGCAGAGCCACAAGGGCCTCTGGGAATATAAATAAGTTTCCTGTGAGAGTCATACTGGTTACAGGTTAGATAAGTAGGTGTTGGTTCTTTCACCCAGATAAAGAAGTTCCCCATGAAAGGCACATTGTAAATGTCCCTGACTTAATCCCTCATAGCTGTAGACAGGCAGGGCTAGAGCTTGTAGCCAATCTCTTGAGAGTCACAAGACTAAAGAGAAGATTATAAAAGTTGTAAAATGAAGTGGGATAAAATATAAGGCCATCAGTACAAATTTATTTACATGGGTGTACTCGCCCAGAATCTGGGATTTATTATGTAATTTCAAGTGCTCTGGAGAAGCAACAATAGTCAGACCTGCTGACTGAGACCTGGACTCAAGGGTGGCCCTTGTAAATGAGTTCGAAGTATTAGAACTCCTCTTGTATTCTGTGACCAAAGGAGACCAAAGAGAAATGGAAATATTATAAGAACTTATGTGCATATTCTCCACTCCCCTTTAACCATAACCCCCAGCCTAGGAGAGCCTGAGCAAAGCACCCTGAAGTTAACGCATCAAGGAAGACTTTATGATTATCCTTGAAAATGTACATCATGTCTATCCTCTGTAGGCCAGAGACAGTTGGGGTAGTTTAACACAAGAACTGGAATTTGGTGACCAATGTGGGTTTTTTCTGGGAATTAGTGTGTTTTAGAAAATCAGTCAATTTACCACATTACCAAAATAAAGGAGAAAATCTAATTATCTCAATGGAGGTAGAAAAGACACTTGATAATATTAAGTAATCAGTCATGACCAAAATGCTCAGCAAGTTAGAAAATAAAAGGAAACTTTCTTAATCTGATAAAGAGTATCTATAAAAATCCTTTAGCTAATTCATTCTTAATGGTAAAACATTGAACACTTCCTTTCTGGGATCAGAAAGAGAAACACCACATAAATTTGACCTTTTAGTTCACAATTCCAGAAGGCATGAAAAATAAGTTAGAGGTGGGGGAAAGGAAAAGCAGAGAGAGGAAAGGAGAGAGGAGGTGGGGTCTTGGTGTGTGCCACAACTATTGGGGGCAAGAGATGATTACAAGAAGGACTGTACCTAACAAATGCAATCAGTGTACCCTCAATGAATCCTCAACATTAAATAATAAGAAAAAGAAGTTAGAGGTATTAATATTGGAAAAGGAAAGAATAATTGAAAGTGTTATTAATCACAAAGGACATAATTGTGTACCCTGAGGAATCTGCAAGCAATGTACTAGAATTAGTAAGTGAATCTGAAAAAGTTGTCTACATGCAAAATCATTAAAAATAGTATTTCTATATCTCAATTATAAACATTTTAAAAATAACATAAAAGAAATAAAAATAGCAAAAAACATCAAAAATTTAGGTAAATCTAAAAGAAGATATAAAGCTTTTTCATACTGAAAACCAAAAAAGAAAAAATACAGAGAGAAATTTAAGACTCTAAAGAATGGAGAGGTATAGGATATTTATAAATTGAGTAAATATATTGAAAATTGTTACAATGTCATTTATTGCTTGATTGAACTATGGAGTCAATACAACCCAATCGAAAGATCAATCTTTGAGAAGAAGAGCAGAGTTGGTAAACTCATAATACCAGATTTGAAGAACTAAAGTTAAGAATTTTTCATTTAAAGTAGTGTGGTATTAATTCAAACAGAGTAGTATTAATTAAAGTGGTGAGGACTAATAGATGAAAAGTCCAGAAGTCAGTCCCCTCTCCACTCAATTTGTTGCTTTAATGATAAATCTTTCATGATAATTCAGTGGAGGAAAAAAAAGTCAAATAATCGAACATCTGTAGGGAAAAAAACATCTCCTTCTAACATGGCACTGAACACACACAATAAAATCTAAGATGGATCATAGAGGTAAATATAAAAGGTAAGATGTAATACTTCTGGAAGAAATCATAAGCTAATATCTTCATGACCTTGACGTATACCAAGGTATATGTCGGGATTGGTCACTGGTGTCTTATTTAGTTCATTTGGTGAGATCATGTTTTCTTGGATGTTCTTGATGCTTGTGGATGTCTGTTGGTGTCTAGGCTTTGAAGAGTTAGGTACTTATTCTAATCTTAGCAGTCTGGGCATTTGTACCCATTCTTTGGTACCCATGCTATTGGTAGTCAGAGGGATTAGAGTGTTGCAATCTAAGTCTTTGGTCATTGCAGCCATGTCAGCACTAAGGGGCGAACCAAGATCAGTAACAACATGACTCCTTCTGCCTACTGGTGGTACCGCCTTGGTAGGCCTGGGTAAGGCAGGGGAGAATTCCTTGGATCACCATCTCACTCTCTTCCTTCTCTTTCCTCCACATAAGAGTCTCATTCTCCATGCTGCGCTGCCTGGAGTTGGGGGAGTGATGATGCAAGCCCTTCCCACAGTCACCACTGCTCTGGTCACAAAAGACTACCCTGTTTCCCCCAAAATAAGACATCCTCCAAAATAAGACCTACTTACAGGAAAGATAAGACATCCCCTTAAAATAAGACCTAGCATATCTTTGGGAGCACAAATTAAAATAAGACACTGTCTTATTTTCAGGGAAACAGGGTATGTAGCCTGGAGACTGCTGGTGTTTATGTAAGGCCTAAGTGCTCTTTAGTCAGTAGGTGGTGAATCCTGCTGGGGCTGGGTCCTTCCCTTCAGGGAGGCACGTTCCCTTGTGGTCCAGGGTTAAGTCTAGTAATGTCATCTAGGAGCTAAGGCCTGCAATCAGGAACTTCAGGCGTCTGTGTGGTACTTTATTTTATGGTGGCTGAGCTGATACACAAGGTGTGTGACAGAGTTTACTGTACTCTTCCCTTTCCTTTTTCCAAGTAGAAGGAGCTTCTCCCTGAGCTGCAGTTCCTAGAGTTGAGGTAGGGGTGATGTGATCACCCACTTGGCCACAACAGCTGGTGTTCCAGCTATGCGAACCCCAAGTCCACCAGATCTAAGCTCAGAACACGCCTAAGACTTGCTCAAAGACCACAGTCCTTGTGGCCTGACTACCTTTCACATTTATTACTGGCCTCGGTCCACTTTCATGAGCTGGTGGTGGAGCTAGCTGGAACACAGATTCCCACTGCAGCAATGAAATGTTCCCTTCTGGGGCTGGTCTGCATGCTCCCTTCATGGATGCCAGCAGAATTCTGCCCTGTGTTGTGTTCCCCTGTCATAGGGTGGCCCTTAGTTCCAATGTGAAGTACCACAGTCCTGTGCCCTCCTTTCCCCAAGCACATAAATTATCTCCTTACTCAGCACTGTCCTGACACTGGTGGGAGGATAGTGGAGGTTTGTGATGGTGTGTGGCCAAAGCAAACCACTTTTCCTACCTTCTTCAGTGACTCTTTCCATGTTATGATGGTAAAAGAAGGTACTGTGATTGATTGTCTGTTGTTTGGTTCTTACAAAAGTGTTTTTCTGGGTGCATACTGTTTCAATTTGGTGTACGTGCAGGGGGACAATCTCTGGAGGGTTCTATTTGGCCATCTTGCTCCACCTGTCAATGAAAGATTTTTACACAGGACATACTTACAAACACACACACACAGTCACAATAACAAATGATAGATTGTAACTTATCAAAATTCAGTACTTTATGCAACAAAATTCATGATAAGGAGAGTTAAAGGATGAGCCACAAAGTGAGAGGTGATCATTGGGATTTATAAGTATGTCTATTCTTATCTTTGATGCAAATAAACTGCAAATTCTGATTGCATTCTTCATTATTAGGGTTTTTTTGGTTTGAGGTGCTATAAGTCAAGTTGCTATGAACATTTTTTACATGTCTTTTGGTAGTCATTGCACTCAATTCTCTTGGGTATACAGCTAGGACTAGAAATGCTCTGTTAGAGGGTACAGGGAAACTGTCCAAAAATTTCCAAAATAGTTGTACCACCATAAATTCCCACCAGCAAAGTTCGAGATTTCCAGTTTCTCTGCATTCTTGTCAACACTGAATATTGTCAGTGTTTTAATTTTAGCTATATGAGCAGTATACAGTGGTACTCATCGTAGTGTTCATTTGCTCTTTTCTGAGGAGTATGCGTTTGAGCATCTTATCTTTGCATAATCTTGATTATTTAGATCTCATCCTTTATGATACATTTATTTAAATCTTTTGTCCATTTTGAAATCAGTTGTTTATTTTGGAAAATGTCTCTCAGTTTGAATTTTCTCCAGCTTTATTAATGCATACTTAATAAGTAAAAATTGTATGTATTTAGGGTATATAACTTGATATTTTGACATATGCCCTCGTTGTGAAATAATCACAACAATCAAGTTAATTAACATGTCCATTCATGTGGTTAGCATTTTTATTTCTACCTTTGTGTGTTTGTGTGTAATATAAACAAAAATATTGGGTTTGCATCTAATTTTGTATTTTGTGTGTTAGTTAATACACTGAAAAAAATTAAGTATTCTCGTTATCTCACTGAATATATTTTTTCCAGGCCAGGTGCATATGGTTCATGCCTGTAATCTCTTGGGAGGCTGAGGCAGAAGAATTGCTTGAGGATATGCCTTCAAAACCAGTCAGTCAACATAGCAAGACCCTGTCTCTACAAAAATTAGAGGTGATGCATGACTGTAGTCCCAGATAATTTGGAGGCTGTGGCAGGAGGATCTTTTGAACCCAGGATTCTAATGTTACAGTGAGCTATGATTGTACCACTTCACTCCAGCCTGGGCGAGTGATTCTGTCTATAAAAACAACAAAACATATAACATTCCATGATATGAGTATAATAGACTGCACAATAGTTCCACAATTGTTGAAATTTTAGTTTTTATGTCCACTTTTTATGTGGACTAGCCAACTTTTATGTCCACTAGCCAACTAGTGCACACCTGTGAGGCAGTAGAATGCCGGGAACATGATGTGTGGGAGCAGTTATGTCCCACAGTATCCGATTTTTCCAGAGACCACTTGGCAGTTACAAATGCTGGGGGTAGGAAAGGCGGTTCTCTGCATTTGCACAGATCTTGAACTATGTAGGACTTACTGCTGAAACTGCATTATGAGGTCAAGGGCAGAGCCCCAAATCTATGGATGTCTGTCTCTCCTAGTTTCCAGAAGGAAATATTTCTGAAAGGAAAACTTGATTGAGGATGCATATCAAAGAGAGGAGAGAGTGGAAGCTCTTGGCAAGTGAAGGGCTACAGAGTTTCAGAGAGACATGAGAAGTTGGGAGACAGTTCAGAGGACAGCTATCATCTGAGAAAGAGTTTACAAGGAAGGTAAAGGGAAAAGGTGGAGGAATATAGGGAGTATATATACCTGACATGAAGAGCCTTAATATAGGAATGGTCATATTCACATGGCCCATGGAATATGGGTCACTCAGGTGAGGCTGCTCAAGACCAGATTCTGCCTGAAGGCTTTGACACTCCTAGTTCCTACCTTGCCACCAGGGGCTGAGGGAGTCAACAGTTTGTCAGACTCTGAGCTATGCCTGGCTAGGGAGAGCTAAAGACTTGTAATGAAATTAATGTAGAGGCCTGGGACTATTTGTTCTTTAGGTATGGTTAGGAAAAAAATTATGGTCAATATAATGAATGGAAAATTGATGTAACAAGAGGGAATTGATTCCTGAATTGGAAAATATTTGACTCATTCACTAAAGCATGTGCGTGTGTGTGTGTGTGTGTGTGTGTTTGTGTGTATTGAGTTTGTTTGGAGTCCTTGTACAATTTAAATTTCACTAACTTCAGAAATATAAGTGCTCTAAATTTACCCCCAATATCACTTGAAGTTTTAATTATATACATTTATTTTATGTTTATTTTAGTTTTAGAATGTTGAATACTATATTATTATTTTTATTTTAGTCAGCTACTCTGATTGAAAACACTAAAGGCTGACTTGAAAATATTTTCTATTCAACATTCATACAACTAAAATCAGTGCAATAGAATTTTAGGTTTTATATCTAGGTTACAGTAAGGCAAAAGAAATTCTGTAGATAAGACAGATTGAGGATCTATGTAATCCTGAGAATATAAATGTCTGGGTAGAAGCAGAAATTCCAGCTCTTTCAGACTTCGAAGGTCCAAGTCAAAAGCTGCACAAAGCAGAGGGGGACTCAGTTAATACCTGGGTTACAGATAAAACAAATGGAACATTTCACTGAGGCAAACATACGGTATGAAGAAAGAGTGAACTTGCAAAATGGGATGGCAGGGGAGGGCAGAGGGACCTAGGAGTCCTAACAGGGGCAGAGGATTTGCTGGGATGGTGGGTGGGGTCTGTGGCTGCCCTCCTCCTGTTGTCCCCTCCCCACCCTCAAAACCCCTTTGTGACTCTCCTGTGCTGTGTGATGCAGGCCTAGGGCTACAGCCAAGCTGGACACCCTTAGCACTCGGTTGCTTCAGGCAGCCCCACTCCACGCAGTGCAGAAGGGTCTCTGTTTTCTGAACAACCATATTGAGCCCTGACTGAGTTCTGCTTCTGTTTCAGATTATTACTTTTGAACCTCTGCTACCTCGTGTTGAAAGCATTTTCACCGACCTTCTGGAAAAACTCAGACATCCAAAAGGTAAGGAACAACCAAGAGAGATTCCCTGTTGGTGTTTCCCATTTCTATTCCCACATTTCTAAATGAGTCTAATTAGCTTGGAGAGTGATAGAGCATCCCTCTTGCAGGGGGAGAGGTTGGGCATGGCTAGTGGTTCAGGAGGATGAAGGCTTCCACGTTAGGCTCAGAGCACTTCTATCTGGGTGTCCTGGGGGCTTCTAAGATAAATCCCCAAACACGAGACTTTGTGGTTTTGGATTGGTATATTGAGAAAGTGACACTTGATTGTCGCTTTCCCATATTAGGTATCACACAGCCAACCCTTCCTTCATGTTGAGCTGCTCAGGAGAGAAATATCCAGACCATCCAAGCTCTGTCCCCAGAATATAGGGTCCTCTGAGGGAATAGATGAGATTGTTGATTTCAGGTTCAATGTCCACCTTGAGCAGAGGACTTCTGAGAACACTAAGTGGAGATTCCACAACAAAATCCTCCCTTGAGTTTCTTATAGAAGGAAATGGTAATTATTTTATACCTTTAAAAATGGATAAGGGGAACACTTTTCTATATAGAGAGGCACTCTATACTTGGATAATGAATGTCTGATGCTCTTTTGGAAGAGGTGTGAATGAAACGAGTCTCCACCTCCCATTCTTTTCATTTTGTTCTCAGCAGCATCAGGGCAGAGCCAACAGGGAAAAGGAAGGTGGAACATTGAAAGGTAAGGTTGTGGTATTTGACTGAGGTCTCCAATGGTGAGCCTTCCTGTGAGGCCCCAGGTCCATGCTGTCAGAGGATGTCAGTTGTTAGATACGGTCTCTCTGTGTAAACAGAGCCCTCTGTGGGAGGCTCCTAGGAAGATATTAAGGAATGAGACACTTCTCAGTGTCTCTACTCTGCCCATCTGTGGGTAGGAACCAGAGACTGAACTGGGCACTGGGTAATCCCCAATGGACAGCCAAGTGAGATGTCCAGGAAAGACTACGGGTTGGTTTGGAGTCAGCACTTCTGTCTCCTGACTGTATCAGCACTTTGATTTATGCCAAATGTGAATGGTACCACAGTGCTTGCCCAAAGAGGTACTCAGCTTCCTCTTTGAAGTAACCACTGATGTCTTATTTTCATGTGGTGGTTTTGAGAAGCAGGTGGGTAATGTGCTTCACAAATGAAACCACACAGACTTGAATCTGTTAATATTACTGTTGACCATTTGACCTTGTTGGCTGAACTGGGGACATCAGAGTTTAATAACGCAAGGGTCTCTCCTAAAGGGACTCCAGTATGATCCCTGAGCTCCTATCTTCCTTACATATTACCTACTCTCCAGGATCCCATGTTTGGGGAGTTTACCTAAAGAGAAGCAGAAGAGTGAAAGAAGCTAAATTCTACTCTGAAAAGGTGATGAATCCTTCCAGGTGTTTCCTGGCTCCTTTGGAAAGCATGCTCTATACATTTCAGGGATTCAGTGTGTCCTGCCGTGGTCTTGGGAGGGGGTAGACATGGAATGAGTGATGGAGTTGGGAGGAGGTCACAGAGGGTATTGTGAAGTCATGGGTGGGGTGAGGTGAGGGGGGCAGGCTTCAGGTGTCCCCACCCTGTTAGATGAGTAGGTTCCCCTTTCCTTGCCCTGATCATGATTGCAGCCTTGTGACTCCTGTCTTCTGCAGCCCCTGGGCTAGCACTATGGTACCATCACATTTGGCATCTGTGTGTCCTGATCCCTGGTGAGATTTGGCATGGAATAACTTCAAAGTCAAGCCACTGGTGTCCTGGGAGTCCCTGAAGATGCTGCTCCCTCCACAGGCATGTTCACTCCCGTGGTTTCTGTGAGACAATATTCACCCACTCTGTCTTCTGCACTCCTAGGAAGACCTCCAGGAGAATTAACACCAGCATCTCTGTTGGAACCTTCTTCACCTGCACCCTCCATTTTCTCTTCTGACCTGAGGACCCTCTTATGTGACTCAACTTCACCCTCACTGCTCAGTCACTTTATGCTCCCAATGCCTGTTCCTCCCTTGGATTCCACGTTCCCATCAGACATTCAGCACCCCATCCACTTGCCTTTGTTTTTCTCCCACCATGTGACACTCAGGGAGTAGATGTTGTTCTCTAAGCTGAAGTGACTTTCTCTGTGAACACCATCAAGTGATTTTGATTTCTGCCTTTCAAGAGATGTCAATCTCTTATCAAGTTAATCCCAAAAAATGGTCCCATGGTTGCCTATGTTTATCATCAGGAACCAACGGCCTGCCTGCTTCACCACCACCAGATGGCACTTTAGCTAGGACTCAACCTGAACATGTTTCCATCTCAGAAAGCTTGTTCTGGGGACATTCTCCCCAGATGGTGCTGATGAGCTGTCCCCTCATCAGGGGACATGTCCCAGCAATCAGAGGCACTAACCCTGAAAGCAGTGTCAGAATTCTCCTGCAGGAGCCTCCATCCTCGGACTTTCTTCCTCTTCCCCTTCTAAGACTTCATTTGTGGGAGACCCTGCCGCCAACCTTATAACATCTTTTTATCTCTCCCTGCCCAAGTTCAATGTTCTGGCCCTCTTGGAGAGACAAGTGTAAATCCGTGGTGATCTCATGATGCAGAAGAAAAGGAAAAAAAAAAAAAAAAAAGGTTCTTTTCCAATGCAACTTAGGCCAGATTCCCAGCTACCATACTTTGCTGTGTATTATGTGCAACATTTTTGCCCCAAATTTTGGGATAAACAAGAATGTGCAGCATATGTGGGTAGTATGGCTTTGGAGTTGAGGTGTCCAATGAAATTCCAGGAGCTGTTGTGGTTTACTTTTTGGGCCTACTGAGTTTCTGAGGCTCCAGTCCAGGAGAATCCCAGATTTGGTGGGAGTGAGCCAGCGTGGCCTCCGCCTTGTGCCATGAACAAGGGAAGGGTTTGTGGTGGGGCTGGCGAGGCAGGGGCTGGCGAGGCAGGCCCTGGCCTTGTGGTGTGGAATCTGTGGCCCATGGTGTTGCTGCACAGAATGGGGTGGGAGCCCTGTGCAGGTCTCAGGATCCACCATGGCTACCCTTGGATCGAGCATATCACAAGCTCCTGACCTGGTGGCCACGTGTGGGAAACTTATGTGTGGCCCCTGATGTGGTGAGAAGGGAATGGCTCCCAGAACCAAGGGAAGGGGCAGCCTTGACAGAATGGGTGGCTACAGAAGGTTGGCACAATCTGAATGTTTACAGAGGAATGCTAGCCCTTGCCACATGTGTCTCTTTCGGTCAAGTACTGAGTTGGGTTTTCAGAATGTTTCAGCCCAAAATGTCGCTGCACAGTATACATGGCAAAATATGGTAAATTTTTCATGGACAATGTTAGTATCAATTGCCAACAAGCATGACCCAGCAGATTCCCTTCCTCTGTGAACCATCAAAGGCAAACCAGAGCACCTGCATATGGACTGCAGCTCCTGTGTCCTTAGACCTTTGAGGATGACATAGAGCAAAATACATCCAGCTCTCCTGGCATCTCCTGTCTCTGCAGGTTGAGTTTCTGCCCTTTGTGGTGCTAGTCTCAAGTGGCTGTTCCTCAACATTTGTGTTCTTCAATCTCAAATATGTTCCTAGCTCAAGAATAACCAGTAATTAACCATCTCCAACTTCTCTCCATGTGTCAGACCCTGCCCCATCTCAGTCCTTAACCCTGACTCAGATCCAGTCTCAGACCCAATTTCAATTCTGGCTCCCAGTCCTATCACCTGTTTCTCTAACCCAGATTAGGTTCTCGGGAATGTGTTTTCTTAAACTATACAATGAGGCACAGCGTGTTATGCCATCTAACATTTTCCATCTGGTCTGGAATGTGTCACAGGAAAAGCAGTTTTATACTCTGCAATCAAGAAATCCCAGGAAGAATGTTGTCCTCCAGTTCCCAACCTCACATGGCTGAGCCCGTCCTCCAAGGTCTGTATTCCAACCCCCATCCTTTTGGGAGATTTTTCTCTCAGCACTGAGCTTCTGAAGAAAACAGGGCAGCATTATCACAATGGAATTTTGGATTCAGCCAAACTGGAAGCTTCCAAGAGAGATGCTGAGAAATGCTTCACTTAACAAGGATGCTCAGATGGATCAGAAACTTAGCCTGAGGAATGGCCTAAAAGATCATCTGACTAGTGATTCAGACAGGTCTTCATATAAGGGTTTGGGTCTAACTCTCTGAAAGGCCTAGAAAATCAGGGAATAATTTAAGGCCCTCAAGAGTGAGCCTAGGTCTGAAACAACTGGAACAGGTGGGAACACCAATTCTGAAGGTGGGATATCCGAGCCTCCACCCAGAAGAAGCTCTGAAGCTAATCATGTAGAACAGTTTGGGACAAAAAATTCAGTTACCAACTTTTTATCCCCTCCTGCCTCTCCATTTTATACAAAGCATGAGCCAACAGAGAAGGTACAATTAAGAATGGCAGGCAGACTCTTCTGTGCACCCTTCATGAAAGCGTAGACAAGATGCATGAGGACATCTTTAGGAGCACATGTCTTCCCTATCCCTGTCACTGAAGGGATGGCCTCCTATTGAACATCACATTAGTAAGTAAATGATTCTTTATTTGCAGTGAATTTCTAAATGCAGCATAAAACAGAAGGGGCAAGAAGATTCTCTGGAAAAGAGTATCCCCCAATTGTGTCAGGACCATTCCCCATCCACAGCCAACAGAGAGCCTGTGCTCCATCCATGACCCCTTGCAGGCTGCAAGTTGGCCTGGTGCCTTGGGTTCCCCCTCTACAGCTGAGATTACAGGGTCTGTCTGCTTCACTGCATTTCCTGAGAGGAAAGTTCACTTCCTTAAAATAATAGACTGCTGAGTATACGTCACTAAGTTTGTACAAACTCCTGGAGGTAGAATGAAACCTAATGCACGCTACGGCTGTCCTAGGGTGACCGAGATGGATCTATGTAGTTATCCCAGTTCTAACAAATGTACAACTTCTTTGCAGCATGTTGATAGTGATGGAGGCTGTGCGTGTGTGGGGGCAGGGGCTATATGGAAAATCCCTGTACTTTCTGCTCAATTTTTCTGTGAAACTAAAACTAAGCAATAAATTCTATTTTTAAAGGTGCAAAAAAAAAAAAAAGAATCAAATATTCTTCCCAATAAATGTTCTAAGACTTATGTCTTTTTTCTGTGCTGTCTTGGGGACAGAAGTTTGGGGGAACCTAGAGTGTGTGCTCAGTCGGGAATATTAAGAGATATTATGTCCCCCCAAACCCTCTTCCCTGTCTGAGGAAGTTTGAGAAGATGGGCTGCTTCCCATCTGTTGGACTTCATGGAATTATATTGCAGCCCACACCTTCCCTCTCATCGTCTGTCTTATATCCCTTAGCACAGAGGTTCTCAACCTGTGGCTCGCAACCCACAGGATCTGTATTAATGGCTTACAGTATTAGGAAGGTTGAAAACCCCTGCCTTAGATGATTAAACAAGACAGGAGTTCCATATCTGTACAGCAGGACAAAGATAGGTATGTATTACCGAAAATGGTGGTCTAATGTCTCAGAAAAGGTAAGTAAGCAGAGGATCACACAGGTGGGTGAGGGTGGGTGGGAGTGGTTGAGGGGTTGTTACTGTGCTGGATACTGAGCTGATTGAAGGGAAATCTAAAGAACAGGGTAGTTGGTGCTAAGGAACGTGTTATGTGGGGCATGCTCATGTGCTGTGGAAGCACACAGGTACTTGGACCTTAATGGGGTGGTTTCCTGACTGGAAAGTGAAGAACATAAAAATATCACATGCTTAATTGATAACTTGATCCCAAATGTGGCCAGTATTTGGACAGGTAAGGTGCATGTTATCCTGGAGGTAGGTGAGATAAAGAGAGTGTTGCTTGTAAGGAGATTGCCAATAAGCAAAAGTTTATGTGGGTTGGGAAGAGCGAGCCAGGGGACATATATCATACTAAGAGAAAAAGAGATTCAGGTTACAGGAAGCCAAATAGTTAAGTGGATGCAAGTAGAGCTTGTCTTTAACACTAATGAGCTAATGTTGTTTAATTGCCAAATGCTGCTGCTTACAGCGTATTCATTTTGCATCTACCTGCTCTTTGAGCCAACAGTAATTTGCAGCCTCTAAACCTGTATTGTGTACCAGGTAGCCAGCCCACTTCCAGCACTCTCATCCCTCCCCAGTCTAATGTCCACAGCCAGGCACCCTTCCAGCAAGGCCTTCACCCTATGAGAAGCTGCCCATATTTTCACTCCCTGTTTCTGAATAGCCGAGAGATAGTGAAGAAAAGGCAGGAGCTGTAATTCATGATGTTGGAATTCACTGGGACTCCCATCAATCTTCAGTGATCCTGTCTTTCCCGTTACCCATGGCAGTGCATCCAAACCTTTGCCAGTCTTCACAAACTTACCACCAACCTCTCCATTAAAACTTTCCTGGTAACCTGGGTATCACTTTCCCCTTCACATAGAAATTTAAACCCATAGGGACTATTTCCTCCATATTTTCCCTTGGAGTCATTTTCAGGTATCCACATCCTTTCTTTTCTTTTTCTTGGAAGACTCAGAAGCATAGTGCACCTGCACTCAATATTCTCTCAGTCCTATTTTCTTCTGTCTTCTCATCTATATTGATCATTAATTCTTTCAGCTGTGGCATATTTTCTGCACAATATCTGCTGCAAGTCCAGCTATTTCCCATTAAGTGACAAACACATTATAGTCTCTAGTCATTCAATGAATGTATCTCCATCTTCTAACCTTTCTAACTATGATTCCATTTCTATCTTCCTTTCATGGCCAGTCTTCTTTATACATGCCGATCTTTTCATTTTTTTTATTTCAAATTTATATGAGACTACAAATTTTTATATTACATTCTTCTCAGTTCCAAGGTAAAGTTCCAGTTGTAAAAGACTCCTTACCCAGGGGTTGTAATATCCAACCACACATTGTGCCTATTAGGTGAGATACCCTCATAGCCTCCCTCCTGTGTGAATTGTCTTCCATTCTCCACCCTTTGCCAGATCCTATACTAGACTATATTTGTGTTTTGCTGTTCATGTGAACATGTAATCTTTTGTAAATTAGTTCAAATTAGTATTGAGTACATTGGATATTTATTTTTCCATTTTTGCAATGCTTTACAAAGAAGACTATGTTTCAACTCCCTCGTAAGGAGAATCTTCAAAGATCTAAAACTTGACCTTCTATATGATCTCTCGATTCCATGACTAGGTATGTACCCTGAAGAACAAAAATCATTTTACTACAAAGACATTTGCACCAGAATGTTTATTGCAGCTCTATTTATAATTGTCTCTCTCTTTAAGATCACTCCCTCTCTATCCATCTCCTAACACATGATGTCCAAGCTCTTCATCATGGAGAAATCCTCAAAGACAGCATTCAGACGGTGGAGGGTAGCTTCAGGCAAAATGTGTGACATAACAATTAGGATCTAAGCATACAAGCAGGGAGGAATCAGCCTGGGAAGAAGTTTGGATTAAGAACTGTGCTATGTTCATGGGATGCTAAGAATTAGTACAGCAGATGTAGGTGGTCCTAATCTTTTCTGAAAACAGATGCAAGCAATCTTTTATATTATATGTGGGCACATAAGTTAAAAGACTTACCAATAGGACAATACATTGAGGACAATCACAAGGTGATAAAGAGTTAAAAACCACAAGAAATGTGGCACCAGAAACAAAGTCGTTGGTACAATCAATGAGGAAACTAGAAAAAGTGGAACCAGAGGAGAGGGGTTCCTGAGCACCAGTAGGAAGCAGTGATGAAAATCAGAAACCACTGTGCCACAGACATTTTTAAATATCACTAAATTATTTTGGAAAGAAGTTCAGAAAACAGTAAGTATATTCTTTTATTCTCTTTTTTGATCAACACCATTTAAGAGTGGCATGGAAGTTTAACTATAGGTTCAAGTGTGCTGTGAGATAAAAAAAGTTGAAAAACACTGGTATGGCATCCACTACATGAGCATAGAGATACACAGTAGTGGATGCCAAGAGGTTGTCAGGGAAAAGATAATTTCTGCTAAAAACTGAGAAAGAGGGCAAAAGATCCTTACAATCCCAGAAAGAGGAACCAGTAGTTGAATCAACAAGAATGCTAGAGGTGTACTAAGAGCCACTGGGGCCACTGAATTATTTTTCTGAATTACTCTTCCTGGCAAATTTTTGTGCTCTGGCACATAGTGTGATGCGGCTGATGTGTTTCTCAGACACAGAAGAGGCCATATACTTAATATTGGAATCAGGGGCAGAAGCTAAAGGTAAAGAGGTATTTCCTGAATGATTTGAGGCTTCCTGGTAGTTAAGGTCATCCAGTGCTTTGACAAAGTGATAACATTTTTATAAAGGGCTCATCAGGATTCACCATCAACTGTGGGAGTGGAAGATGAATTTGTAGCTCCTGTCTAAGATGCTGTACTTGTGTAAGTGCACATTTACACACACACACACACACACACACAAACAGACTTCCTCATGGCGACCTTTTAACTGGGTAAAGTTATAGAACAACACCTTGCTGGTCTTGTTCGAATGGACAAGAACCCAATAAGAAGCATTATCAGAAGAGGACAATCCTCTCTCTGCCCCTCTCTCTCTGTCTCCCTGTCTCTTTCTCCACATTTTTGCCATCTGATCTTGAGAATATGGATACTGAAGACAGGACAAGGTATGAGTCCAAATTTGCCACTAGTTTTTGGTGTGAGTTTAGGCAACTCAATTCACCATTTTTTTCATCTGAGAAATGACATAATAATTCTACTTACCTCTTGGGGTTGTTGTGAGGATCAAAGGAGATGGAGAATGTAGTGCATTTTATTCTCCAAAGTGCATAGCCCCCAGAGGCTTTCAGGACGTGTCCTGCCTCTTGGCCTTAACTCCTCTTCCACAATGAGAAGTGTACAGACATCTGGCATAGCCCCTGCCAGCAAATTTTCTGGAGGCAGCACACTGGATGACAGGTTCCTTGTCACTATTTCTGAGGCAGGGGAAACAGGACTCACATGATTTAGAAAGAAAAACCCCAAGTTTCCCACCCCTGGGGCCGAGTGAAGAAGAAGCTGTCCTGGGTAGAACTTGAGGATGAGGAGTCTGCAGTTTTCCCAGTGAAGCAGGTGCAACATATAATAGTGAAAATGAGGAGCTATTCAGCAGGTAATAGAGCATTCTGAAATGTGGCTCCCCTGGCTCCTCTTTGACTTTGGGCCAAAGTCAAAGTAATTTTTAAAAATAGATACATCTCTTCACTTGTGGCCAGAGGGGCCACAGTGGCTCTCAGGTAGTATTTCGCAGAAGGATTGATGACTAGTGAGAGTTTCTTGGAGAGCTTCTCCAGGGTTCAAGTATGAACTTAACCTCTTCCCTGGAAGATGGGCCCCTCTCTCCTGCTGTCCATCACAAACTTGAGAATATCCCTCTGGGAGTGGCAAGAACTATGGCACTCCTGAGCTCTTGATCATTTTTAAAACCCACACTGAAAGTGTGTCAGGTGTTAGGTATGGCAAAAAAGGGAGTTACATTTCATTTATTCCTCTAGGATCTGACTTGAGATTTAAGATGGTATTTATACTTTTATGTAGCATGATGATTGTAGGTGTCCTAGATTTTTTAGATTCTTGGAAATAAAAGGAGTGTAGACAGTTTCTAGTCCACTTTATGTATGTGTCACTTTTACAACAGCCCCGATTAGTGGTCATGAGTCTCCGCGGTTGACCACCTCTTGTGATAAAGATGTCACTAGTTTCTGTAGAGAACTATGATGAAGACTGTGAGCTATGGCTGAGCTTGAATGCTGGCTCTCCTGCTTACTTGCCTATAAATTTCAGTGGAGAGGTATTTTATGTACTTATTCATTTGTAAAATTGGAATAATAGTAATGATGATGGCATCCTCAAACAGATGCTAGAAAGATCAAATTGACTTAATATCTGAAAAGTCATAATATCAAGCCTGGCCCATAGTTAGCACTTATGAAATATTAACTGTTATTATACTAACACACACTCTAGTTGTATAATTGTTGGACAACTCACCCAAATCTTCTATTGGACTCTGCCATTAGTGTCCTTCGCAAAATCTCTTAGTACATCTGTGTTATATTTACTGAACATGCATTAGAGTGAAGGAATTGTGCTATCACATAGCAGAGGTCAGTAAGTTAGAAAGTGATGCTTCAGCCTTCAAATATTTGCAAATATTTCCTGTGGACAATGACTACAGCTTTCATTAATTTATAAAAGGAATCCTGACCACCTCTCTCCACCTAAACAGAGAACATATAGGGTTTTCCTTTATGTGAGTGAGGTTAGATTTAATTGTCTGTCAGAAAACTCTAGGCTTGGTTAGTTCCCAGCTCATTGAATGATTTATTAGAAATAGGAATGATTTATGAAATATATTTGGAGAATAAGAGAATGAGAACAATACCGTATGTACTTAGGAGGGAAATTTAACTTAAAAGCTCTTTGAGAAAGAGAACAGAAAATTGTTTTGAAATTATCTCTTTCATGTTCCTAACACATTAAGAACAGGAGACAAAGTAAAGGAAAATTAAAATGACAGTGAGTAAAACAAGAAAGAAAGTTGGGTATGCAAAGTACATGGAACTCTAACTTAGGAAAAATAGTATTTGCACAGAAATTACAGAACCAGGTGAAAAAAGAAAACATGAAAGTTATAATAAATTAAATCAAATATTACAGTGAATCCAAAAATCTCACCAAAGATGGAAAACCATACCACATTCTAGGGAATATTAATAAAAAAACCCTACACATATCCTCTTAATATTTTGGTGTTTCAGGGCTAGGAATAATTTATTTTCAAAATAAAAGTGTCAGTGTCAAAGAAATAGATTACTTAGAAAGGAATAGAAAACAAAACAGGGTTGAGATTTTTCCTGACAAAACACCAATGCAATACTGTACTGAATAATTATCCAAGTTTTAAGTGGAAACTCTCATGACTCACTATTCTATACCAGCTACACTAACACTTCTGTGCGTGTGTTTAGAAAATTAAGTAAAAATACTTAAAATATTTTTAAAAATATAATTTTCCTGGCAACAATTTGCATATTGTACATAATCTATATCCTACATTTTTTAATAATTCAACAAAGACCATGAACTTGAAGGCTGAGAAAGAAACTAAGGAAGAACACATTCTAATTCTTATGTACATAAAGGGAACTTGAGTTATGGCTTTGTCTTCTACTTTATATAGAGAAATAAAGGTTTAAGTAGGTTAATTCTACTATGAACTCAGTATTTACCAGTAGAACTTATCGAAAGTAGAAGTCACTACATTAAATCATACATTTGTGATCTATATGATGTTATGAAAAGAGATACTAGAAATAGAAGGAAGTATGAGACATCCTTACATTTGGATATCTATCTTAAAGTACAAAGGGGAAATGAATTGAATTCAAAGGCTCTTAAAAATATTAAAGAAGGTGAGAATTTGAAACCATTATTTAGGTATTTCATGAACTAATAAGGCAGGCCAGCAGTTTAACATGCCCAACGTCTCTTAAAGAATACATTCTATAAAGCATTCTGTGACTGAGGAATTCTACTGTACTTCTCAGATCTTTGAGGGCTGCAAGTTCTTGTCTCGATGTGTCAAAATCTTTGGTGATTTTGTCTTTGAATTCATTGAATTCTTGAGACAACTTTAGAAATGCTCCTTGAATTTCTAATTCCAATTTTACCACCATTCTATTAATCTCATTTGTTATCTGAATCACAAATTCTGAAATTCTGAATTCAATTTCTGACATTTCAGTCATTTGTTTATGAATGGGATCTTTAGTTATGTCCACCATATCGTTCCTTCGCGGAGTTGATCTACTCTTGTTGTTCATGTTACTGGAGTTTTTCCGCTGATTCTGCCCCATGATTATTTTACACCATTTGGCTAGTTGAGTAGATAAGGTGAAGTTGAGTTGTGAGGGCTTCTGGAGTAGTGATTAACCAGCCCTTGCCCAAGAGCTGGGACTGATGTCTATACCTTTTCCCCTAGAGCTTTGCAAAGGACCCGTACAGTGCTATGGCCTGAGACACTGAGGACTTACTTGGTATGTTGGGGCTAAGTGGCTCTGTCTTGTTTTCAAATGGTTTCTGTCCTACCCTAGTGAATCAGTTACTCTGGGTTGAAGTCTCAGCTGTGGAGAAATACCAGCAATTATGTTACCCCATCTCCCGTGGGCAGCAACTGGAAAAGGAAAATCAAACATTCCCACAACCACACACCAAGGGTACCACTTTGGATAGTCCTCGGGTGATTGGTTCAGTCCAAGAGATCCAAATCAATTGTCTCAGTCAGCACCCAGTCTCAAGTTGGAGAGTTGAAAAGGTCTACAGCAATTAGATAGGGGGTCTGCTGGCAGCTGGATTATGACTTGTTCTGGTGCTCCGTCAAGTCAGAAGGACCCCCCACACACACACCAGCAAATGAATTAGTCTGGAAAGGTTGATGCCTCCTTCCCCACCTTTCGCCTCTGTCCCACCCAGTCACTGGTAACCCCACAGGGCTGTGACCTTGTTCCCTCCAATGAGCAGATGCTCCTCCAGGGGGATCTATGTCTCCTTGGCCAGGCCTTCACACTATGTCACCATCTGGCAGGGTGAGCTAATGCCTGACAACCTTGGGTGGTTAATGGAAGCTGAGGTGGCTCACTCAGTTCCAGCCCCACCCCTGATTGATATTGCTGACATTTATATTTTCACAGAATTTGTGATTCTGTCTTGGCTATATTCCCCTGCATACCAGGTGCTGTTTGAATTAACAGAAACTGAGACTCAGCCCTGGTCTGTGCCACTGCCCAGAGCTGGTTTTTCTGTCTCTGCTGTGGTCTGTGTTGTGACAGGTGTGGTTAGAGCTCACACTTGGCTCTGAGTTCCAGGCTCTGCCCCCCTGCCTTTGTCTTAGCTATGATCCCCTGAGGGCCGGGTGTTTCTTAGGCTCACTAAGCAGTCCTGGGCCATCTCCACCCTGGGAGTATGCCATCTTTGCACTGGCCTCTTCTATTTTCCGTCCAGCTGTGCCCAGCCCAAATAGGTACCACCTCGGGCATACACTTTACTCACCGGGCCTGTGCTAATGTCCCAGATCTGTTCTGCCAGTGTCTGCCACCTAAGAAGATGCCTGGGTTTCTCTGGTTGCCCAGAGAGACACGGAGTGCCTCTCCAAAATATCCTCAGGGTTGTGAGCCCTATTGTTCTAGCTGGTACAGCTGCTGCTCTTTGCCTCAGGGCACCGCCTCTCCCTCTCCCATATGGTTCCTTCAGTCCACCATCTTCTCCTTACCCCCCCGCCATGGCCCATGCCCTGTCCACACCTCTCCAGAAAATTTTCAAGAATCTGGACTCCATGGGGGACAGGTTTCCAGACCTCAGAGTGACAGTGGAGGGGAGTGCTGGGAGTTCAGAATTGCAGGTAGAGAATATATACAGTTTTATACAGTTTTATGCCTGGCAGGAAAGTACCATAGCACCCTAGCAGGATAAGGAGTTCTGGATTTTAGAGGGTCTCTCCAATGGGATAAAATAGAAGAATGTTTGAACTCTGCCTGCTTGTTTGTAGAAGATATACTATGAGCCATTCTCATGTGGGAGGGGACTCCCATCAGCTTGGTGATGGATTTTGTACCTGCTGTTTGTATCCTTAGGGTCGCAGCTCCCCTCAGCAGGGTTGATGTGTGTTCTTCAACCTTCTCCCTTGGCTCAGCTCCAAACCATCAGCTTACTTGCTAAACTTCTGTCCCTTAACTCTCCTTCTGGATGGGAGCCTCAGTGTAAAGCTGGCTTCAGTCCACCATCTTGCCTTCGTCCCCCAGCACCAGAGTTTTGACCTGCTGTTTATGTGACATCTTCTTTATCTGGCACGCTACAGGTGCTCTATAAATGGGTGGTGTATCTGAACGTGTCTCTTAATGTAAGTTCTTGGCCATGACTGCCTCTAGGCAGAGGGAGACTGCGGAAGAGATGGGTGGCATAGTTGTGCTGCCATCTATGAAGTGCAGGGGGTGCAGGTCCAGGTTCTGGCAGGGGTTGTCCTAGTCAGAGTGGTGGTGCCAAGGGCAGACTTCGTGACAGACCCTGGTTCCAAACACCACAAGGAGGGTCCAGGTCGCTCAAGCTGACCACTGTCTCTTCTTTTCCTTTGGAGCTGCTGCCTGGAGATGCTCCCTGCCCTGGGGACTCTTCCAGGCCTGGGGTGCCCGGCAGAGGCAGGGGCAGGGTCCTGCTGGCGTTGGGTCCAGGGAGAGGCCGCTGGGGCAGGCTCCATCTCCCGCTCCCTCAGCGGCTTCACCCCTTCAGGGCATGGCCTGCCAGCAACCCGCCCTGCAAGGGGAGGGCGGCCACTCCCCCAGCTCTGAGCACCTGGGATCTGGCGCAGGATGCTGGACAGGCTGGATGCTGAGCCGGGCTGGGTGGTGGTAGGGGCTGCAGCCGCCGCGGATACCCCTCACCCCGGGCATCTGCCGCCCTCCTGCGCGAAGGAGGTGCTGGAGAGGGCCTCGCCTCGGCCTGGGGCGCGGGACGGGGGGAGACGCCCCGGGAAGGTCACAGGACCTGAGGCGCGGCAAGCAGAGCGCAGCATGGTGGGTGCGAGGAGCCGAGGCTGGCGGCCTCCGCTGTGGGAGCCCTCGCCGGCCTTGGAGGTCGCCATCTATAAGACGTGGGACTTCCCGGAGCGCCTGGCGGTCAGAGATGGGCTGCCACTGCAGCCCCAGCAGCCGGCGCCTCTGGCCGAAGCCGAAGTGGGATCCCCGCCTCCTGCGCCTGGGCAGGTGATGACTGTGGCGCAGGGGCCGGCTTGGAGGACCAGAGGGCGGGAACTCGGGTTCCCGACTCTGGGCTGGCCCCGCCTCCGCCACGTGCCCAAAGCAGCGGGATCGCTCAGCAGCTGCAGTGACTATGTGTCTGTGTCACGTCTATGCAGCTCTCAAGCACATTTTTATATTTGACTGACCAGCAGAACAGGACTATACTTCACCATAGAGTGTAAGAGAATGTTATGTGCATTTAATCAGGTTAACACTTTATTACAGCGAATCAAATGAACCAGACCTCAAAACTGATTTGCAGTTTTTGATTCCGTCTGCCCTCTGCAGCTACAAAGAGCAGCTATCCTTGTTTTAATTTCTAATAGCCCTTTTGCTATAGAAGGCCCACTCTTTAAAGCTAAACAACGGGTCATCTACAAGCTGACATAAGAGAATAATTCAATTCAATTCATGCTGTGGTGAGGAGGAACAAGGTAGAGGGGAGGAGGAGAGGGGATTGGTGTGCTCACACTAAAAGGACATCATGTAAGGGTATATGGCACACCTTTTGGGTATAGGACAAAAGTATAAGAGGAGACTCCCTTACAAATGCAAACATTGTAACCTAGTTGTTTGTACCCTCACCTTAACTTGAAAATGAAAAAAAAAAAAAAAGCTAAACCACAGACTGAACCAGACAGCACTGACTGGGGGTGAGCTGGACAGCTTCCCTTTGCTTCTCCAGATCAGCTCGTCTTTGCTTTCCAATGTGCTATGGGAAGTTGAGCACTATGGACTCAACAACAAGCTGCCTATTTTCTACCTTCTGGTGTGTTTAGTTAACAAAGAGCTGTAGCAGAGATTAGAATAAGGAAAGAGAGGGAGGTAGAAAATTTTATTTAGGAACTACTAACTTGTGGCTACTGCATCTTTTAATAGTAGTTACAGTTTGTACCAGACAGCAGGCCTTGCACCTCTCTCTCTCTCTCTCTCTCTTTCTGTCTAGATCTCTGCTTTGATATCTGCCCCCTTCTCCTGTTCTGTCAGGCCTGGGGTGCAGGAGACTTCCTGTTAACTAGCCTCAGGGTTTTGCACTATCCCTGGTGGTTTTCATCCCCCTCCCCCATGTGTTTGTAAATAGTGCCTTCATTAAATTTCACTATATTATCCTTTTGATAGTTCTGTTTCCTGTGTTGATTCTTGTGATACATGGTGTCTGAAGTTGATTCAGGAATCAAACTCTCATAAGTGCAATAATGGAATTGGGTTATTTGAGCATTTAATATAGCAAGAATCCTCTCCTTCCAGGGAGAATGGCTCAGGATTGATAGATAAAATACAGTGATATTCAAAAGATCATCCTTGGTGGTTGAGGATAAAGTGAGGGTCATGGCACAGCAACGGGAGATCCTGGGGCTGTGGCAATTATTATTTGTCAAAACCCAAGTGATATAAAGGTTGTATTATCAGCCCTGAAAATTAGCATAGGGAAAAAAGATGTTGAAATCATCCAAGCACAGATATGGAAAATAAGAAATCCTCCAAGGCAATTTGAAAGGGTCAATCTTTTCTTTGTAGAACAAATTGGGATGAAAACCAAGTTCTGGGGCTGATCACGAGGATTTAGATCTAGCTCCATTTTGGTGCTCCATCTTGCCAGGGCTCATGCCTAGATCAGGCTTGAAGGGGACGATGTGGGCTGCTGCAAGGAGGAATGGGGAATTGGGCACTCACACTCAATACTGAGGACTTTGGAACCCCTGTCTCCCAAAACTGCATCTTCCCACAAGTTCCTTTGCAATGTTAGAGAGTCTCACCCTCACTGTTAGAAGAAAGGTCTTCAAGTGACAGCATCTGTCTCAAATGCTCACAAGCTGAGGTGATTCTTCTCACACCCCTACTGCCCTGATTACTTCCCTGGACCCTTGAGTTCGTTATCAGTATCACACAGATGGGGTGGTACCTGCTTCTGGGGAAGAGAGCCTATATACAAAAGGAACTACAGGGTGTTTTCAATTTACATTAGCAGGAGTAGAAGAGCATTCTGTAGGGGTGAATTCTGAGGATGGCCTTGCAGATGTGCACAATGACCATCTCTTAAACATGGTGTGACCACCTGGGATGTGCACCTACCTGGCCTAAGCTGATCTATTAGAGGTCCCCATTGGAAACCTGTTTGGGTAATGCTGTGGACCCCAGTAAAGGCCTGAGGCCAAAGGATGATCTCTCTCCTGCTCACCACCTGCTGACTCTGCACACTGTCTCTGGGACCTTCCTATTGGCCCTAACTGGTTCCACCCTTCCTTCATTGGCCTATAATTATTAAACATCTGTCATTTCATATTTTTCATATTGTGTGTTGCCCCTCTGTGTCTCACTTGGCTGATATACTTGCCCTAAAAATTATCCTGGATGAGGCTCTCCTAGGGTGTGGAGATCTTAACAGGAATAAACTTAACACTAGTCAGGTAAGAGTCACAAGAGCATCTGCCAGTAGAAATAAGTTTCCAGCAAGAGACATTCTTGGTACAGGTCAGGTAAGTAGACATTAATCCTTTCACCAAGATAAAGAAGTTCCACCATGAAAGGCATATTGTAAATGTCCATGACCTTATTGCCTGTTGGAAAACTCTAAGCTTGGTTAGTTCCCAGCTCATTGAATGATTATTAGAAATAGGAATTATGTATCAAATATATTTGGAGAATAAGAGAATAGGAACAATACCATAAGTACTTAGGAGGAAAATGTATCTTAAAAGCACTTTGAGAAAGAGAACAAATTTATTTTGAAATTATCTCTTTCAGATGGAAATGAAATTGATCTGGAAACAGGAGACAGAAAGTAAGAGGCAGAAAAAAAGTGATTTAAGTCAGCATTCTAGACAGCATTGGCAATTCAGAAAAATATGTTAGTAATATACAGGACAGAATTCATAGTCTTTCTTAAGATATCAGATACCTCTGACTGGGGGTGAGCTGGACAGCTTTTCTTTGTTTCTCCAGATCAGTTCTTTGCTTTCCACTGTACCCTGCACTATGGGAAGTTGTTCATTATGGACTCAACAACAGGCTGCATTATTTTCTGCCTTTTGGTATGTTTAGTCAACAGAGAGCTGTAGCAGAGATTGGAGGAAGGAAAGAGAGGGAGATAGAAAAGTTTATTTAGGAACTACTAACTTGTGCCTGCTGCATCTTTAAGTAAGAATTACAATTTGTACCAGGCAGAGGGCCTTGCACCTCTCTCTCTTTTTCTCTGTCTAGCTCTCTGCCTTGATAACTGCCCCCTCCTTTTCTTCTGTCAGGTCTGGGGTGCAAAGGCCTTCCAGTTACTAGCCTCATGGTTTTTCACTGTCTCTGGTGGTTTTCATCCCCCTTCCCAATCCCTTTGTAAACAGTGCCTTTATTAAAGTTTACTTCTATTATCCTTTTGATGGTTCTGTTTCCTGTGTGGATTCTTGCGATAAATGGTGTCTGGAGTAGATGCAGGAATAAAACTGTCAAAAATGGAATTATGAAATTGGGTTATTTTAAAATTTAATATACCAGGACTCCTCTCCTTCCTGGGAGAATGGCTCAGGAGTGATACCTGAAATGCAGCGATATTTAGAAGATCAACAGTGTTGGTTGAGGATAAAGTGAGGGTCATGGCACAGGGATGGGAGATCCTGGATCTGTGGCAATTAGGATTTCTCAAAACCCAAGTGGTATAAAGGTTGTACTATTATCTGGTTTCTTCTGGATGCTCTTAAAATTATCATAGGGAAAGGAGATTTTGAATCCAACCAAGCACACACATGGAAAATAAGGAATCCTTCAGGGAAAATTGAAAGGGTCAATCTTTCCTTTGTAGAGCAGTTCAGGATGAAAACCAAGTCCTGGGGCTGATCATGATGATTTGGATTGGTAGCTACATTTTGGTGCTTCATCTATCTAGGGCTCATGCCTAGATTAGGCTTGAAGGGGAAGATGTGGGCCTCTGGAAGAAGAAATGGGAAATTGGGCAACACACTCAATGCTGAGAACTTTGGAACCCCTGTCTCCCTGGCCCCCATCTTCCTAGAAGTTCACTTGCCGTGTTAGGGAGTCTCAACCTTACTGTTAGAAGAAAAGTCTTCCAGTGACAGCACCTGTCTCAAGTGCTCACAGGCCGAGGTCATTCTCCTCACATCGCACCCCTCACTCCCCTCACTGCCTGTCTAAGCCCTCGAGTTAGTTCTCAGCACCACATAGATGGGGTGGTACCTGCTTCTGGGGAAGATAGCCTATATATGGAAGGAACTGCAGGGTGTTTACAATTTACATCAGCACGAGTAGAAGAGCCATGTAGGATGAATTCTGAGGATGTGGAGTAGATTTTTATATTTTAAGTTCCTCAGCATCCACTGTGAATATAGGTTCAACCTTCTCATAGTGGAAGCAGGACAGTTACCCTGGACACTCTTTCTGTTCTCCACTTCTTCCCAGTTCTTAAGTGTGGTTGGTCCAGACATCTGTTGTCTATAATCCTTTGCTGGTGATCACCTCCGTCTGGGACATTCACCACCACTCCATCAACCTGACTCACTCCAGTGACCCCCAAATTGCATATGGCAGATGTACACAGTGACCATCTTTTAGTCATGGTGTTACTCTTATGAGATGTGCACCTGTTTACTCTAAGCTCATCTGTTAGAACTACCCGTGGGAACCTTGCTTTGGTAATGCCCTGGACACCAATGAAGGCCTGAGCCCAAAGGTCCATCTTTCTCCTGGTCACCACCTGTTGGCTGTGCACACTGTTCCTGGGATCTTCCGATTGGCCCTCACTTGTTCCTCTCTTCCTTCATGGGCCCAAAAGTAATAAATTTCTGTCATTTCATATTTTTCATATTGTTTGTGTTGCCCCCTGTGTGTCTCACTTGGCTGATATCCCTGCCCTAACTTTCATCCTGGGCAAGGTTTTCCTAGAGTGTGGTTATCTTAAAAGGAATAAACTTAAATCTATTAAGACAAGAGCCACAAGAACATCTGCCAGTAGAAATAAGTTTCCTGCAAGAGACATAGCTGGTTACAGGTCAGATATGTAGGCATTGGTACTTTCACCAAGATGAAGAAGTTCCAATGAAAGTCACATAGTAAATGTCCGTGACTTAATCCCTTACAGCCAGAGAAAGGCAGGGCTAGAGCTTGTAGCCATTCTCCTGAGAGACACAAGACCAAATTAGAGAAGGAAACAAAAAGTTGAAAGACCAAGTGGGATAAAATATAAGGCCATGAGTGAAAATTTATTTACATGGGTGTACTTGCCCAGAATCTGTGATTTATTATGTAAGCTCAAGTGCTAGGGAGAAGCAACAATAGTCAGTTAGACCTGCTAACTGAGATGCGGAGTCAGTGGTAGCTTACTTTAAATGAGTTCAAAATATTAGCACTCCTCTTGCATCCTGTGACCAAAGGAGACCGATGACAAATGGAAATATTATATGTAACTCATGTGTATTTGTCCACTCCCCTTTAACCATAACCCCCAGCCAAGAAGAGCCTGAGCAAAGCACCCTTCAGTCAAAGCATCAAGAAAGACTTTACGATTATCCTTGAAGATTTATAATGTGTTGATCCTCTGTAGGCCAGAGAAAGTGGTTGTAAAATAGTAAGAACTAACAAAAACAGAATTTGGTGACCAATGTGTGTTTTTTCTAGGAATGAGTTTGCTGATTGTAAATCAATCAATTCACCACATTACCAAAATAAAGGAAAAAAGAATTATTTCAAGGATCTAGAAAAGACACTTGTTAAAATTAAGTAATCATTCATTGCAAAACATGATCATGAAACTGGAAAATAAAAGGAAATTTTCTTAATCTGATAAAGACTATCTACAAGAATCCTTCAGCCTAATCATACTTAATGGTAAAACATTGAACAATTTCTTCCTGGGGTCAGAAAAAGAAACATCGCTTCTACTTGAACGTTTTCTTCACACTTCCAGAAGACAAGAAAGGTAAGTTAAAGGTTTTAATATTGGTACAGACACGAATAATGGAAAGTGTTATTAATTAGAAAGGACATAATCGTGTATCCTAAGGAATTTGCGAGCAACATACTAGAATAAATAAGTGAATCTGAAAAAGTAGTATTAAGTGAAATATACAAAATTGTATTTCTATATATCAATTATAAACACTTTAAAAAGGAAAGCAAACAAAACCATAAAATATCAAACATTTAGGTAAGATTTATGAAAAAATACAAAAATTTTTCATACTGAAAACCAAAAGAATAATGCTGAGAGAAATGTAAGACTCTCAATGAATGGAGAGATATAGGTATTTAAAAATTGAATAAATATACTGAAAAAATTTTAAATGTCTTTTATTACTAGATTGAACTATGGAGTCAAAAGCTCAATTTTTGGAGGTAAGAACACAATTGGTAAAGTGATCATACCAGATTTCAAGAATGAAAGTAAAGGTTTTTTTAATTAAAGTAGTGTGGTATTAATTTAGACAGTGTAGTATTAATTAAAGCAGTGTGGACAAATAGAACAAGACTCCAGAAGTTAGTCCCCTCTCTACTCAGTATGTTAATTTAACAACAAAACTTTCATGACAATTTAGTGGAGGGAAAAAAAGTCAGATAATTGAACATGTGTACGTAGACAAACAACATGTTCTACCCTGTTTCCCCGAAAATAAGACAATGTCTTATTTTTTTATTTTTTATTTTTTGTAGAGACAGAGTCTCACTGTACCGCCCTCGGGTAGAGTGCCGTGGCGTCACATGGCTCACAGCAACCTCTAACTCTTGGGCTTACGCGATTCTCTTGCCTCAGCCTCCCGAGCAGCTGGGACTACAGGCGCCCGCCACAACGCCCGGCTATTTTTTTTTGTTGTTGTTGTTGCAGTTTGGCCAGGGCTGGGTTTGAACCCGCCACCCTTGGCACATGGGGCCGGCGCCGCACTCACTGAGCCACAGGCGCCGCCCCACAATGTCTTATTTTAAGGTGTGCTCCCAAAGATGTGCCAGGTCTTATTTTCAGGGAACGTCTTATCTTTCCTGTAAGTAGGTCTTATTTTCGGAAGATGTCTTATTTTCGGGGAAACAGGGTAACATTGCAGTGAACACACAGAAAAAAATCTAAGGTGGATTATAAAGCTAAATATAATACTTGTAAATAAAATAATAAGATAATTATCTTCATAGCCTTGAGGTATACCAAGAGATTCATCTCCATCACTCTGGGATTGGTCAGTGGTGCCTTATTTAGTTCATTTGGTGAGGTCATCAGGTTTTCCTAGATGATCTTTATGCCTTGTGGATGTTTACTGTTCTCTGGGCGTCCAAGATTTCTGTACTTATTCCAATGTTTGCAGTCTGGGTATATTTGTACCCATCCTTTTGGTATTCAGAGGGAATTGAGTGTTGTGATCTAAGTCTTGTCATGTCAAAACTAGGGGGCTCTCAAGAAATGCCAAGACTCTTGCAGCCTCTTGGTAGCACCGCCTTGGTGGGCCTGGGTAAGGCAGGTGATATTCCCTGGATTATCATCTCACTCACTTCCTTCACTTTCCCCGAAATGGAAGGAGTCTCATTCTCCATGCTGGGTTGTTGCCTGGAGTTGGGGGAGCAATCATGCAAGCCCTTTCCACAGCCACCACTGCTGGGATTGTTCTGGTCAGTCCAGACTATGTAGCCTGGCTACTGCTGGTGTTTATTCAAGGCCCAAGTACTCTCTAGTCTGCAGATGGTAAATCTTACCAGGGCTGGGTCCTTCCCTTCAGGGAAGCATGTTCCCTTGTGGTCCAGGGTTATGTCTAGTAATGTCATCTAGGAGCTAATGTCTGCAATCAGGAACTTCAGGCGTCTGTGTGGCACTTGATTTTATGGTGACTGAGGTGGAACCTGAGGTGTATGATAAAGTTCCCTGCGCTCTTCCCTTTTCTTTTGCCAAGTGGAGATGCACTTCTTGGAATTGGGGGAGGGGCAATGCAATCACTTCCTTGGCCACCACAGCTGGTATTCAAGCTATGCCCACCCCACATCCATTTTATCTAAACCTAGAGAAGCACCAAGACTTGTGCAAGGACCACAGTCCTTGTGGCCTGACTACCTTTCACATTTATTCCTGACTTCTGGCCACTTTCATGAGCTGGTGTTGGAACTAGCTGGAACTCAGGTTCCCACTGTAGGGGTGAAAGATTCTATTCTGGGGCTGGTCTGAATGCTCCCTTCATGGGTGCCAGCAGAATTCTACCCTGTGTTTTGTTTCCCTGTGATAGCATGGCCCTGAGTTCCAATGTGAAGTCCCACAGTCCTGTGCCCTACTTTCCCCAAGTACATAGATTGTCTCCCCACCCAGCACTGGCCTGAAACTGGTTGGGATAGAGAGAATTGTGATGTTGTGTGGCCAAAGCAAACCACCTTTTCTACCTTCCTCAGTGACTCTTTCCATGTTATGATGATAAAACTATGAACTGTGATTGATTGCTTGTCTGTTGTTTGGCTCTTACCAAGGTGTTTTTCTGTGTGCATTGTTTTTCAATTTGGTGTTCCTATATGGGGACAATCCCTTGAGAGTTCTATTTGGCCATCTTTCTCCACCTCTCCGCATTGCAAAGATTTTTACACAGGACATACCCACACACACAGACACATAGACACACACACACAGACACACTCACAGTAACAAATGGTAGATTGTAATTTATCAAAATTCAGAACTTTATTTAACAAAATTCATGATAAGGAGAGTTTCAGTATGAACTACAAAATGAGGGGTGATCATTGGGATACATCCAGAAACCAAGGACATCATCCCCTATTACACTTTTATACTCAGATGAATATATGTGTGTATGTGTGTGTGTGTGTTTATATCTATGATGCAAACAAACTGCAAATTCTGTTTTCATTCTTCATTATTAGGATGTTTTTGGTTTGGGGTGCTATGAGTCAAGTTGCTATGAACATTTTTTACATGTCTTTTAGTAGTCATTGCACTCAATTCTCTTTATATAGCTGGACTAGAAATGCTCTGTTAAACGTTACAGGCATACTGCCCAACGATTTTTCAAAATACTTGTACCAACATAAATTCCCACCAGCAAAGTAGGAGATTTCCAGTTATTCTGCATTCTTGTCAACACTTAATATTGTCAGTGTTTTCATTTTAGCTACATGAGCAGTATTCAGTGGTACTCATTGTAGCTTTAATTTTCTGTTTTCTGATGAGTAATGGGGTTGAGGATCTTATCTTTGCACAATCTTGTTGATTATTTGGATCTCATCTTTTATGATGCACTTATTTAAATATTTTGCCTATTTCAAAATCAGTTGTTTGTTTTAGAAAATGTCTCTCAGTTTGAATTTCCTCCAGCTTTAGGGATGCAATTTTACTTGATAAGTAAAAATTGTATGTATTAAGAGTATAGAACTTGATATTTTGACCTATGACCTCACTGTGAAATAATCACTACAATCAAGTTAATTAACATGTCCATTCATGTGGTTAGCATTTTCATTTCTATTTTGTGTGTATAATGTAAACAACAATATTGGGTTTTTCATCTAATTTGTATTTTGTGTCTTAGTTAATACAATGAAAACATTTAAATAATTTCATTATCTCATTTAATATAATATTTCAGGCCAGGAGCACCTGGTTCATGCCTGTAATCACTTGAGAGGCTGAGGCAGAAAAATTGTTTGAAGATATGAGTTTAAAACCAGTCATATCAACATAGCAAGACCCGGTCTCTACAAAAATTAGAGGTGATGCATGACTGTAGTACCAGATAGTTTGGAGGCTGTGGCAGGAGGATCTCTTGAAGCCAGGAGTGTAATGTAACAGTCAACTATGATTGTACCACTTCACTCCAGCCTGGGTGAGTAGTCGGTCCATAAAAACAAGAAAATGTATGATATTCCATGATATTAGTATAATAAATTGCACCATAATTCCACAATTGTTGAAATTTTAGTTTTTGTAGGATAATATTTAGAAATAAACATATCCTACATCAAGCACACAAAGTGAACTCAGTGTGAGTTTAAAATGGCTTCCTTTTTTCCCAGAGGCTTAAGGGACCTGGGCCTCCCTGGGACACACACAGAGTTGGCTTCCCTGGAGTTAAAAATTCCACAAGCCCATTCTCTGAAGCTGTGCACCCCATGAAGCCTGAGATCAAAGGGCATGCCACCCTTCCTCAGAGATACAGGCCAGAGGGTTGATGTATATTAATAACATATTGTCAGAGGTCTATAGGTGCTCTGTCCTGAGGAAAAGACACAGTCGTTACTTCATACTGAGTAAACTGAGTGAACACTTAAAGATACTCTTCCATTAACTCTGTTCCCCTGTGGCTACTTTCTTCTTTGTGATCTTTATTTAGATACCTGCCCAGAGATTAGTCAGTGTCTAGAAGAAGATGTTTACTACAAAAGTGATTGTGTTGATATGGTAACAGGATATTTCCTTTCAAGTTAATTTCAGATAGGTAGAATGAGGTAATGGTGACACTAACAGATAATAGATTAAGTGTGCACATGACTAGAAAGGTATAAAATCAAACCCCTAAATAAAGAACTTTGCTACATGCCATCCCATCCCGTGTAGTCTTTTTCTCGACTTAATAATTACAAGAGCGAATTTACACCCACGGCAAAGCTGCTGTTCGTTCGCATCTCCAGTCATGCAACAGTTTTTATGTCCACTTTTTGATTTTATGAGTAGCCAACTAATGCACATCTGTGAGGCAGTATAAAGCCAGAAACGTGATGTGTGGGAGCAGTTATGCCCCACAGTATCCCATTTGTTGCAGAGAAAGGCAGTTACCAAGGCTGGGGGTAGGAAAACCGATTCTCCACATTTTCATAGATCTTGAACTATGTAGGACTTACTGCTAAAACTGCATTATGAGGTCTATGGCAAAGTCCCAAATGTACAGATATCTGTCTGTGTCTCCTAGTTTCCAGAAGAAAATATTTCTGAAATGAAAACTTGATTGAGGATGCATATCAAAGAGATGAGAGAGTGGAAGCTCTAGGCAAGTGAAGGGCTGAAGAGTTTCAGAGAGGTATGAGAAGCTGAGAAACAGTTAAGAGGACAGCTATCATCTGAAAAAGAGTTTACGATGAAGGTATAGGAAAAAGGTGGAGGAATTATAGGGAGTATATACACCTGATATGAGGAGCCTGACTATAGGAAAGGTCATGTTCACACGGCCCATGGATGACTCTGGTGAGGCTGCTCAAGACCAGATTCCCCCCAAAGCCTTTGACATTTCTAGGTCCTACTTGACACCATAGGCTGAGGGAGTCAAAAGTTTATCACACTGTGAGCTATGCCTGGCTTTGGGGAGCCAAAGATCTGTAATGAAATTAATGTAGAGGCTTGTGACTATCTGTTCCTTAGGTAGGATTAGAAAAAAATGTATGGTCAATATAATGAATGGAAGATTGAAGTAATAGGAGGGAATTGATTCCTGAATTTGAAATTATTGGACTCATTCATCAAAGCGTGTGCATGTATGTATGTGTGTGTGTGTGTGTGTGTGTGTGTATAGTGGATGTCTGATCCTTGTTACAGTTTAAGTTTCAATAACTTCAGAAAAATAAGTGCTCTAAATTTGCCCCCAATATCTCTTGAAATTTTAATTATATATGCTTATTTTATACTTATTTGAGTTTCGGAATGTTGAATACTATATTATTAGTTTTATTTGAGTCAGTACTCTGATTGAAAACACTAAAGGCTGACTTGAAAAGATTTTCTATTCAAGAATCATAAGACAAAAATAAGTGTAGTAGAACTTTAGGTTTTATATCTAGGTTAGAATAAGGCAAAAAAATAATGTAGATAAGACAGAGTTGAGGATCTGTATAATCCTAAGTGTATAAATGTCTGGGTAGAGGAAAAAATTCCAGCTGTTTCAGACTTCCAAGTTCCAAGTCAAAGGCTGCACAAAACAAAAAGGGAATGAGGTAATACCTGGGTTAAAGATGAAACAAATGGAACATTTCACGGAGGCAAACATATGGTATGAAGAAAGGGTGAAGTTATAAAACAGGATGGCAGGGGAGGGCAAAGGGACACAGAAGTCCCAACAGGGGCAGAGGATCTGCTGGGATGGTGGGTGGGTGCTGTTCCTGCCTTTTTCCTGTTGTCCCCACCCCACCCTCAAAACCCCTTTGTGACTCTCCTGTGCTGTGTCATGCAGACATGGGGCTACAGCCAAGCCTGGGCACACTCAACACTCAGTTGCTTCAGGCAGCCCCGCTGTCCTGACAGTGCAGAAGAGTCTCTGTTTCTGAACTACCATACTGAGCCCTGGCTAAGTTCTGCTTCTGTTTCAGATTTTTCCTCTGTTACCTCATTTTGAAAGCATTTCCCCCAACCTTCTGGAAAAACCAAGAACACCAAAAGGTAAGGAACACCCAAGAGAGATTCCCTGTTGCTGTTTCCCATTCCTATCCCCACATTTGTAAATGAGTCTGATTGGCTTGGAGAGTGATAGAGCATCACTCCTCCAGGGGGAGAGTTTGGGCAGGGCTAAAGGTTCAGGAGGATGAAGGCTTCCACTTTAGGCTCACAGGCTGCCTATCTGCGTGTGGTGTGGGCTTTTAGGATAGATCCTCAAACACATGACTTCATGATTCTGGATTGGCAAATTGAGAAAGTGACACTTGATTGTCGCTTTACCATATTAGGTATCACTCAGCCAACTCTTCCTTCATGTTGAGCTCCTCAGGAGAGCAATGTCCAGACATTCCAAGCTTTGTCCTCAGAATACAGGGTCCTCTGAGGGAGTAGATGTGACTGTTGTTTTTGGATTCTGTGTCTGCATTGAGCAGAGGACTTCTGAGAACACTTAAGTGGAGATTCCACAACAAAATCCTCCCTTGAGCTAGTGAATGATGCCCCAAGAATATATCAATGTACACAGCTATGATTTAAAAAAAAAAAAAATCCTCCCTTGAGTTTCTCAGAGAAAAAAATGGGAACCATTTTATACCTTTAAAAATGAATAAGAGGAACACTTTTTTATTTGTTAAAATGGAGAGGCACTCTATTCTTGGATAATGAATGTCTGAGCCTCTTAGGGATATGGTGTGAGAGAAGCAAGTCTCAGCCTTCCATTCTTTTCCTTTTGTTCTCAGCAGCATCAGAGCAAAGCCAACAGGGGAAAGGAAAGGGGAACATTGAAAGGTAAGGTCATGTGTATTTGACCGAGCTCTCCAATTGTGAACCTTCCTGTTACTTCCATGTGGTTCCAGGTTTATGTTCTCAGAGGATGTCAGTTGCTAGATACAATCTCTGGGAAAACAGAGCTCTTTAAGGAAGGCTCCTAGGAAGATATTAATCAATGAGATGCTTCCCAGGGTCTCCACTCTGCCCGTCTGTGGGCAGGAAGCAGTGAATGACCTGGGCACTGGGTATTCCCCAATAGGTGGCCAAGAGAAATGTCCAGGAAAGACTACAGGTTGGTTTGGAGCCAGCACTTCTGTCTCGTGACTGTATCATCACTTTGACTTCTTGGGTGCTCAGCTTCTTTTTTGAAGTAAACACTGATGTCTGAATGACATGTGGTGGTTTTGAGCAGCATGTGGGAGAAGGTACTGGATAAATGAAAGTACAAGGACTTGAATCTGTTAATATTACTGTGGACCATTTGACTTTTTCAGCTGATTTTGGTCCATCAGCGTTTAATAACCCAAGGGTATCTCCTAAAGAGACTCCAGTATGATCCCTGTGCTTCTATCTCTCTTATATATCACCTACTCTCCAGGTTTCCCAGGTCTGGAGAGTTACCTAAAGAGAAATAGAAGAGTCAAGGGAGCTGAATTCTACTCTGAATAGGTGATGAATCTTTCCGTGTGTTTCCTAGACTACTGGGAAAGCATGCTGTATACATTTCAGGGATTCAGTGTATCCTGCTATGGTCATGGAAGGGAGTATACAAGAGATGGGGATGTTAGTGGTGGCCTTGGGAGGAGGCCACAGAGGGTATTGTGAAGTCACGGGTTGGGTGAGTTGAGGGGACAGTCTTCAGGCGTCCCTAACGTGCTAAATGAGTAGGCTCCCCTCTCCTTGTCCTGGTTCTGGCCGCGGCTTTGTGCCTCCTGTTTTCTGCAGCCTCCAGGCTAGCACCATGGTACTGTCCACATTCGTCAGCCGTGTGTCCAGCTGTGAGATGTGCCATGGAACGACTGCTAAAGTCAAGCCACTGGTGTCCTGGGAGTCCCTGAAGATGCTGCTCTCTCCACAGGCCTGTTCACTCCTCTGGTTTCCGTAAGACAATCTTCACCCACTCTGTCCTCTGCACTCCCAGGAAGTCCTCCAGGAGAATTAACACCAGCCTTTCTGTCTGAGCTTTCTACACCTCCACCCTCCATTTTCTCCTCTGACCTGAGGACCCCCTTATGTGACTTAATTTCACCCTCACCGCTCAGTCACTCTCTGCTCCCAGAGCCTGTTCCTCCCTTGGATTTCAAATTCCCAGTGGACATTCTACATCCCAGCCACGTGCTTTTCTTTCTCTCCCACCATGTGACACTCGGGGAGCAGATGTTCTTCTCTAAGCAGAGATGACTTTCTCTCTGAACACCGTGAAGTTATTTTGATCTCTGCCTTTCCAGAGAACTCGTACCAAGTTTATACCAGAAAATGGTCCCATGGATTCCCATGTTTATTAATAGGAACCACAGCCCGTCTTTTTCATCACCACCAGATGGCACTGTAGCTGTGACTCAACCTGAACATGTTTCCAACTAAGGAAGCTTGTTCTGGAGAAGTTCTCCCCAGATGGTGCTGAACAGCTGCCCACTATGTCCCAGGAATCAGAGGTACTGACCCTCCAAGCAGTGTTGGAATTCTCCTGCGGGAGCCTCCATCTTCAGAGTTTCTTCGTCTTCACATTTAAAGGCTTCCTTTGTGGGAGACCCTCCAGCCAACCTTGTAACATCTGTTTATCTCTTCCTGCCCAAGTCTGATATTCTGGCCCTCTTGGAGAGACAAGTTTAAAACCATGGTGATTTTATGATGTAGAAGGAAAAGGAAAAGAAAACTGCTCTTTTTCCAAAAGCAACTTAGGCCAGACTCTCCACTTCCAGAATTTGCTGTGTATAATGTGCAACTTTTTGCCCCAAATTTGAGGGATAAACAAGAAAGCACATAATATGTAGGCAGTATGCCTTGGAAGTCGGGGTGTGCAATGGGCCTCCCGGAACTGTTGTGCTTTCCTTCTTGGGCCTAATGAGTTTATGGAGCTCCAGTCCAGGAGAATTCTGGATTTAGTGGGAGTGAGCCAGCGTGGCCTCTGCCTAGTGTCATGACCAAGGGAGGGGGCTGTGGTGGGGCTGGTGAGGCAGGCCCTGGCCTTGTGGGGTGGAATCTGTGGCCCAAGGTATTGCTGCATTGAGGGGGTTGGGAGCCTGGTGCACAGAATATTGGGTGCACTGCGCCAGGAGGGGTGGGTGGGTTGGGTACCCTGCACAAAGGGAGTTTGAAGCCCTTCACAGAGGGGTTTGGGAGCCCTGACTGGGTCTCAGGGACCATCATGGCTGCCCTTGGGTTGAACATCTCAGAAGCTCCTGCCTCATTGGCCACATGTGTGGGGAACTTGTGTGTGTTCCCTGATGTGGTGCATAGGGAATGGCTCTCAGGAACAAGGGAAGGGGCAGCCATTGCAGACTGGGTGGCACCAGAAGAGTGGCAAAATCTGCATGTTTACAGAGGAATGTTCACCCTCCCACCAGGTGTCTCTTCTGGCAAAGTTCCAAGTTGTGTTTTCTGGAATGTTTGGGCCAAGAACATGGGTTCACAGCATACATGGCAAAATATGGTAAATTTTTCATGGATAATGTTAGTATCAATTGCCAACAAGCATGGCTCATCAGATTCCCTTCCTTTGTGAACCAGCAAAGGCAAACCAGAGAACTGGCACATTGACAGCAGCTCCTGTGTCCTAAGACCTTGGAGGATAATATAGAGCAAAATACATCCAGCTCTCCTGACATCTTTTGTCTCTGCAGGGTGAGTCCCTGCCCTTTGCAGTGCCTGTCCCAGGTGGCTATTCCTCAACATCTGTGTTCTTCAATTGCCAATACCTTTATAGCTGAAGAATTCCCAGTAATTAACCATCTCCAAACTCTCTCCATGTGTCAAACCCTGCCCAGTATCAGCCCTTAACCATAACTCAAGTACAGTCTCTGGCCCAATTTCAATTCCTGCTTCCAATCCTATCAACTGTTTCCCTCTCCCACATTCGGTTCCAAGGAGTGTGTTTTCATAAACCCCAGAATGAGGCACAGTGTGTTATGCCATCTGACATTTCCCATCTTGTCTGGAATACGTCACAGAAAGAGCAGAAAATTATGTGGGGTTTCTACTCTGTGATCAAAAAATCCCTGGAAAACATTTGTCCTCCAGTTCCCAACCTCACATTGCTTAGCCAGTCCTCCAAGGTCTGTATTTCAACCCCCATCCTTCTTGGAGATTGTTCTCTCAGCACTGAGCTTCTGAAAAAAACAGGGCAGCATCATCACAAGAGAATTTTGGATTCAGGAAAACTGGAAGCTTCTAAGAGAGATGCTGAGAAATGCTTCACTTAACAAGGATACTCAGAGGAATCTGGAACTTAGTGTGAGGAATGTCCCAAAAGAATCATCTGTTGAGTGATTCAGATAGGTCTCAGATAAGGGTCTGGTTCTAACTTTCTGAAAGCCCTAGAAAATCAGGGAATAATTCAAGGCCCTCAAGAGTGAGCCTAGGTCTGAAACAACTGGAACATGTGAGAATACCAAATTCTGAAGGTGGGATCTCCAAGCTCCCACTCAGAATAAGCTCTAAAGCTATTCATGTAGAATAGTTTGGGACAAAAAATTCAGTTGACAGCTTAGATTATCCCCTACTCCCTCCTCATCTGTAGGCAAAGGAAGGACAGGGAGCTCTAAGACAATCTCTATTTAATACCAAGCATGAGCCAACAGAGAATGTACAATTAATAATGGCAGGGAGACTCTTCTGTGCCCCCTCATGGAAGCATAGACAAGATGCATGAGGACGTGCTTAGGAGCATATGTATTCCCCTTCACTGAACGGATGGCCTCCTAGTCAACATCACATTAGAAAGTGAATGATTCCTTTTTGGCAGTGGATTTCTAAATGCAGAATAAAAAAGAAGGGGCAAGAAGATTATCTGGAAAAGGGCAGCCCCCCCATTCTGTCAGGACCATTCCTCATCCATGCCCAACAGAAAGCCTGTGCCCCATCCGTGATCCTGTGCAGGTTGCAAGTTGACCAGGTGCCTTCGGGACCCTGTGCACTGCTGAGATTGCAGTGTCACTCTGCTTCCCTGCATTTCTTAGAGGAAAGTTCACTTGCTTAAATAAGAATGATGAGATTCTTCCCAATAAATGTTCTCCTAAGAGTGGTATCTTTTCTCTGTGCTGTCTTGGGGGCTGAGGTTTTTTGGATCCTAGAGTGTGTGCTTAGTCAGGAATGGTAGGCGTTAGTTCACTTCTTCCTAGTTGCTTCTTTTAGCCTCCAAAATTTGACCAGCTCACTGGAGCTCTTCTTAAGGAATGGATATTGTGTCCCGACACACCCTCTTCCCTGCTTGAGGAAGTTTGAGAAGATGGGCTGCTTCCTATCTGTTGGCCTTCATGGAATTATATTGCAGCTCACACCTCTCTCATCATCTGTTTCATATCCCTTAGAGCAGAGGTTCTCAACCTGTGGGTCATGACCCACAGGATCTTTGTTAAAGGCTCACAGTATTTGGAACGTTGAAAACCACTGTCTTAGAGGATTAAAAAGATAGGACTTGCATATCTGTAGAGCAAGATAAAGATAGGTATATATTACAGAAAATAGTGGTTTAATCATGTCTCAGAAAATGTCAGTGAGTAGAGGATCACACAGGTGGATGACGGTGGGTGGGAGTATTTGAGGGGTTATTGCTTTGGTGGATACTGGGCTGGTTGAAGGAGAATCTGAAGAACATAGTAGTTGATGCTAAAAAAAAACCTGTTATGTGGGTTGTGCCCATGTGCTGTGGAAGAAAACAGGTACTTGGACCTTAATGGTGTGGTTTCCTCACTGGAGAGTGGGGAACATAAAAATTGTACAGGTTTAATTGATACCTGGGCCCCAAATGTGGACAGTATTTGAATGGGTAAGGTGCATGGTATCTGGAGGTAGGAAGTGAGGTAAAGAGAGCTTTGCTTGTGAGGAGATTGCCAATAAGTAAAAGTTTATGTGTTTTGGGAAGAGGGAACAAGGGGATGTATATCATGCTAAAAGGAAAAGAGATTCAGGGTAGAGGAAACCAAATAGTTAAGTGGATAAGTAGGTATTCTTTTTGACACTATTGTGCTAATGTTGTTTAATTGCCAATTGCTGCTTGTTGGACCTTTTTCATTTTGTGTCTACCTGCTCTTTGACCTGACAGCCATTTGCAGCCTCTAAACCTGTATTGTGTGCCAGGTAGCCAGCCCAGTTCTAGCACTCTCATCCCTCCCCAGTCTAAACTCCATGGCAAGGCACCCTTCCAGCAAAGCCTCAACCCTGTGACAAGCTACCTGTATTTTCAATCACTGTTTCTGAATATCCAAGACACACTGAAGAACTCACACAAGGCAGGAACTGCAATTCATTATGCTGCATTTCATTTGGACTCTAAACAATCTTCAGTGGTCCTGTCTTTCCTGTTACCCATGGCAGTGCATCCAAACCTTTGCCATTCTTTACAAACTCAACACAAAACTCTACATTAAAACTCTCCTGTTAACCTGCCTGTCACTTCCCCCTTCACAGAGAAATTTAAACGCATAGGGACTATTCAATATTTTCCCTTGGACACCATTTTCAGGTACCTTCCTCCTTTCTGTTCTTTTTCTCTCAAGACACAGAAGTAAAGTGCACCTGCACCCAATATACCATCATCCTTATGCTCTACTGTCTTCTTAGTTACATTGATCATTGAATCTTTCAACTGCTGCCTTTTCTCTAATATCTGCCTGAACACAAGCTCTTTCCCATTAACTGCCACATTATAATCTCTTTAGTCATTCAACGAATCCTTCTTCATCTTCTACCCCCTTCTAGCTACGATTGCATTTCTATCTTCTTTTCTCAGCCAGACTTCTTTATAGGGATGTCTGGTTACTGGACCCAAAGGTATATTTATTATATGCAAATATGATTGTGTTGATCTCTTTATTTTATTTCAAGATAATATGAGACTACAAATTTTTAGATTACATTGTTCTCACTTCCAAGGTAAAGTTCTAGTCATAAAGGAACCCCACACACATTTTGACCATTAGGTGAGATGTCCACATACCCTCCCTCCTTCTGTCAATCATCTTCCCCCCTTAGGCCTTCTCCCTGCCCAAGTACTAGAATATATTTCTGTTTTATTTTTCATCTAAACATGTAATTCTTTATAAATTGGTTCAAATTAGTATTGCATACATTGTATATTCATTTTTCCAGTCATGAAATACTTTACTAAGAAGAATATATTTCAATTCCATCATAAGGAGAATTCTCAAAGATCTAAAAGTTGATCTTCCCTATGATCTCTTGATTCCATTACTAGATATCTGCCTAGAAGAACAAAAATCATTTTGCTACAAAGACACTTGCACCAGAATGTGTATTGCAGCTCTATTTATAATTGTCTATCTCTTGAAAATCACTCCCTCTCTCTCCATCACCTAACCCATGATGTCCAAGCTCTTCTTCACAGAGAAAACCTCAAAGTCAGAGTTCAGACAGTGGAGAAAATCTTCAGAAAAAAATGTGTGACATAAACTTATCAGGATCTGAGTATACAAGCAAGGGGCAATCAACCTGGGAAGAAGGTTAGGTTAAGAACTTTGTGCTATGTTCAACAGGTACTAAGACTTACTATAGCAGATGTAGGTCATACTAATCTTATCTGACAATTCACATAAGCCTTCTTTATATGATGTAAACTTAGATATTTGGGTACAAAAGTTTTATTTTTTTTATTAAACCATAGCTGTGTACACTAGTATGATCGTGGGGCACCATACACTTGGTTCATAGATCGTTCGACACATTTTCATCACATTAGTTAACATAGCTTTTGTAGTATTTTCTTAGTTATTTTGCTAAGACCTTTACATTCCACATTTACTAGGATTCACATATACCCTTGTAAGATGCACCGCAGGTGTAATCCCATTAATCCCCCTCCTTCCCCCCTCCCTCCCCTCCCTTTCGCCTTTCTCCCTATTCTTAGGTTATAACTGGGTTATAACTTTCATGTGAAGGTCCTACATTAATTTCATAATAAGGGTGAGTACATTGGGTACTTTTTCTTCCATTCTTGAGACACTTTACTAAGAAGAATATGTTTCAGCTCCATCCATGTAAACATGAAAGAGGTAAAGTCTCCATCTTTCTTTAAGGCTGCATAATATTCCATGGTGTACATATACCATAATTTATTGATCCATTCGTGGATCGATGGGCACTAGGGCTTTTTCCATGACTTAGCAATTATGAATAGGGCTGCAATAAATATTCTGATACAAATATCTTTGTTATGGTGTGATTTTTGGTCTTCTGGGTTTATGCCCAGAAGGGGGATTACAGGATTGAATGGCAGATCTATTTTTAGATCTCTAAGTGTTCTCCATATCTCTTTCCAAAAGGAATGTATTAATTTGCATTCCCACCAGCAGTGCAAAAGTGTTCCCTTTTCTCCACATCCACGCCAACATCTCTGGTCTTGGGATTTTGTGATATAGGTTAGTCTCACTGGAGTTAGATGATATCTCAAAGTAGTTTTGATTTGCATTTCTCTGATGATTAAAGATGATGAGCATTTTTTCATATGTCTGAAGGCCATGCGCCTGTCTTCTTCAGAGAAATTTCTCTTCAAGTCCCTTGCCCAGCCTGCAGTGGGATCCTTTGTTCTTTTCTTGCTAATGCATTTGAGTTCTCTGTGGATTGTGGTTATTAAACCTTTGTCGGAGACATAACCTGCAAATATCTTCTCCCATTCTGAGGGTTGTTTGCTTGCTTTACTTACTGTGTTCTTGGCTGTGCAGAAGCTTTTTAGTTTGATCAAGTCCCAATAGTGTATTTTTGAAGCAGCTTCAATTGCCCGGGGGGTCCTTCTCATAAAAAACTCGCCCAATCCAATTTCTTCAAGGGTTTTCCTTACACTCTGTTCTAGTATTTTTATAGTTTCATGTCATAGGTTTAAATCTTTAATCCAGTGAGAGTCTATCTTGGTTAATGGTGAGAGGTGTGGGTCCAGTTTCAGTCTTCTACAGGTTGCCAGCCAGTTCACCCAGCACCATTTGTTAAATAGGGAATCTTTTCCCCACTGAATGTTTTTAATTGGCTTGTCAAAGATTAAATAACGGCGGGCGGCGCCTGTGGCTCAGTCGGTAGGGCGCCGGCCCCATATACCGAGGGTGGCGGGTTCAAACCCGGCCCCGGCTGAACTGCAACCAAAAAAAAAAAAAAAAATAGCCGGGCATTGTGGCGGGTGCCTGTAGTCCCAGCTACTCGGGAGGCTGAGGCAAGAGAATCGCTGAAGCCCAGGAATTGGAGGTTGTTGTGAGCTGTGTGATGCCACGGCACTCTACCCGAGGGCTATAAAGTGAGGCTCTGCCTCTACAAAAAAAAAAAGATTAAATAATGGTAAGTAGCTGGATTCATCTCTTGGTTCTCTATTCTGTTCCAGACATCTACTTCTCTGTTTTTGTGCCAGTACCATGCTGTTTTGATCACTATCGATTTGTAGTATAGTGTGAGGTCTGGTAGCGTGATTCCTCCTGCTTTGTTTTTATTTTTGAGTAATGTCTTGGCTTTTCGAGGTTTTTTCTGATTCCATATAAAACGAAGTATTATTTTTTTCAAGATCTTTAAAGTATGACAGTGGAGTCTTAATGGGGATTGCGTTGAAATTATATATTGCTTTGGGTAGTATGGACATTTTAACAATGTTGATTCTTCCCAACCATGAGCATGGTATATTTTTCCATTTGTTAACATTCTCAGCTATCTCTTTTCTTAGAGTTTCATAGTTCTCTTTATATAGATCTTTCATGTCCTTTGTTAGATAAACTCCCAAGTATTTCATCTTCTTTGGCACTACTGTGAATGGGATAGAGTCCTTAATTCTTTTTTCAACTTGACTATTGTTGATATATATAAAGGCTACCGATTTATGAATTTTGATTTTGTAACCTGAGACACTGCTGTATTTCTTAATCACTTCTAAGAGTTTTGTAGTAGAGTCCCTAGTGTTTTCCAGATGTACAATCATATCATCTGTGAAGAGCAAAAGTTTGATCTCTTCTGACCCTATGTGCATACCCTTGATCGCCTTTTCTTCCCTAATTGCGGTGGCTAAAACTTCCATTACAATGTTCAAGAGCAATGGAGACAATGGGCAGCCTTGTCTGGTTCCAGATCTGAGTGGAAATGATTCCAATTTAACTCCATTCAATATGATATTGGCTGTGGGTTTGCTGTAGATGGCCTCTATCAGTGTAAGAAATGTCCCTTCTATACCAATTTTCTTAAGTGTTCAAATCATGAATGGATGTTGGATGTTATCAAAAGCTTTTTCTGCATCGATTGAGAGAATCATATGGTGTTTGTTTTTTAATTTGTTTATGTGCTGAAATACATTTATAGATTTATGTATATTGAAGCAGCCTTGAGACCCTGGGATAAAACCGACTTGGTCATGATGTATGATTTGTTTGATATGTTGCTGGATTCTGTTTGTTAGAATCTTGTTGAATATTTTTGCATCTATATTCATTAGTGATATTGGTCTATAATTTTCTTTTCTTGTTGGGTCTTTTCCTGGTTTGGGGATCAGGGTGATGTTTGCTTCATAAAATGTGTTGGGTAGTCTTCCTTCTTTTTCTACCTTTTGAAACAGGTTGAGTAGTATAGGTACTAATTCCTCTTTAAAGGTTTGGTAGAATTCTGACGTGAAACCATCTGGTCCTGGGCTTTTCTTTTTGGGGAGATTTTGTATGGTTAATGATATTTCTGAACTTGATATGGGCCTGTTCAACATTTCCACTTGTTTTTTATTAAATCTTGGAAGGTGACGTGCTTCCAAGTAATGGTCGATTTCCTTCAGATTTTCGTATTTCTGAGAGTAAAGTTTCTTGTAATATTCATTATGGATTTTTTGGATTTCTGAGGAGTCCGTTGTTATTTCTTCTTTGTTATTTCTGATTGATGAGATTAGAGATTTTACTCTTTTTTTCCTGATTAGGTTGGCCAAAGGTTTATCTATTTTGTTGACCTTTTCAAAAAAACAGCTTTTTGATTCATTGATCTGTTGTATTGTTCTTTTGTTTTCAATTTCGTTTAGTTCTGCTCTGATTTTGGTCATTTCTTTTCTTTTACTGGATTTGGGGTTGGATTGTTCTTCCATTTCCAGTCTCTTGAGATGTCCCATTAAGTTGCTTACTTACTCTCTTTTTGTTCTCTTGAGGAAGGCTTGCAGTGCTATAAATTTCCCTCTTAGGACTGCCTTTGCTGTGTCCCAGAGGTTCTGATAGTTCATGAATTCATTGTCGTTTTGTTCCAGAAATTTGGCAATTTCCTTCTTGATCTCATCTCTGACCCAGCTATCATTCAGCATAAGGTTATTTAACTACCATGTTTTTGTATGTGTATGCAGATTCCTGTTGTTACTCATCTAAATTTTATTCTATGATGGTCCGAGAAGATGCATGGAATAATTTCTATTCCTTTAAATTTGCTGAGGTTAGACTTGTGACCTAAGATGTGATTGATTCTGGAGTAAGTTCCGTGAGCTGATGAGGAGTATGTGTATTCAGTTTTGTTGGGATGAAATGTCTGTAGATGTCTGCTAAATCTAAATGCTGGATGGTTAGATTTAAATCTAGAATTTCTTTACTTAGCTTTTTGTTGGAGGATCGATCCATCACTGCCAAAGGAGTGTTAAAATCTCCGACTATTATAGAGTTGGAGGAAATCAAGTTGCTCATGTCTGTTAGAGTTTCTCTTATAAATTGAGGTGCATTCTGGTTGGGTGCATAGATATTAATAATTGAAATCTCATCATATTGAGTCTTACCCTTAACAAATATGAAGGGACCATTTTTGTCCTTCCTTACTTTTGTTGGTTTAAAGCCTATTGTGTCCGCAAATAAAATTGCAACTCCTGCTTTTTTCTGGTTACCATTTGCCTGAAATATGGATGACCATCCTTTCACCCTGAGTCTGTATTTGTCTTTTAAGTTAAGATGTGACTCCTGTATGCAACAAATGTCTGGCCTGAGTTTTTGTATCCAGTCAGCTAACCTATGTCTCTTTAGAGGGCAGTTTAAGCCATTCACATTAATGGAGAGTATTGATAAGTTTGGTGAAATTTGGGGTATTGAGTTTTTTGAAAGTACAGTGGCATTTTTAATCCTTTTGCCATTGTGGAAGTTAGAGTTTGATCAGAAGTTTCTGAGTGAGTTTACTTTTGTAGTAGAGGATTGGGTTCGTTATTATGGAGGATAGGTCTGAGAATATCCTGAAGAGCTGGTTTAGTTATGGCAAATTTCTTTAGCATATGTATGTCATTAAAGTATTTAATTTCTCCGTCGTAAATGAAACTCAGTTTAGCTGGGTACAAGATCCGGGGTTGAAAGTTATTTTGCTTGAGGAGATTAAACGTTGATGACCACCCTCTTCTGGCTTGAAAAGTTTCAGCAGAGAGATCTGCAGTCATTCTAATGTTCTTCCCTTTGAAGGTAATAGATTTCTTTCGCCTGGCCGCTTTGAGAATTTTCTCCTTCATATTAACTTTAGTGAAGTTAATTATGATATGCCTGGGGGATGTCTTATTGGGGTTGAGTCGTGCTGGGGTTCTGAAGCTATCTGCTATCTGAATTTCACGTTCTCTAGGCATGTCTGGAAAATTCTCTTTCATAATTTCATGCAGAAGGGCCTTTGCGCCCAGTGAGGCCACTTCATCTGTTTCAGGAATTCCTATGAGACGGATATTTGCCTTCTTCGACTTATCCCAGAGCTGTCTGAGTGAGTGATCCATTTTTGCTCTCCATTTCTCTTCCTCTCTGAGAGTTTGGGAGCGTTCAAAGGCTTTATCTTTGATGTCCGAGATCCTTTCTTCTGCTTGGTCCATTCTGTTGCTAAGGGATTCCACTGTATTTTTCATATCTTTGAGGGCTGCAAATTCTTGTTTCTGTGTGTCTAAGTCTTTCATGGTTTTGTCTTTAAATTCATTAAATTCTTGAGACAGCTTTTGAATTTCTCCACGAATTCCTAATTCCATTTTATTAATCTTGTTTGCCATCCAAATTCTGAATTCGATTTCTGACATCTCAGTCAGTTGTTTGTGAATGGAATCTTCAATTACATCTGCCGTATCTTTCCGTTGGGATTTGATCTATTCTGGTTATTCATGTTACCAGATTTTTTCCGCTGATTCCACCCCATGATTGTTTTACTCCCTTTGTTTTTTCTCTGGTGTTTTGTCGAGGACCCGTACAGTGCTGTAGCCTGAGAAACTGTGGCCCTGTTTGGTGTAGATGCGCTAAGTGGTTCTGACTTGTTTTCAGCTGGTTTCTATGTGACCCTAGTGAAACAGTTACTCTGGGTTGAAGTCTCAGCTGTGGAGAAATACCAGCAATTAAGTCACCCCACCCACCACAGGCAACAAATGGAAAAGGAAAATCAAACCTTCCTACAACCACACACCCAGGGCACCACCTGGATAGTCCGCAGGTGAGTGACTCAGTTCAAAAGGTCCAAGTCAATTGTCTCAGTCAGCAGCTGCCTCGGGTGGGAGAGTTCAAGAGGTCCCTGGGTACTGGGTCACAGGGGTCTGGTGACTGCTCTAAAATGGCTTGCTCCAGTGCTGCGTGGAGTCAGGAAGAGCCACCAGTAAATAAATCAGTCTGGGAAGATTGATGCCTCCTTCCCCACCTTGCAGCTCTGTTACACCCAGTCTCTGCTAGCCCCACAGGGCTGTGACCCAGTCAGTTGTCTGCAGTAAGCAGATACTCCAGGGGTTTGCACCTGCCTAAGTCACAAAGTAGTCTGTGTCTGCTCGACTAGGCCACTGTTCTTTGTCTTTATCCAGCAGGGAGTGGTGTGGCCTGTCAACCTCGGGCACTTGATGGAGGCTGGAGGTGTTCACTTAGTTCCAGCCCCACCCTTAGTTTATGTTACTGTTTGAAGGGAACAATCCTGTGGGAGTTTGTTTCTGACCTTGCCAGATTCCTCTGCAGAGGAGAGGCTGATTTGAGTTTCCAGAACCTGTGTCTCAGGCCTGTCTTTAGTCCTGCGGGTTTGTATTCGGAGCATGATCAGTTTTTGGCTGTAGCCTCTTGGCCTCCTTTGTCTATAGGCTGGTGATCCCCTAAGGGCCAGGTGCATCTTAGGCTCAGTAGAGCTGTTCTCTGGATTAGCCCCACCCTAGGAGTTTCCTGGCTCTGCAGGTGTGTTTTCTCATCCCCGTGTTCCACCCAGGTCAGTACCGTCTCAGGAAAACCCTTTACTCATGGGGCCTGTGTTTCAGTCCCAGGTCTGTTCCATGGTGGTTGCTATCTAAGAAGATGCTCGGCCTCATCTGGTTGCCCAGGAAGACAGGAGGAGAGGCTATGGGATATCTGAGGGTGGGCCTTGTTATTGCTGAAGACGGCTTTTGCTCTGCACCTCGGGGCACCACCGCTCCAGTCTAATTCCCTCTCAGCCGACCGTTGTCTTCTCGCTCCTTTGCTTCAGAGTCAGCACTGGCCAGCTGCAGTCCAGGTCCTGTCTACAGCTCTTGAGAGGTCACACAAGAATCTGGACTCCTAAGGCGGCAGGTCTCCAGATCACAGAGTGAAAGTGGAGGGGGGTGTTAGGAGCTCAGGGTTGCAGGTCGTAACACCAAGCTCATTGAGACCAAATGAACAAATAAACAGATACAAAGGTTACCAGGCACATGGGCCCATAGATACAGAGACAGATGGAAACACATAAACATAAAAGCAATAGCCATGACAAAAGCAATATAAGAACAACTGCAATAAAAATAGTGATAATCGTAAAATAATTGAAAGAAAGGAAAAAAAAGAGAGAAAAATGTGGTGTTAGAAGGAATGTTAAGTGAGTAGGAAGAAGAAATTAAAATTAGAAGACATAGAAATAAAAAATATATCTATATAAAATGTAATAATAAAAAATTATCAAAATCTCTAAGAAAATGGTCAGGAAAAATCAGACAAAAAGAAAACAACAGCAAAAAAAAAACAAAACCCCCCACAAAACCAAAAAAAAAAAAACAAAACAAAACAAAATAAAGGCACCAACTGCAAAAATCTTCTTGTGGTTGAAATATACCTATAAATGTCTATATGTCTGCTGTAGGGATCAACTTTCGTAGGAATATATTCATACTGCAATATACTTTGTGGACACCAGGTGGCGCTGTGAGTGGTTTGGGGACTTATATCTGGTTTACAGTTTATACCGTTTCCATGGTAACCACCTTCCATGGCCGATCGCCATTTTGGAGTCTGTAAAAGTTTGTCGCCTAAGAATTGTTCAACCTCGGCTGTTCTCCTCTGGACAGCACTTGCGACCGACCCTCTCACTCAGTGCAGGTGTCCACGCTTCCTAAGTCCTTCCACTCTGCTCCCAGGTTCCCCCGCAAACTGGCGACTGCAATCGGCCATAAGGGGAGTGGTGCTGAGTTCGCACGGTATCTCCTGTAGCTGGTTCCCGGGGCTTCAGCAGCCAAAGCCGGTCCACGGCTTCAGTTGCTCCGCGTCTCCAGAAGCCAAAGTCAGATCCTAGGCTTCAAGCCGGTTCCTGTGGTTGGAGCGCTGGGGGATTTGTTCTTAGTTTTATAATTCAGAGTTGTGGACGGGCGTCCGCCAGTTCGCTGCGCAGCCTGAACCGCCAGCCCCTTCCAACACCTGGGGGAAAGGTGCTCACCCTTTTGGGTAGTTCAAAATGTCTGTTTCCTGGGCAGGATCCCTTCCCTTCAATTGTCCAACAGTTTGCCCAGCTCCCTGTGGTTTTGAGTGGCTCTCCTTTCGGATGCCTCCCTCAGTTCAGGATTAATTACTTGTTAATTGGATTTTGTCAACATTTACAAGCTGCTGACCTCCGTGGGGGAGGGGCCTGCTGGCCAGCACGGCCGAGCAGGGATGATTTCTACAACAGAGTCTGTGAGTTTAAATTACCCCTCATATATAGCAAACCGCCAGTTCGCTGGGTGTCTCCATCTGTCTGTCCACTCCAACAATCCACACACAGGGAAGGTCCAGACCGCCTTTCCTCTCACCTGGTGGCTTGGGAGAGGTGGGCTACACGTCTGTCCTGTCCGCCATCATGCTCCGCCCCCTTCCTTTCTGGGTATATAAGTTAACAGACTGATCAATACCGTAATACTTTGAGGGCAACCACAAGGTGATAAGTGTTAAAAACTATAAGAAAAGTAGCACTACAAAAACAAGTGGTTGTTCTAATCAATGAGGAAACCACAAGAAGTGAAACCAGAAGAGAGAGGTTTCTGAACAACAGTATGAAGCAGTGATTTTAATGATCATTAATTAAATTATTTTTGAAAAAAGTTCAAAGCACAGTAAGTATGTTTCTTTTAGAAAATTCTCCTTTTTGATCAGCATAATTTAAGTGTGTAATGGAAGTTTAACTATTAGTTTCAAGGGTGACATGAGGTAGAAAATTTGAAAAACTCTGGTATGGAATGCACAGATACACAGTAGAGAATGCCAAGAGGTTGTCAGGGAAAAGATAATTTTTGCTAAAATCCTGGAGAAAGAGGGCAATAGATCCTTCCACTGCAGGAAGAGTGCCCTGTAGTTCAATCAACGTGAATGCTAGAGGTGCATTAAGAGCCCCTGGGCATGAGGGTGATGGTGCTGATGAGTTTTTCAGAGACAGAAGTGCCAAATCTTTCGCCTTGCCATCAGAGGCAGAAGCTAAAGCAAAAGAGGTGCTCCCTGAATGCTTTGAAGCTTCCTGGTAGTTAAGCTGATGAATGCTTTGACAAATAACATTTTTTATGAAGGGGCTCATCAGGATGCATCATCAACTGTGGGAGTGGAAGATGTATTGGTAGCTCCTATCTAAGATGCTGTACTTGTGTAAGTGCACATTTACACACATGCACACACACACACACACACAAACACAGACTTCTGAAGGTGGAGGTACCTTTGAACTGGGGAAACTAATCAGAAAAAAACCCTTGCCGATCCTCTTCTAATGGACAAGATTCCAGTGAAAAGCTTTGTCAGAAGGGGATGGTCCTCTCTGTGTCCCTCTCTTTCTCTGTCTCTGTCTCTTTCTCTACATTTTGCCATCTGGTCTTGAGAACTTGGGTACTGGAGTCAGGACAATGTATGATTCCAAATTTTGCCACTAGTTTTTAATATGAGTTTAGGTAACTCATTTCACCATTTTATCGTCTGATAAATGACATAGTAATTCTTACTACCTTTTTTGGGGGGGGTGTTGTGAGGATCAAAGGAGATAGAGCATGTAGTGCAGTTGTTGGATATCTATCCCTTAATTTCCCTGTCAGAAAGGATTTATTTTCCAATGTGCATAGCCCCCAGAGGCTTTCAGAAATGTTCCTGGACCTTAGCCTTCACTCTATGTCCAAAAAGAGAAGGATACAGCCAGCTGGTCTAGCCCCTGCTAGCAATTTTTCTGGAGGCAGCACACTGAATGACAGATTCCCAGTCTCTATTTCTGGGGCAGGGGAAACAGGACTCACATGATTTAGAGAGACAAACCCCAAGCTTCCCAGCTCTGGGACAGAAGTGATGAGGAAGCTGTTCCGGGTGAAGGTTGAGGATGAAGAGTCTACTATCTTCCCAGTGAAGCAGGGTGTGACATGGCATAGTGAAAATGTGAAATCATTCAGCAGTTTATTTTATTTTATTTTTTTCATTCAGCAGTTTATAAAGCATCCTGAAATGTGGCTCCCCAAAGTCAACATTTAGGCCAAAGTCAGAGTTATTGCTGAGAATAGACGTATCCCTTCACTGTGTCCTGAGATGACACAGTGGCTTTCGGATAATACTTCCTAGAAGGACATGTGAGTAGTGAGAGTTAGTCCTGGAGAGCTTCTCCAGGGTCCATGAATGGGCTGGGCCTTTTCTCTGGTAGGTGAACCCCTCTCTCCTGCTGCCCATCATCAACTTGAGAATATCCACGTGGGACTGGCAAGAACTGTGGCACACTTGAGCTCCTGAACATTCTTTAAACCCCACTGAAGGTGTTTTAGGTGTTATGTATGGCAAAGAAAGAGAGTTACATTTCATTCATTCCTCTAGTTTTTGACTTGAGGGTTAAGGTGGTGTTTATACTTTTATGTAGCATGATGATGGTAGGTCTTCTAAAGTTTTAAATTCTTTGAAATGAAAAGGGTGCAGACATTTTCTAGTCCACTATATGTATGTGTCACTTTTACAACAGCTCTGATTAGTGGTCATGAGTCAACATGGTTGACCATGTCTTGTGATAAAGAGGTCACTACCTCCTGTGGAGGACTATGATGAGGTGTGTGAGCTCTGGCTGGGCTTGAATCCTGGCTCTCCCATGTACTGTCTATAACTGGTCTCAGAGAGCTATTTAATTTACTTATATTTCAAATGGGAATGATAATAATAATGGCATCCTCAAACAGTTATGAAGATCAAGTTGAATTAATATCTGAAAGTCCTAATATAAAGCCTGGCCCATAGTTAGCAGTTATTAAATCTTAACTGTTGCTATACTAACAAACATACTAGTATAATTGTTGGACAACTCACCCAAATCTATTAGACTCTGCCATTAGTGTCTGCTCAAAATCTCTTCTTACGTCTGTGTTCTATTTACTGGACACCCATTTGAGAGAAGGAATTGTGCAATGACATGGAAGAAGTCAGTAAGAAAGTGATTCTTCATCCTTCAACTATTTGCAAATATTTTCTGTGGACAATGATTACAGCTTTCATTAGCTTATAAAAGGAATCTTGACCACCTCTCTCCCCTAGAGAGAACATGTGGGGTTTTCCCTTAGGACAGAGAGGCTAGATTTAATTGTGTGTTGGAAAACTCCAGGCTCAGTTAATTCCCAGCTCATTGAATAAGTTTTCAGAAATAGGAATAATTTATGAAAAGTATTTGGAGCATAAAAGTATAGGAACAATATCATATGTCCTTAGGAGGAAATTTTAACTTCAAAGCACTTTAAGAAAGAGAACAGAAAACTGTTTTGAAATTATCTCTATCATGTTTTTTTGTTGTTGTTGTTCGTTTTACAGAGTGAGTCTCACTTTGTCTCCCTTGGTTGAGTCCTGTGGTGTCACAGCTCACAGCAACCTTCAGCTCTTGGACTTAGGCAATTCCTTGCCTCAGCCTCCCAAGTAGCGAGGGCTGCAGGTGCCCACTACAATGCCCAGCTATTTTTGTCGCAGTTTTGCTTGGGTTTGGTTTGAACACACTACCCTCTGTATATAGGGCCAGCGCACTACCCACTGAGCCACAGGCACCACCACTCTTTCATGTTCTTAAACATTGAGAACAGAAGACAGTCTAAAGAAGAAATTTAGATGAAAATAAAATGTATCTGGAAAAAGCAAAAAGTAAGTGTCAGAAAAAGAGATTTAAATCAGCAGTTTAGAGAGAATTGGCAATTCAGTAAAATATGTTAGTACTATACAGGACAGAATTCATACCCTTTTTTAAAGGAAAATGAAAATGACAACCAGTGTAAAATAAGAAAGAAAGTTGGGTGTAAAGAGTACGTGGAACTCTAACTTAAGAAAGATAGTATTTGCACAGAAAGTAAAGAACAAGTTGAAAAAAGAAAACATGAAATTTATAATAATGTAAATCAAATATTACAGTGAATCCAAACATCTCATCACAGATTGAAAGCCTCACCATATTGTAGAGCAGCTGTTCTCAACCTGTGGGTCGCAACCTCTTTGGGGGTCTCCTGCATATCAGATATTTATATTATGATTCATAACAGTAGCAAATTACTGTTATATTATGAAGTAGTAATGAAAATAATTTTATGTTTGGGGTCACCACAACAGGAGGAAAAGTACTAAAGGGTCGCTGCATTAGGAAGGTTGAGAAGTAGTGTTCTAGAGAATCTTAATGCAAACCCCCTGCATGTATCCTTTTGATATTTTGGTATTGTAGGTCTAGGAATAATTTATTTTCAGAATAAAAATGTCAATGCCAGAGAATAATAGATTACTTAGAAAGAGAAAACCGAACAAGCTTAAGATTTCTCTTGACAAAACACCAATGCCATAAAATTATCAGAGTTTTAAGTGGAAACTCTCACAACTCACTATTCTATATCCAGCTACATTAACTCTTCTGTACATGTGTTTAGAAAATTAAATAAAAGTACTGAAAGTAGTTTGTAAAATATAATTGTTTTGGCAGCAGTTTGCATATTGTGCATAATCTATATCATATATTTTTTAATAATTCAACACAGACCATGAATTAGAAGCCCAAAAAGAAAACCAAAGGAGAACACATTCTAATTCTTATGTTACATAAAGGGAACATGAGTTATGGCTTTGCTTTTTGCTTTATAAATAGAAATTCTACTATGAACTCAGTATCTATTGGTAGAACTTATACAAGTAGAAGTCACTGCATCAGATCACACACTTGTGATCTATATGATGTTATAGAAAGAGACACAGATCCTTAAAATTTTAGTTAAAATAGTTAAAAGAAGTTAATAGACTTCTTTAGTTAAAAGAAGTCTCTAAAAAATAGAGAAGTCTATTTTTTCATATGTCTGTCTTCTTTAGTTAAAAGAAGTCTATTGAGGTTGGATATCTACCTTAAAGTACAAAGGGGAAATGAATTAAATTTGTAGGCTGTTAAGACTATGAAAGGGTGTGAAATTTGAAACCATTATTTAGGTAATTCATGAATTAATACGTGAGGCCAGCATTGTAACATGCCCAAAGGCTCCTAAAGATTACAATCCATAAAATATAAAAACAATTGTTAAAATGTAAGTTTGTTGAAAAAACTTGTTTTCCAGGACATTTTTATATTTGACTGACAAGCAGAAAAGGGTGCTTAGAGTTTAATATTTCTACCAAAGTCTTTATACTTGATAAAAGAGTACAATAGAATATTTTGTGCATTTTCTCAGCTTTAAATTTTTTTCAGCAAATCATATAAACCAGACCTCAAAGCTGAATTGCAGTTTGTGATTCTGTCTGTCCTCTGCAGTTGCAAAGAACAGCTATCGTTTTTTTTTTTTTTTATTAAATCATAGCTGTGTACATTGATATGATCATGGGGCATCATTCACTAGCTTCACAGACTGTTTACCAAGTTTCACATATACCCTTGTAAGATGCACTGCTGGTGTAATCCCACCAATCCCCTTCCCTCTACTCACCTCCCCCCTCCCTCCCTTTCCTTTCCCCCTTCCCCCTATTCTTAGGTTGTAACTGGGTTATAGCTTTCATGTGAAAACCCTAAATTAGTCTCATAGTAGGGCTGAGTACATTGGGTACTTTCTCTTCCATTCTTGAGATACTTTACTAAGAAGAATATGTTCCAGCTCCATCCATGTAAACATGAAAGAGGTAAAGTCTCCATCTTTCTTTAAGGCTGCATAATATTCCATGGTGTACATATACCACAATTTATTAATCCATTCGTGGATTGATGGGCACCTGGGCTTCTTCCATGACTTAGCAATTATGAATTGGGCTGCAATAAACATTCTGGTACAAATATCTTTGTTATGACGTGATTTTTGGTCTTCTGGGTACATGCCCAGTAGAGGAATTACAGGATTGAATGGCAGATCTATTTTTAGATCTCTAAGTGTTCTCCATATCTCTTTCCAAAAGGAATGTATTAATTTGCATTCCCACCAGCAGTGCAAAAGTGTTCCCTTTTCTCCACATCCGCACCAACATCTCTGGTCTTGGGATTTTGTGATATAGGCTAGTCTCACTGGAGTTAGATGGTATCTCAAAGTAGTTTTGATTTGCATTTCTCTGATGATTAAAGATGATGAGCATTTTTTCATATGTCTGAAGGCCGCACGCCTGTCTTCTTCAGAGAAGTTTCTCTTCAAATCCCTTGCCCAGCCTGTGATAGGATCCCTTGTTCTATTCTTGCTAATGCGTTTGAGTTCTCTGTGGATTCTGGTTATTAAACCTTTGTTGGAGACATAACCTGCAAATATCTTCTCCCATTCTGAGGGCTGTTTTCTTGCTTTACTTACTGTGTTCTTGGCTGTGCAGAAGCTTTTTAGTTTGATCAAGTCCCAGTAGTGTATTTTTGAAGCTGCTTCAATTGCCCGGGGGGAACTCCTCATAAAATACTTGCCCATCCCAATTTCTTCAAGGGTTTTCCCTGCACTCTCCTCTAGTATTTTTATAGTATCACGTCTTAAGTTTAAATCTTTGATCCAGTGAGAGTCTATCTTAGTTAATGGTGAAAGGTGTGGGTCCACTTTCAGTCTTTTACAGGTTGCCAGCCAGTTCACCCAGCACCATTTGTTAAATAGGGAATTTTTCCCCACTGAATGTTTTTAATTGGCTTGTCAAAGATTAAATAATGGTAAGTAGCTGGATTCATCTCTTGATTCTCTATTCTGTTCCAGACATCTACTTCTCTGTTTTTGTGCCAATACCATGCTGTTTTGATCACTATTGATTTGTAGTATAGTCTGAGGTCTGGTAGCATAATTTCTCCTGCTTTGTTTTTATTTTTGAGTAATGTCTTGGCTGTTCGAGGTTTTTTCTGATTCCATATAAAGCGAAGTATTGTTTTTTCAAGGTCTTTAAAGTATGACAGTGGAGCTTTCATAGGGATTGCATTGAAATTATATATTGCTTTGGGTAGTATAGACATTTTAACAATGTTGATTCTTCCCAGCCATGAGCATGGTATGTTTTTCAATTTGTTAATATTTTCAGCTATTTCTTTTCTTAGAGTTTCATAGTTCTCTTTATAGAGATCTTTCACGTCCTTTGTTAGATAAATTCCCAAATATTTCAGCTTCTTTGGCACTACTGTGAATGGGATAGAGTCCTTAACTGTTTTTTCAACTTGACTGTTGTTGGTTTATATAAAGGCTACTGATTTATGAATGTTGATTTTGTAACCTGAGACGCTGCTGTATTCCTTGATCAATTCTAAGAGTTTTGTAGTAGAGTCCCTAGTGTTTTCCAGATATACTATCATATCATCCGCGAAGAGTGAAAGTTTGATCTCTTCTGACCCTATATGGATACCCTTGATCGCCTTTTCTTTCCTAACTGCAGTGGCTAAAAATTCCATTACAATGTTAAAAAGCAATGGAGACAATGCATAGCCTTGTGTGGTTCCTGATCTGAGTGGAAATGATTCCAATTTAACTCCATTCAATATGATATTGGATGTGGGATTGCTGTAGATGGTCTCTATCAGTTTAAGAAATGTCCCTTCTATACCGATTTTCTTAAGTGTTCTGATCATGAAGCGATGCTGGATATTATCAAAAGCTTTTTCTGCATCAATTGAGAGAATCATAGGTCTTTGTTTTTGAATTTGTTTATGTGCTGGATTACATTTATAGATTTACGTATATTGAACCAGCCTTGAGATCCTGGGATGAAACCAACTTGGTCATGATGTATAATTTGTGTGATGTGTTGCTGGATTCTGTTTGTTAGGATCTTGTTGAATATTTTTGCATCTATATTCATTAGTGATATTGGTCTATAATTTTCTTTTCTTATTGGGTCTTTCTCTGGTTTGGGGATCAGCGTGATGTTTGCTTCATAGAACGTGTTGGGTAGTCTTCCTTCTTTTTCTACCTTTTGGAACAGGTTAAGTAATATAGGTACTAATTCCTCTTTAAAGGTTTGGTAGAATTCAGACGTGAAACCGTCTGGTCCTGGGGTTTTCTTTTTATGGAGGTATTGCATGGTTGATTCTATTTCCGAACTTGATATGGGCCTGTTCAACATTTCCGCTTGATTCTGGCTAAGTCTTGGAAGGTTTCGTGCTTCCAAGTGACGGTCGATTTCCTTCAGATTTTCGTATTTCTGAGAGTAAAGTTTCTTGTAATATTCATTAAGGATTTTTTGGATTTCTGAGGAGTCTGTTGTTATTTCGTCTTTGTTATTTCTGATTGATGAGATTAGAGATTTTACTCTTTTTTTCCTGATTAGGTTGGCCAAAGGTTTATCTATTTTGTTGACCTTTTCAAAAAACCAGCTTTTTGATTTATTGATCTGTTGTATTGTTCTTTTGTTTTCAATTTCATTTAGTTCTGCTCTGATATTGGTTATTTCTTTTCTTCTACTGGGTTTGGGGTTGGAATATTCTTCCTTTTCCAGTTGCTTGAGATATCCCATTAAGTTGTTAACTTCCTCTCTTTCTGTTCTCTTGAGGAAGGCTTGCAGTGCTATAAATTTCCCTCTTAGAACTGCCTTTGCAGTGTCCCAGAGGTTCTGATGGTTCATATCTTCATTGTTGTTTTGTTCCAAAAAACTGGCGATTTCTTTCTTAATCTCCTCTCTGACCCAGCTATCATTCAGCATAAGGTTATTTAACTTCCACGTTTTTGTATGAGTATGTATGTTATTACTCAGCTCAAGTTTTATTCCATGGTGGTCTGAGAAGATGCATGGAATAATTTCTATTCCTTTAAATTTACTGAGGTTAGACTTGTGACCTAAGATGTGATCGATTTTGGAGTAAGTTCCATGGGCTGATGAGAAGTATGTGTATTCAGTTTTGTTGGGATGAAATGTTCTGTAGATATCTGCTAAATCCAAATGTTGGATGGTTAGGTTCAAATCTAAGATTTCTTTGCTCAGCTTCTTGTTGGAGGATCCATCCAACACTGCCAAAGGAGTGTTGAAATCTCCGATGATTATGGAGCTGGAGGAAATCAAGTTGCTCATGTCTGTTAGAGTTTCTCTTATAAATTGAGGTGCATTCTGGTTGGGTGCATAGATATTAATAATTGAGATCTCATCATAGTGAGTATTACCCTTAACAAATATGAAGTGACTGTTCTTGTCCTTCCTTACTTTTGTTGGTTTAAAACCTATTGTATCTGCAAATAAAATTGCAACACCTGCTTTTTTCTGATTACCGTTTGCCTGAAATATGGACGACCATCCTTTCACCCTGAGTCTGTATTTGTCTTTTAAGTTGAGATGTGACTCTTTTATGCAACAGATATCTGGCCTGAGTTTTTGTATCCAGTCAGCTAACCTATGCCTCTTTAGAGGACAGTTTAAGCCGTTGACATTAATGGAGAATATTGATAAATCTGGTGAAGTTTTGGGTATCGAGTTTTTCAAAAGTCCAGTGGGCATTTTTAATCCTTTCGCCAGTGTGGAAATTGGAGTTTGATCGAAGTTTCTGAGTGAGTTTACTTTTGTGGTATAGGATTGGGTTGGTCATTATGGAGGATAGGTCTGAGAATATCCTGAAGAGCTGGTTTGGTTATGGGAAATTTCTTCAACATATGAATGTCATTAAAGTATTTAATTTCTCCATCATAAATGAAACTCTGTTTAGCTGGATACAAGATCGGGGGTTAAAAGTTATTTTGCTTTAGGAGATTAAAAGTTGGTGACCACCCTCTTCTGGCTTGAAAATTTTTCAGCAGAGAGATCTGCGGTCATTCTAATATTCTTGCCTTTGAAGGTAATGGTTTTCTTTCTCCTGGAAGCTTTGAGGATTTTCTCCATCATATTAACTTTAGTGAAGTTAATTATGATATGCCTTGGGGATGTCTTATTGGGGTTGAGTCGTGCTGGGGTTCGGAAGCTGTCCGCTATCTGAATTTCAGAATCTCTAGGCATGTCTGGAAAATTCTCTTTCATAATTTTATGCAGAAGGGCCTCTTTGCCCAGCGAGGCCACTTCATCTGTTTCTGGAACTCCTATGATTCGGATATTCCCCTTCTTCGAATTATCCCAGAGCTCTCTGAGTGAGTAATTCGTTTTTGCTCTCCATTTCTCTTCCTCTTTGAGAGTTTGGGAGCGTTCAAAGGCTTTATATTCAGTGTCAGAAATCCTTTCTTCTGCTTGCTCCATTCTGTTACTGAGGGATTCTACTGTATTTTTCACATCTTTGAGGGCTGCAAATTCTTGCTTCAGTGTGTCTAAGTCTTTGGTGGTTTTGTCTTTAAATTCGTTAAATTCTTGAGACAACTTTTTAATTTCTCCTCGAATTCCTAATTCCACTTCGTTAATCTTGTCTGCAATCCAAATTCTGAATTTGATTTCTAACATCTCAGCCAGTTGTTTATTAATGGGATCTTCAATTGCATCTGCCATATCTTTCCTTGGAGGGGGGGGGTTGATCTATTCTGGTTATTCATGTTACCAGGGTTTTTCCGCTGATTCTGCCCCATGGTTGTTTTACTCCCTCTGATTTTTTCCCCTGGGGCTTTGTCGAGGGCCTGTACAGTGTTGTGGCCTGAGAAACTGGGGCCCTGTCTGGTGTGGTGGGGCTAAATGGTTCTGCCTTGTTTTCAGCTAGTTTCTGTTCCACCCTAGTGAAACAGATACTTTGGATTGAAGTCTCAGCTGTGGAGAAATATCAGCAATTAAGTTACCCCATCCCCCACCGGCAAACAATTGGAAAAGAAAAATCAAACCTTCCTACCACCGTGCACCTAGGGCACCACCTGATTTGTCCTCAGATGATTGGTTCAGTTCAAAAATGTCCAAATCAATTTTCTCAGTTTGCACCTGTCTCGGGTGAGTGAGTTTAAGAGGTCTCTGGGAACTGGATCACAGGGGTCTAGTGACTACTCTGGTGTTGCTTGCTCCAGTGCTGCGTGGAGTCAGGAGAAGCCACCCAGCATATAAATCAGTCTGGGAAGGTTGCTGCCTCCTTCCCCACCTTGCACCACTTCACTGATAGCCCCGCACCCAGTCAATGATAGCCCTGCAGTTGGCTGACCCAGTTGCCTGTAGTGAATCGGTACTCCAGGAGTTTGTACCTGCCTGAATCACAAGGAAGTCTGCCAGGCTGCTGCGCTCTGCCTCTCTCCAGCAGGAGGAGGTGAGGCCTGACAACCTCGGGCACTAGATGAAGGTTGAGGGGTTTTCCCTCAGGTCCAGTCTCACCCCTGATTAATGTTACTGACAGAACAGAACAGAACAACTCTGCGTTTCCCCTGCAGAAGAGAAGCTGAGTTCCAAATCAGCTTGTCTTTGCTCTTGTATTGTCTATAGGCTGACGATCCCCTGAGGGCCAGGTGCGTCTTAGGTTTAGTAAAGCGGACCTCTGGGTCAGCCCCACCCTGGGAGTTTCCCTTGTTTGCAAGTTTATGTTGCCTCAGGCAAACTCAGAGTCTCTGGTTGCCCAGGGTGACAGGGGGTGTGGCTTCAGAATATTCTGTAGTGAGCCGTATTGCTAGCAAAAGAGGGCTGCTGCCTTATGGCTCAGGCAACCGTTGCTCCGGTGTAGCTCCCCTCCGGCCAATCGTCCTCTCTCTGTTCCTCTCTCCCCTGGGGGACAGGCCTCCAGACCTTGGAGTGAGAGCAGAGGGGAGCATGGGGAGTGCTGGAAGCCTGAGGTTGCGGGCAGAGAACACACACAGCTTTACACAGTTTTATGCCTGGCTGTATTATTACCAAAAGACGTATTATCACCAAAAGACAGCTGTCACACTGTGCCTCAGGGAACTGCCACTCTGGTGCAGTCCCCTCTCCACCAACTGACCGGGACTGGCCTCCAGACCCCAGTGTGAGCGAAGGAGAGCACTGGGAGCTCAGAATTCCAGGTAGAGACTATATACAGTTTATACAGTTTTATGCCTGGCAGGAGGATGCCGTGGCACCCCAGTAGGGGAGGTAGGTCCAGTTTTTAGAGGGTCTCTCCCGTGGAGTGTAGTGGGAGGACCTTTGAACTCTGCCCGGTTGTTTGTGGGGCGCTCTGAGCCGTTCTCATGGAGGAGGGGACTCCTGTCCGCTTGGTGATGGATTTTGTACCTTTTGTTTGTATCCTTGTGGTCGCAGCTCGCCTCAGCGGTGTTGACGTGCGTTCTACAACCTTCTCTCTTATTGCAGCTCAAATCCACCAGGTTACTTGCTGAATTTTTGTCCTTTAACTCTCCTTCTGAACGGGAGCCTCTGTGGAAAGCTGGCTTCAGTCAGCCATCTTGTCTCCTCCCCCCAAACTTAAACACTTTTGTGCATCAAAGGACACTATCAATAAAGTGAAAAGGCAATCCATGAAATGGGGAAAAATATTTGCAAAATACTTATCTAATAATAGATTAGTGTCCAAAATGTAGAAAAAGCTCTTAGAACTCAACACTAATAAAAGAACCCTCAATTCAAAAATGGGCAAAAAACTTGAATAGATATTTGCCCAAGAAAGATACACAAAAAGCCAATAAGCACAGGAAACATGCTCATATCAATAGAAAAATGCAAACCAAAACTACAATGGAGTCATCACTTCATACCCACTGGAGTGATTACTATAAAAAAAACTGCCACAAAAATAACAAGTGCTGGCAAGGATGTGGAAAAACTGGACCCTTCATGCATTGTGGTAAAAATGTAAAATGGTGCAGTCATTGTGGAAAATTGTATACCGGTTCCTCCTTTCTCACCTCAGTCTAGTCCTTCCACTCCGGCTGCAGCAGCAGTGCTGGCACTGGCCGCTATCGTTTGTTTTTATTTCCAATGCCCCTTTTGCTAGAGAGGGCCTGGTCTTTAAAGCTAACCAATAGGTCATCTACAAGCCCACATAAGAAAATAACTCAATTCAATTCAGGTTGCGGGGAGGTGGAGGGAGGGAGAGAGGAGCAGGCGAGGGGATTGGTGTGTTCACACTTAATGGACACTATGTCAGGGTATGTGGCACACCTTTTGTATGTAGGACACAAGTGCAAGAGAGGACTCCACCTGAGAAATGCAAATGTTGTATCCTAGCTGTTTTTACACTCGCATTAACCGGAAATAAAAAAAGAAAACCTAAACAATGGATCGCAGCAGACAGCACTGACTGGGGGTTAGCTGGACAGCTTTCTTTTGCTTGTCCAGATCACTTTTTCTTTGCTTTCCACTGTGCCAGGAGTGATGGGAATCTTCTGATAGGGTCAGTCAATAGAGAGCTGCAGCAGACATTGGAGGAATGAAAGAGAGGTAGGTAGAAATGTTTATTTATGAACTACTAACTTGTGGCTGCTGCATCTTTAAGAGTTACAATTTGTACCAGGCAGCGGGCCTCTCTGTCTCTCTCTCTCCTTTCATAAGTACCCCCCTTCTCTTGTTCTGTCAGGCCTGGGGGGCAAAGGCCTTCCTGTTACTAGCCTCAGAATTTTGCACTATCCCTGGTGGTTTCCATCCCCCTCCCCCATGCCTTTGTAAATAGTGCCTTTATTAAATTTCACTTACATTAATCTTTGATAGTTCTGTTTCCTGTTAAAATTCTTGTGACAAATGGTATCTGGAGTGGATGCAGGAATCAAAAATGGAATTATGGAATTGGGTTATTTTAACATTTAATATGGCAGGAGTCCTCTCCTTCCCGAGAGAATGACTCAAAGTGATCCATGAAATACAGTGATAGTCAGAAGATCACCAGTGGTAGTTGAGCATATAGTGAGGATCGTGGTACAGCAATGGGAGATCCAGGGTCTGTGGCAATTAGGATTTCTCAAGACAATAGTGTTATAAATGTAGTATGAACTGGCTTCTTCTGCAGGCCCTGTTAATCAGCATAAGGGAAAGAGATATTGAAGCCAACAAGCACACACATGGAAAATAAGAAAACCTCCAGGGCAATTTGAAAGGGTCAATCTTTTCTTTGTAAAGATTGAGCGGCTGAGGATGAAAACCAAGTTGTGGGACTGATGGTGAGGATGTAGAATCATAACCCCACATTGGTGCTGGATCCTGCCAGGGCTCATCCCTACATCAAGCTGAGATGGGGGAAGATGTAGGCCACTGCAGAAAGGAATGAAATGTTTGAGCACTCACATTCAATGCCGATAACTTTTCAACCCCTGCCTCCCTGGCCCCCATCTTCCCGGAAGTTCCTTTGCTGTGTTAGGGAGTCTCCCCGTCAGTGTTAGAAGAAAAGTCTTCCAGTGACAGTACCTGTCTACAGTGCTCGCAAGCTGAGGTGATTCTCCTCACATCCCTCCCCTACCTCCCCTCATTGCCTGTCTAGGCCCTTCAGTTAGTTCTCAGCTTCACACAGATGGGGTGGTACCTGTTTCTGGAGAAGAGAGCCTGTATACTGAAGGAACTACAGGGTGTTGTCAATTTACATCATCAGGAGTAGAAGAGCATGTTTAGGAGTGAATTCTGAGAATGTATAGTAGATTTTTATATTTGATGTTCCTCAGCATCCATTGTGAATATAGGCCCAACCTTCTCATACCGGAAGATGGACACAGTTACCCTTGACACTGTTTCTCTTCTCAAGCTCCTCCCAGTTCTTCAGTGTAGTTGGTCCAGATATCACTTCTATACAACCCTCTGTGGGTAATTACCTCCCTCTGGGACATGTTGACTCCATTAATCTGACTCACTCATGTGACCCTGCCATCCCATATAGCCTGTGCAGATGTGCACAGTGACCATCTCTTAGTCATGCTGTGACCCGCTGGCATGTGCACCTCTTGCTCTAAGCCCATCTGTTAGAGCTCCCCCTGGGAAACCTGCTTGACTAATGTCCTGGACACCAGTAAAAGCCTAAGCCTACCTCTCTCCTGCTCACCTCCTCCTGGCTTTGCATACTGTCCCTGTGACCTTTCTATTGTCCCTAACTGCTTCCACTCTTCCTTCATGGGCCTATAAGTCATAAACTTCTGTCATTTAATGTTTTCCAGATTGTTTGTATTGTCCCCTCTGTGTCTCACTTGGCTTGTATCCCTGCACTTACTTTTTTTATTTTTTATTTTTTACAGTGAGAACAGACCTCTTTATTAATATATTGAGATAAACTACAGAGACTGAAAGACAAAAATGCATCCTATTCATTCAGCAGAACATTCATTAAAAATGAAAAGCATTCTCTTTGACAGAATTCTCACACAGAAAATTTATCTGTCTGATATAACTTTGAATGTTTTACAAATTAGACATTTCATTTTTAAACCTACTTTATAATCCCGAATTCACTATAGACAAGTAAACTCTTCTTTACCAGGTTTACTTCATTTAATTTATACAAGGCTTCCATTAAAATTCTATCACATCTTGAAAACTACCTGCAACTTTTCAAAATACAAAGTAAACTAAGTGGAAAATCCTATGCAGCAATCTAAAAACCAAACTAAAAGAAAACAAAGTAGGTAAGAAGCATTTCTTAGTACAAATAAGTTTAAAAACATATAGGCAAAAAGCCTATATGCATCTGTGCCCACCTTTCTGAGATGGTGTAGAGACAAAATTCTTACTTAGCACAGTCAGGCCTAAATCGAGGCTAAACCCTAAATAGGCCGATAAAGCCTGGGTACTTTGGAGGTAAAAGTCCAGTACTCAGAAACTGGCTATGGGGACTGGCACCTGCAGACACATCACTGTAAGTCTTTTGGAATCTCCACACTGTGCTTTTTGTAAGATAAGGTCTCTACCTCCAGATGGTATGGACTTCAGAGGATGGGTAAACAAGCAGCCCACCATCCTGCAGATGGTACTTATCAGTTTGTGGGCATTTGGCTAACAGCATGTTTTTCTTTACTACTATATATGGTATTATAGAAGTTTTAGAAGAATGTTTTATCAGTAGACATGCTCACTAAGGGAAAGTTGATTTAGTTTTGCATTGTAACCTTAAGGTCACTGTGTAATTTTAGATTAATAGTGTGTACGTGCACGACTTACAAGACTGGCTATAAAAACTGGTCAGAAATAAAAAAAAAAAGTTGCTATTTGCCATCAGAGCTTTTAGCCCTCTCTATCTCAAAACGTTTCACAAAGCAGGCCTAACCTCTAAGTCACTGACCACCCATTCGGCATTAACACAACAAAAACATCATTTATGTGTGCTTCTCCTCATTGGCATAGTCCTACAATTCAAAAGCAATCCATTTTGAAACTAATGACTGAAACCCTCCAATGTCATGAAAAATCTCTATTATTTTAGTGGTGTACTTAAATGGCAAAGCAGAATATCAGAGTGGAGTGTACAGAACCTGGTGCCAAAGTGAATGAGAATTACAGTCATGCCAGGTGTCATCTGCTAAGCAGTTACTAGACGTCTTGGCAACCAGTCATCACAATTTTTAATAACTTATTAAACTAAGGCATTTTAAGAAATACTTCTTACTCATGTATATTTCCAGATTTCTAGATATTGAAAGATAAAATTAATATATAGTTGAAATGTAGGCCTTTCAATAGGAATCTACATTCAGTCATGAAAAAAAATGAACAGAAAAAATTCACACCAATGAAATTCAGTGAACTAATTTTCAAAGTTAGAAATAAAAATACCCATTGTTAAAGGAAGCCCTGCTCTGTGCAAACATAGTGTGATATATAGTAAACAGTCACACAGTTGAGGTATTATCTGGAAAAAAATTATATGTATACACCTATACATGGACTCATCCACAGGATACTCACAAATCTATTGGCCCCAACACCAGCAGATAATCAAATTAAATGAAGAGGAATGACATATCAACAGGAAAGAGTTACATATAGAAAGTTTAGAAAATTGTGGTATATAATTCTTAATACAAGGAGTATGTTTTTAATTGATATTTTGAGGAAAAATGTTGCCATTTATAGGAAAGTATTTAACAGTAATGAAACAAAAAAGGAAGCCTGAATTCTAAGACTGTGCCTGCCAGATTATTAGAGAAATGTGCAAGAATTCCTTGAAAAGCCTCATTCTATCAATTTTTTCTTTATAATTGAAAATTAGAATTTAAAAACATTTTAGAAGTTACTGCCAGACTACTCTTTTTTTCCACTGGCTTATAGAGATGTTTATGGATTTTTTACTAGGTAGTAATCCAACACCGCCAATAGATAAGGTCTTCAGCTATGTAGTGAAGATTAAAACTCAGATTTATGGTTCCATTTCATTAGTTTTTCTGTTTAGATAAGAAACAAAATTATGAACTTCCTTTCAGTTTACTTCGCTCAGTATGGAGATGGATAGTGATATGGGTAGTACTGAACCCAAGCTTCGAATGGGAATGGGGAAGCTAAGTAAAGGCACAAATTTTCTTCTTTTAACCACTTGGTCCTCTGACATAAAACTTGTTTTACTGTAAAGACGGTTCATTTGGTCCTAACATCAAGAAATATTTCACTGCCGTAACACAGGTGAGAGTTTTTTTTTAATGAAATATGTTGGAATACATTAAATAACATTAGCATGTCACGTGTCTGTATTTTTTTAAATTACAAGTGGAAATCCAAAGATTAATCATTTTAGTAACTATTTTACATACTAGTATAAACGAAGCTTTAATAGAAAGAAAATTAAGCATAAAAGTGCGATTAAAGTGAAAGGCTGGCATTCCACATTCCTACTCCTGTGAACACCGAGCTGACAGAAAAGCAGAGTAGTGGATTGCAATGGCATATATATGCCTTAAGGACATCACTTTTCTTCACCAAATCTTTGTAAATCATAAATAAGCATGCAGTGAGTATGAAACAAATACATACTTAAGCATTCAAGTGTAATCTGTTTCCAACATATATATTATTTTCACTTCCTCAATTGATACTAAATGGACATTTTTCATTGCTGAGAATTCATTTTTCTTATTTGATCAAAATAAATTC